>NC_136518.1:61664324-61851824 GCF_053919585.1 Euprymna scolopes
TTGTTTTTCTCCTGCCCTCGTTCTCTGGTTGGGGATTAAACGTTAGAGTTATTTAATATGATCCATCATTTTCCTTCTGCGCATATCTCCTTTTCTTTACCAAGAAAACTAGCCATGGATGTAAAAAAAAAACAAAAACAAAAAAAAAACATGGTATAAAAAACAAAAACAAAACAAAAAAAACAAATAAATAAACAAAAACAGAAAAAAAACAATAAATTAAAGGAAAAACAAGAAAGATATGCAACATACACTTGAAAAAGAATCCAAATAAGTTAAAGAAAATGTTATTATATATATATATATGCATATTGAATGTTATTATATATATATATATGCATATTGAATTACTATATATATATATATATATATATGCATATATATATATATTGTAATTCAATAATATATATAAATTAAAGAAAATGTTATTATATACATATATATGCATATTGAATGTTATTATATATATATATATGCATATTGAATGTTATTATATATATATATATGCATATTGAATTACTATATATATATATATATATATATGCATATATATATATATTGTAATTCAATAATATATATAAATTAAAGAAAATGTTATTATATACATATATATGCATATTGAATGTTATTATATATATATATATGCATATTGAATGTTATTATATATATATATATATGCATATTGAATTACTATATATATATATATATATATATATATATATATATATATATTGTAATTCAATAATATATATAAATTAAAGAAAATGTTATTATATACATATATGCATATTGGATTACTATATATATATATATATATATATATATATATATATATATATATATATATATATATATATATATATTGTAATCCAATAATATATATATATATATATTGTATATATATTGTAATCCAATAATATATATATATATATATATATATATATATATTGTAATCCAATAATATATATATATATATATATATATATATATATATATATATATATATATATATATATTGAACGCGCAAAATGTTATATATATATTCAACATTTTATGCGTTAAAAGCAGGTAAAAGTTATGGCACGTTGATTTAGAATGGAATCTTCATCAATCATATTAACACCTTCGCCACCAAATTCTCCAATGGTATTTCCAAGGTAATAAAACTTCTTGACGCCCTCAACAGCTTCACCATTTTTATATATTTTCTCCGCATCTTTGTTCTCATCCGTCTCCATTGTCTTACATCTCGTGCATCTGAACTGGTTATCCTCTTTCAGCCTCCCAGTAATTCCACTGCAATTCTCGTGTACCAAATGTTTACAGGTATCACAAAATGTTGATTTTTACCCAATGTCGCTTTTGCACAAACTGAGTATGGCATATTTCCTCATTTTGGAAACTTTTCAACACTATAACCATATGTGATCATCACTTTGATTTTCGTAATAGTCACTCTTGGAATTTAACTGAAAATTTAACAACTAGATTTTCCATTGTTTCGCACAAAAGAAAAGCAATGAATTCGATAAAGAGCCAAGATGTATTTCTTACGTTAAGCTTAAAGCTGTTCCTAAATGTGCTGCTAATTTATACACGATTTTGGACATTTCTGTACATTGCTTGAACAACCTTCATCAACCACTCATTTGTTCCCTAGTTTATGCAGAGTCCATCAGATAGCCTCTCTTAAACGCTTTACAATTTTATGCCTAGATTCGAAATTAATATTGATAACTGATTAATTAATGCTTTCTGTTATTCATTTGTAATTTTACTCTTTCCTTTCCTGTTATATCTGCAATAGTTTCGTCGGTATTAATATGAATTAATTGAAGTAATATAATATGAGAGTGCACATTAATTATAATTATCATAAAATATGCTTACTATTATCAAGGGAGGCAATTTAAATGAAGCTAATATGTTTAGTTAGCCAGAAAGATATACCGATGAGTCATAAGCGTTCACATAGGGGAAGGGGGCATCACTCTCTCTTTCTTTCTCTGTCTTTTTTCCACTCTTCCTTTCTCTCTCTCTTTCTCTCTCTCTCTCTCTCTCTCTCTCTCTCTCTCTCTCTCTCTATATATATATATATATATATATATATATATATATATATATATATATATGTGTATATATAATTTTCAGATTGTGAGAGATTATATAATTATTTCCATAGCCAAGCAGTTCACAAGAGCCATGGCGGTCAACAAACCGCAAGTCCAAGACTCAAGTTTCGCCCTCATCGGGTCTCATCAGTTGGACATATCCGAACTCACAAACACCCTACACCCAAGAAAGTCTATTAACACAGATCAAGTAAGTCTTGGATTTCCGGTTTGTTGACTGCCATGTCAACAAAGTCTGTTTATTCATAAAGTCTGAAGAAATGCTGGTTTTTGAAAATTTTCAAACGATATAATGCTTGAAATTGTCGAACTGGACATGGAAACAATTGTAACCTAAAATGAAATACACTTTTTTGTTGCCATCAACACCTTGTCTTGAAGTCTTGATTTTGCATATACAGTATATTAATGCTCAATTATGAAATGTGATAATTTTGTAGCTTACTCCTTTAGTCAACCATTTTTGGCTTTAAACCCATTGGTATATGAAAATTTACTGAATTACACGAAGTCAGTATATTACATATAAGTCTCTCTCTCTCTCTCTCTCTCTCTCTCTATACATATATATATATATATATATATATATATATATATATATATAGAGAGAGAGAGAGAGAGAGAGAGAAAAGGGAAACTTATTAATTTCTCCATGAGAATCTAAACAACTTCACGTCAATCATAATTCCTAGTACAGATAAACTTTCTATGTGCTTATCTTTGTGGATGCGGAAGAAACATAAGAAAGGTTTCCGATAAATAGCTTGTGTAATGAAAAACTGAAACGAGGCTGGCAAAGCGAATTATAACAGAACTGAGCAAAAATGAATTTTCAGGAGATATCTCAAATAGGATATGACCTCAACAAAAATGAAATGCATGAATATCATGCAAATAAACAAGAATCCCCTCTAAGATGCTGCTTCCACATCTGGGGAGGCGCTATTATAACTTCATCTTTTGTTGTTTCTCGTCTTTTGCAGATATTAATTTACTATTGTAATAAAAAAAAAAACCCCGATGCACCTAAAGAATTAACTTTTCAATATTTTATTTTAGTAGAATTCTAATGTCTGTTTCTGATCAAAGCTCAGAAAATTATTTCAAAAGAATGACAAAGAACATTATATATGATAATTCACAGACAGTCTGTTTCACAGCTTTTCAGAGCGGTTAGATCAATATGCCCACAAAGTAACACAGATCTAATATGAAAAGGAAATTATCTGCTTCACTCCCTCTTATTCCCTATGCCCATGTCGAGGGTAGGAAACCACTTATGGTAGCAGACTAACTATAAGCTGGTTTCTACCTTAAACCTGGCATGCTCAAATTGATAAAATCTCGGTCGACTCAACAGAAAAAAAAACACTATAGTGTATAGTTTTAAAATAAAATACTTTACATGAACTCTTGTAAAGCGTAAGAGAGAACAGTTTATTGTTTTTTCAACTACATTATGTTACATGCTCTCTCTCTCTCTCTCTCTCTCTCTCTCTCTATATATATATATATATATATATATATATATATATATATATATATATATATATATATATATATAAGTGGTTTTTGTTTTGATTTTTTAAACGATAGTATTGTTTATGTCTCCGCCTCGGAGAACCCGTGTTTTATCTTAGAAAGTCGCCCAATTTTATTTGGACTCATTGTTTATTTATTTATTTTTAAAAACAGTAATCTACGGACACGCATGTTTCAGAGCCCTACTCCTCTTCAGCGTAGCTTGACTGTTGGTAGGATTCGAATCTTGGACCTTATGTATTTCAATTCAGCGCCCTAATCCACTGCGCTATGTTGCCATAGACAGTTTACTGGTCCGTTTTTATCGTTCATCTGTTTAAGTGGTTTTTGTTTTGATTTTTTAAACAATAATATTGTTTATGTCTTCGCCTCAGAGAACCGGTGTTTTTTTTCCGAAATTTTACTTTGAAGTTTCTTGTCGCCATCACACAGTGCAAGTGGGGTGGGAGATGGGCTGCCTTGAGCGACTGACTCGCTGGCTTTGTGACTCCCTTCCCCTTTTTGCCTGGTACACGGATCTAGTAGTCGGCCGTTTAGCTGGCCTGTGAGTGTGTGCGCTTCTCTCTCGCCCCATCTCCCTCTTTACCTCTCTCTCTCTTTCTCTATCTCTCTCCCAATTTGAAACGACCTGTCTGTTCTTCCTCCGTTTTGCCCTTGGCGATTGGCTAATCACGATCCTTGTGGAACTTCTGGCAACGCCACAGTGCCCCGTTTTATGTGCCCTTTTAAAAAAAATCAGTTTGGAGGTTGGCCATCTTGGAAGAAGCATCCTTTAGATTCCGTTGCTGACCGTTTTTCGGCAACGTATTTGGTATATTTTTTATCCTTTTCCGACAGTAGAGTGCTTTTTTTAAAGGAATGTATTGAGGTGTTTTGTAAAGCAGCTCCCTTTCAAAGAAGAACATTCGATGTGCCGTCGATAAATTTCATTTTATTTAAACGTTGGGTAGAGAGCCCAACTATAAGAACTGTGTCGGAATTTTTGAGTAAAACTGCTTACTCCAAAGAAAGGAGGAATAAGGAGAGAGAGAGAGAGAGAGAGAGAGAGAGAGAGAGAGAGAGAGAGAGAGAGAGAGAGAGAGACTTACAACCCTTCAAGAAAAGGAGAGTGGACCATCTGTTTGGAACCCCATTTCAGGCGAGAGAGACATTTTAAAAAAACCTTTGAAGGTTCGTTTTATTTGTGAAAAACCACGTCTTAAAGGACTCCCTTTTTTGAAATATTTATTCTCTTTTTCATTCAGACTTCAAGTAAGCCTTTGATTTTTAAGAACATTTTATATATTTTGAAAAGTCTCCCTTTTGAGAGACCATTTTAAAGTGAATTTTTGCCCAGTTGCCTTTTTTCCTTTTTATATTGAATGCCTTTTTGTCTTTGATTTTTTCTCCCTTTTTTTTCTATTTGTTACTTAGTAAATTTTATTTTACAAGCTTTTGGGAATTCAAAGCAACCAGCCACCTTTTTCTTTAAATAAACATTTATAATTCAAACAGTTTACAGGGTCTCAATTAATTACCTTTTATTTCTCTTTGTGTTGTTGCATGACATTATTTTCTCATTTTTTACCCCAATCGTTTCCCAAAAAGACGAGTTTTGGCGACATCCCCAGAAATTTTCGTCATTTTGTCATAGAATTTGTCTTAGGATTAGGGTGCTGGACTGAAATACATAAGGTCCAAGGTTCGAATCCTACCAACAGTCAAGCTATGCTGAAGAGGAGTAGGGCTCCGAAACACACGTGTCCGTAGATTACTGTTTTAAAAAATAATAAATAAATAAATATATATATATATATATATATATATATATATATATATATATATATATATATATATATATATATTATACTAGTAGGAAGACTCAATGTTGTCTGGGATTGAATGAGGATTGCTGAATATTCCACCCTCCCATACTTTTATTGTCATCGAAATTGGTGAAATCGCCCATGTTTTAATCAAATTGATTGATTGCCTGCTTTAGTTAGGGACCTCCCTCATAGTGTACCGGGAGGAAGTTTCACATACCTCCCCATAGTTACTTAGTCCCCAATACATTGCACTGTAGAGAATTTACTATTAATTTTATAAAATTATCTGTAAATAATGGCTTCACTGTCTCATCAAAGAACTAACTGTTAATTTTATCAAATGATTTTTATATTACTTGAATTAAAGTTACACATACCAAGGCAAGTATCATCCTTTAATTGTGCACTAAAAATCAACAATCATTTTATAGGCTGGGCTTTTATGCTTGTGAAAAACTCAAATGCATTTATGATGTTAGGCTGTATAAAAGTGTTAACTTTGATCAAAATACTTTTCTTGGTCAAAGGTTAGGTGAACGACATTGGATGTTTCTTTTGTTGTGTAAAGTTACTCAGGAAACCAGTATGTTGCAAAGAACATAGGACAAGTAATAACTTGACTCCTTTTTGTTTGTAACAATGACATTTATTTCCGGATATTTTCCCGAATAAACCGTGATCATACTCCTTCTCTCTGATCTCTTGTCTCTTGAATGTAGTTTCAAACGTGCTCACGAATGTCATCCACATCTCTAATGTCATCATCTGTCTGTGCACACGGTCTTTTATAGATTTTTTTTTCTTTGCACACAGCTCAGTATTTGCATCTTTGCGTCCACACTCTATTACAGTTAGATATATAATAATTTAGTATATGTTGCCCACTTTAATTTAAAATGACTACCATTTCTGATTTATTTTATGACGTATTTTAAATAATGACGTAGGAGTTTCTGTATTCTAGTTATAGGAAAGCATCTGTGATTCCCTATATGTATCTTTGAAAGTTTACCTCAGTGGGGCCGACATTCATAGTATTTCTTTGGACATGTTTGAAACTTGGGATAGTTTTAGAACCTACTCATGTTCTATGCAGAGTTCTCCCCACCTTCCACAAGAAAGAAAAAGCAAATGGCGGCCATGAAATCGTTAATAAAATTCACAGTCCTTTCTGCAATTCAACCATATCTCATGCAAATAAACTTGCATAACTTGTCTATAACAATGCATAACTTGTCCACCAAGTTTCAGTGATGAATATTCAACAGTTTTTTTTTTGTTTTATCACCATTCAATAATAAGTATACCTGGATATAAAGTGCAAACTTGGCAAACACATTGAAGTACTCCTCTCTTAGAACTTCTCTGTGATGGATCTCTTCAGTTCAGGAATAGTTTTAGTATGGAGAAAATTCTAGTATTAGTTATGGTTCGCTGAGTGTGAAAATCATTCACTATAAAACCTCATACTAATAAGACGATTACTAAAGTGTCCCCTGTATCATTACATGATGATAAAACAAAATATTGTTAAACATTTATGGTTGGAACTCGCTGGACAAGTCAGGCATAAAGTGGAGCAAATTTGTACCCAATATGGTTTAACTGCAGAAAATATAGATTTTATTAACGATTCAATGGATGGCATTTTTGGTGAGGTCACTCTGTACATCTCTAAAACTTTGTTACTGAATTCAATATTCGTGTTTCGTAATCTTCTCCAGCAAACATAGTTTATTTCACTAGAGAATGCATGATCAATGATCAGAACAGTTTTTTTTTTATTATTATTATTCTTTCTTTTTCTACAGGGAAATCATAATAAGCAAATAGACTCTGTCTACTAATTATGTTAACTTTGAAGATAATTCGTTACACTAGACTTTACTTGTGATTTCTAAGTTGGTAGAAAGGGAGAACTTTTACCCAAATGAGTAAATGAAAAAAAAAAAAAAATTAATCTCATCTTTAACACCACCAAAATGATTCAATGCTACTCAAATTAATATAATCTTTGAAATATTGTATATATAAAAGCGAACAAAGGTCCAAATCTGTCTGTACACATGATTTGCTTAACTATTTTTTAAACAGTTTAAAAAAAAAAAAAATTAGGGGTCGTTAGTATTCATTTGCAATTTTATTGTCCTATTACCCTATATATATACATATATATAAATTATAAATTTTCTAAATATAATATAAACAAGCCAAAAACTATATGGTCCCTTGACTGATGCCTTTGTCATGTTTTTGAATAAAAGGTACTGAAGCAACAGTAAAAGCCCTATAACCACGACAAGGTATTGCTTTTGTATAAGTTTTTTAAAATTATTTTTTATATTCTAGATGTTAATTTTTTTGGGGGGGGGGTCACATATGTTATTTTGTTGTTTTATCGATATGAAGTAAATGAATCAAAACACGTGAAGTAATCACACATTAAAGTACAAAACAAAGTGATTACTAAATTATGTATCAAGAATTAAGCCCAATATACCACCTTCAATTTGAGTGGTATAATTTGAGTGCTGAAGAAATTGTTGAGATCCATTAAGGGATTCTATTAGTGCTACATTGTTTGCAAGAAGCTGATCCAAATTGAAATACCCTTATACCAACAGGCAAGTTTCATGGTGAAAAGATTTTAAAAATTTCCTCGTGGGCCAGGCTTGCGGCATATGAGCATACACCCAATCGCATGTATTAATGTTCAATCTACAAATATATAATCAATATTTGAAAAATTGAGTCTACAAGAGTTATTTCCTTTGTATTATTAGCCAAAATCAGTCGTAGAACTGTTACCTATTTTTGCCATTAAAACCCCTGGGATGATGCAAAACATTGGGCTAAAACAGCCAAATGACACCGTTTCATGACAAACGATGCCTTAATTTTTTAAAATTTGGTACCATTTTAAACCCCTATTTAGACACAAGTATGAATTCTAGGAGAAAAACAAAAACTAGCCCCAAAAAGTGTGCTTTTCACTCCTAAAACACCCTGGGGATTAAGCCCTAGAATTTTCACAAGGTCAAATATTACATTGCCAGATGTATATCCATGTGGTCTTGCTTTTGGGTAATTTGCAGCAAAATCTAATACTTGGAAATGTCCCGGCAAGTGCTATTTTTGCCCAATTGTGGCCTATATATATATATATATATATATATATATATACTAGCATGGGTATCCGGCGTTGGCCAGGTGTTTGGAGGTATATGCTCAACCAAAAAAACAAAACAAAAACAACGGTAATTTTTTTAAACTTTGACCCCTATTATGACCTCTTAAATTTTATAGTTTTAGACTTAAAGAAAGTTAATAAGTTAGATCGATCTCCAAAGAACCTATATCTAAAATTTCAAGTGTGTAGGCCCAAAAATGTCGGAGGAGTTTGGTAGAGTTCTCAAAGGTAAAATCGTTGAACTTTGACCCCTTAACCGCCAAATTTCTGGCCGAACACTGATCACATCGATTTCCTAAATCTCAGTACCCTGTATATCAAATTTCAAGTCTGTAGACTAAAAATTGACAGAATTATTGCATAGTGAAATGTACACACACACACACACACACAGTTTCACTTTTATAGATATAATATATATATATATACACATATATATATACTAGCAAAAGTACTCGTCGTTGACTGGGTTCAAAAACAGCCTACAGAAAATGGACTCTGATTTATGAAAGTATGATAGGTTATGAAAAGGAACAGTTGTAAAGAGATAGCTTCGAATTTGGGGGTATCAAAACCAAAGCAAAATATGATGAAAGTAAAAATAAAATAGATAAACCCCATAATTTATTATACCATACCTGTTCACATTGAAACACTTATCGCAATATTCTGTGGATTTATATTAAAAAACCTTGTTAAACTTTGTGACATATTTTCATTTTTTGTAGGTCAGGTACGAACGAACACCCCATAATTTTATTATACCGTATTTCTTCAAACTGAAACATAATTATCAAAATATACTTACGCAGATAGATATGAAAAGTCTTTATTAAAGTTTGTGCCTATTTCCATTCTATGGAGGCCAGACGCGAATGCAGACCCCACAATTTTATTATACCATCCATATTTAAGTTAAAACATGCTTATCAAAGTATTCTTATGTACATCTATATCAAAAACGCTTGTAAACGTTTTTTTTCTTTAATTTTTAAATTTTTTATTTCCATAGTTTGTGGACCAGGTGTGAACGCAGACCCCACAATTTTAATGAACCACCGTTCTGCAAGATCAAACATACCCATTCCTGTGTCTCGATACATCTTCTATCATTATATGTAATCAGTTTTTTAAAATATTCAACCATATAGGAGCCTATTCGTGACCAGACACACACACACGCACATTCAGCTTTATATTATAGATATATATGAGCTGTGATAAGATAAACAGTACTGTATTTGGATGACTATAATACTCATTATCTTAGTTTTTTGAGTACTATAATTGGAATACCGTCAGGGCCGGTTGCTTTACTGGAGTCAAGGTTTTTGATTAGCTTGGCAACATCACATACAGATATTTGTATATCACATAGCGTGTTTTCTGATACAGGAGGAAATATTGGGGATTGGCGACCTTGGTCGCAAAGGGTAGAATTAGCTGCAAAGTTCTTGGCAAAGAGTTTGGCTTTGTCTGATGCTGTTGAGATTAACTCGGGTCCATTGATGATAGTTGGGATAGAGCACACGCTTCTGTTCAGGATTCTGTTTGCTATGTGCCAAAACTGGTGGGAACCAAGCTGCTCTTGGACTTGATGGACTGAGCATATAACTTTCTTGCGTCCTTTATTACTTTCTTACAATGGTTGCTGGCAGTCCTGAAAGTTTCCATCCATCTATTACGTTAGAAGCAGTGGAAAAAGTGATTTCTGTGCGCAATGGCAGCAGCACATTCTGGAGAAAACCATGGCTGACTGTTAGGTTTTTGCTGGAACTTTTTTGAGGATATGAAACGATATATACCTATAATTAACCATTCCGTCAGGTTTGATACTATAGAGGACACATCCTTTTTAAACATGGAATGCAGAGGTAAATCCGATATAAATGTACGGAAGCTATCCCAGTCAGTCATAGTGTATCGATATACTGTACGATGGAGAAGTACGTCTGGGGACTTATTACATTTCATTTTTATCTTAATTGATACAACTGAGTGGTTGGAAGATCCAAGAGGAGACAGAACGGAAACTGTACATAGTTCAGAGCAAGTTGTGAGAAAAAGGTCTAGGAGACTCGCATACTGGCCGTCATTGTCGGGCACACGGGTGGGTTCGTGAACAATCTGAGTGAGGTCATAAGCAATGGAGAAGTCATGACAGAACCTCCCCTCATCATCGGTCTTGTTTGAGTGGGTCAACCATTCCACATTGTGAACATTGAAGTCTCCACATACGTGAATGTTAGCTGAAGGATAAGCTGATAGAAGTTGGTCAATTTTCTCAGATATGCTTTTAAAGATAGTAACTCCGCTGTTATGGGGGCGATAGAGAGTAAATATAAATGCAGTAGTGTGAGCTAATGCAACCCGGAAGCACATATAGAGTAAGTTAGGATCGTCTCTGGAGATGTCCCTACCACATGGAAAGCCATCTTTAATGTAGGCACATATTCCATGCCCATGGCGATCTTGGGGGTCAGATTTGGAAATTAAATTAGAGTATCCCTTAATTACGAACTCATTTAGGGAAATAGTCTGTCCAATACCAGTTTCGCTTTAAAATAAAAGGTCTGGTTTAGTCTCCTGTAATTGGGCTTAAATCTCTGGAACATTAGAACGTAGACCCCTGGTGTTGGAGAAGGAGACATGGTAGTGGGGGTCTATGTTGGAAGTTGGAGATCCGGGTTTAATCGTGTATTTTTTATTGAAACTTGTCATGATGGAATTTTGGAGTTTGTGGACTAAGTCGTCAGACTTGCTTAGAGCAGGACAGAGAGGGGGAAATTAAGAGAGAAAAAGAAACGAAGAATTTTTTTTTTTTTTTGTCGAACATGATATGGTCAAGCCGTAACAATTACCTACTAATATGGCATCGAGAGGCCCCACCAGAAGCTACTGCATGGTCCAGAATCCATTCACCAAATGGCAATACAGCAGCATTTCTTCATAACAGCTTCTTTTATAACAAGAGTTTTTTTTAATCGTAAATGTTTCTTTTTGTTTATTTTATAACAAGTGTTTATTTTTTATTTAATCGTAAATGCTTACAAAATATGACAATGAAAATTACATGCAGCAAAAAATTATTTAATTCTCCAAAATCCATCAGTCTGAAAAAAAAAAAGAAAAGAAAACTTATTTATTTTTTACAAAGATTTTAGTAGAAAAAGAAAAAAAGCATGCCAGTCCATCTAAATTAAAAACGATTGCTTCTTTGTTGTTCTTGGCATAAAAATCTCAGGTTGCTCAAATGACGTGCTTAAATATCACACAAATAAAGAACCAGCAGGAGTAGTTATCGTGCCTGTCGTGCATTTGTTGCACCTGAATTTGTCGTATATAATTAGTAAAATCCTATATAGAAGTGCATCTCATTTCATTAACTGGGGATTCTCTCTATCGATAAGAAACCACTCTCCCAGGTGTTATCTTATTCTTTTGAGAAAAGATAGTTCAGTATATGTTTATTCCTCGTGATACTACCCATCCATACATTACATCCTTCTTTGGGGATGGAGCAGCATAGTAGAGGAAGGTGGGGAGCGTTGGCCGTTTAATTAAAATGCAAGCATGAAATTAATTCTTAGCTTTGGTTCTGGAGACATCTTCAGTATGGAGAAATAACTGGCCCACTGTTGATTATTTCGTTTTATACCTAGCTGAGAGGAAGCACTAACTCATTTTGGAATTTTGGAGGTAATTTTTTTAATTTTTTAGTTTTACCTTCGAACCCATAGTAGTTTTTATGACATTGTCAGTTTTTTATTTTTTATTATTATTTTTTTTTTCATCTGTAAAGAGTGTCTATTCAGCCTACATTTCAGTATATTTCTTAAAACATGGCAGTTTATGTCAATTTTTACTGATTTTTTTTTTTTTGTGTTCAGATTTTCCTCGTAGGGAGAGTTGGCCACAGTCTGGCCAACTTCCCCACATGTGATCCCCTCTCCACATTTGAACATTTGCTAATTAAAAGATTTCTGGGGCACACCTTTCTAACTAGTGTGTGTATGTGTGCGTGTGTACATGCGTGCATGTGTGTGTTTATATTTCATTATTCATGTGTAGTATATTGATCATATAAAGATCACTATATCGTTAAACCTGTGCATATTTTGGAATATTGTCAGATGTTATTATGACGCAGAAATGATGTAAACACTAGTATATATATGTATGCTCATTTGCTGTATTTTGTTATTGAGCCCTAAAAAAGGCTGACATCTTTTAATGAGACAAACTCTTCCTATCTGTAGCCAAGTCTCCCCTCTGTAGTGGCCAAGTCACCCCACACACTGGCCAACTCTCACCATGCTTGGTATGTCTAAAAAATTGTTCTTTACTTATATGAATAAAACTTGTTCCATATCATGAAAAAACGTATATTGTTCGTCATAAATATTAGTAAAAATGTGTTCCCTTCGGAGGGAGCATAGTATTGCTAGTAAGTTTAATTCCAACTGTCTTGAAAAAATATAGAGCAACTCATTAAACGCTAAACATGTAATCATGCTGCCAGAGATTCAGAGATTCCTTCATGCACCTGATTCTATTTTTTTTTTTTTGTCATCTTCTAATCAACACAGAGTTATAATAATGTCTGTTCAAGTCAATTAGTCGACAAGTCTGAGAGCTAACATATAAAAGTCCTGGGAGCTTCAAGCATTTCATAGCTTCCTGGCGAAAAGCTGTCATCCAATTTGACAGTGACAAAAAATATGGACTCATCTTGTGAATTGTAAAAAAAAAAAAAAATGGCTAATTAAAGTTTCTTTTATGATTTGTTGCGTTGCTTTTTTTTTTTTTTAGAGAGAAACATTCCGTGTGGGTCGCGCTGGCTTTGTTCTTTTTCTCTCTGTTTCCGTCAGCCATGACCGGGTAGAAGTTTTGAGTAATTCGCAGTCTTATTTTTAGTATCGCCCACATTGAACTTTCAACCCCCAGGAAGAGTGTCATTTAGGACGGAATTTTACCTAGTACTTTATTCGTCATGCTATAGTTCCTTGAGAATACACCTGAAGAAGGTCGAGGGTTACATCGTTGTGAAGATGACACTCAAGGTGAGAATAGTAGTCCAAATAATCCAAATAATATTAATCCTCATCTCAAAAATTACGAAACATTGATAATCAATGTTTAATTGTCTCACATCAACACATTTTAATAACATGTTTTTATCTAATGTGCTGTGTGTTCCAAAGAACTCATAACTCTCTCACTCTCTCTTTGGCTCATGTTATGTTACGTTCATTTCTATCAATTCTCACAATCTAGTAAGTCCTAACCAAGTTAGTTGACCTCGACTGACCTTTCATTTCTTATCATTCTAAACCAACCATCTCATTTATCAGTGAGTTTTCTCACCCAATATTTAAAATTGTTTCAATTTTATAAAAAATCAGGGATTTGTGAATTTTCACGAAGAGCTTCCACTACTTCGTTGTGCCCTTACATCAAATTAAAGTTAATTAAATATATCTCACATTACCCCACCCTTAGGATCAGCAGCTGTTTTCCAAAATTTTTCATGATCAGTTAATTAGTTTAGGAGTAAATCCTATACATAGAAATATATAAACATGCACACATACCTAACTTTATATAAACCGAGATATATATATATATATGTACATGTATATATCTGTGCATATATGTATATGTGTGTGTGTGGTCACCTGTTAAGTCGACACATTCAGAACAAAGGGCGCGTCATCCCTATATAAAACCAAACAAAAGAGGAAGTAAAAGTCAGCTGAACCTTTGTTTGGAAGAAGCCCCGCCATTGGCTAATGGAAATATTTATCCCTGGGGGAGAAGGAAATAACAAAAGAATCTGATCGGTTAGCTAGCCAGATTAAACACTATGTGTATATATAAAAACACCCGACAACACATTTTAGCCTGACGGTTCCCTACACATATAAAACGCAGAATTGCCATAAATATATTTCCTTAACTTGCTGTACATACACATACAAACACACACACACACACACACACACATACACACACACATATACAAGAGTCATTTGAAAAGTAATACCTTTTGTTTGTTTTTTAACTCAAAATGTTGAAGACCTACAAAGACGGAAGTGGTACCATTAAAACGAGCAACCTCCAGAATTTATTTTTCTACATAGTCACCAACATTCTCAATGCACTTTTGCTAGGAATTCCAGCTTCGAACTCTATAGCCAGAGAAGATACTGCAGTGCCCCAGACTGGATTCAAAATGCCATTGTCTTATTAGACAGAAGGTTGCCATCAAGAATATGCATATATATATATATATATATTTACATAGGAGTCACCACTTATCAAGGCCTGGAGGCTATTCGAGGATAAGTGTTATTGAGTGTACAGTAGTCAATGTGATAATACCGTAGTAATCGTTAGTAGTAGAAATTTTGTAAATTGGATTATTTAAGGAGATGGTTCATCAAGAACTTGTTTACGTTGGACTTGAAAACTACCAAATTGTAGTCAGCTGGAAAACAGACAATCAGGCGTGCAGTTCTAAGAAAAAAGCTTTGTTCATGGAATCTACGTTCAGGTTTGGGCATAGATAAAGAGTGGAGAAAATTATTGACAGTGGTTTCAGCTAGACGAGTATTTTTCGTGAAAGTTTGGTGAGGGGACCATAGATTGGAGATCAAACGAGCACTTGCCATAAAAATAAATAATATATATATATATATATATATATATATATATATATATAGATAGATAGATACATTTACATAAATAGATATATTATTCATACATATATATACACGTATATATTCATATATATATATATATATATATATATATATATATATATATATATATATATATATATGCATATATAGATACATTTACATAAATACGTGTACTTATTCATATATATATTCATCTGTAGATATTTGTGTGTGTGTGTGTGTGTGTGTGTGTGTGTGTGTGTGTGTGTGTGTGTGTGTGTGTGTGTGTGTGTGTGTGGATTTATATATGTAGGTGTTTTTAATTTTTTTTATTTTCTCCTTTTTCCTATGTGTATCATGAAGAATTTGTGTGGAAGAATCTTGGGTAATAATTTTAGAAGTGCTTTGCCTCATCCCAACTTAGAAACAATATCCTGATTTAAAGAGAGAAAGCAAAAATAAAAAATAAAAACAACAAAAAAAAACAAAAACAAAAAACGAATAGCAAAAGAGTCGCATATAAATCTTTCGGTAAACAAACAACGCCAAAATTCCTCCTTAAAGTCAGAAAAGGCGATTTCGTTAAAAGTCTCTTGACGGTCTGAGCCACGGAACTCTGTCTGGTAGGATTCTATAAAAGCACCGGCACCAAGAATATTGGACAGGCATCTCATTTTGGTAAGGACGCGGCAAATGTAAAGTATTTCGGAAAAATATCCGATACCTTGACAGTCAGCCGACCGAATGTGACTGTCAGGGTATCTCAAAGGATGTATATCTTATCGCATTATGACAGGAGATATTTAGAACAAGATTGCAAGTTCTTGTGATAAGAGTTGTTGTTTTTTTATGTGTTTGTTTTCTTTTTTTTTTTTTGCGTGTGTGTGCGTATGTTTTATTTCCTTGTTGCGTATGTGAGTGTATGTTTTTTGTTTGTTTTTTGTGGTATGTGCGTGAGTGTTTTTTTTTTTTTTTGTTATTTTCTTTTAGTATTGCGTATGTTTTTATGAGCTTTTGTTGGGTACCAGTGGAGATAGGAAGGCAGAGTCTGTGTTGCCTTTATCTTGTATACGTCCCAGTTTCCGTCCCAATAATCTTCGCACAATTCAGAAGACTGGACTGCTTTTGCTGGCTGCAATACCTCAGACTTTCTTCCTGAATCCATATTGGTGTATGCCTCTTTGCCTCTCTCTCTGCCTGTTTGGGAATGCAATTGTAAACAAAACGCTATACCAAGATTAATCACAGCATTTCCCAACTAAAATGTTTACAAGGAATCCAGTAGTGGTATCCATTTTTTATTATCAGAGCTACAGAGTGTTGCCCGGGAACATGGATTACAAATTGAGATGTTTAAAAATATTTGTACAATATCTTTTTTTTTACTTCTTGGTCTTCTTCCGACTGCATCTCTCTCTTCCCTTCTCTCTCTCTCTCTCTCTCTCTCTCTCTCTCAATGTTTTTCCTCCTCCCCTCTCTCTCTCTCACCCCTTTCTCCTTTTCTCTTTTCGCTCGATCGCTCGCTTTCTTGTCCTCTCTCTCTCTGTCTCCCTCTCTGTCTCACTCTCTCTCTCTCCCTTACTCGCTCTCTCCCCCTTTTACTTTTGTTATCTTCCTCTCTCGCTCTTTCACTTTCTTTCTGCCTCTGCCTCTGTCTCTGTCTCCGTCTGTCTGTCTGTCTGTCTCCCTCTCTCTCTCTCTAGAGATATATCTCTTTCTTTCTATCTCACTTTCTCTCTCTCTCTTGCTCACTCGTCCTTTCTTATTCGCTTGTCTTTTCTCTTTCTCTCTCTCCCTCCCTCTCTCTCTCTCTTTCCATCATTCTCTCTCGCTCGCTCATTCTACATTTCTTTTTTTCTCCCTCACAAATCTTTTAATATAACAGAAACAAAAAAAAACAAAAAAAAAACAAGAAATGTGACTGACTGTTTAACCTAGATTTTTTTTTATACTCTTCCCTTTGCACTAATTTGTCCCTGGCGAATACAATGGAATGAATATTACAGTGTTTTGTTTTGTTTTTAACCATAATCATCACATCTGGTCACACTGAATCTGTAAATGTATCTTGCATAGCTTTTTTTTAACTTTTAGCTCGATACACACATAATTATTGTCTTTTCTTTAGATAAGAGACTAGCAGGGCCAGTGCATGGACGTTTTTTTAATAATATTTGATTTACAAAAATATAAAGATAAAACACATACCCTTCATTAACACTATCACTAACAGTAAGTCCGAGGGCAAGTATTACTATTGCTACTACTTCTGCTGCTACTACTACTACTACTACTACTTATAATAATAATAATAGTAGTAATAATAATAATAATAATAATAATAATAATGATAATAATAATAGTAATAATAATAGAAATAATAGTAATAATAATAATAGTAGTAATCTATCTATCTATCTATATATCTATAAAAGTGAAAGTGTCTGTGTGTGTCTGTGTACATTTCCCTACGCAATAACTCTGTCAATTTTTAGTCTACAGACTCGAAATTTGATCTACATAGTACTGAGATTTGGGAAATCGATGTGATTGGTTTTTGGCCAGAAATTTGGCGATTAAGGGGTCAAAGTTCAACGATTTGACCTTTGAGAACTTTACCAAACTCCTCCGACAATTTTGAGTCTACACACTTGAAATTTTAGATATAGGTTTCTTGGACATGGATCTTACTTAATAACTTGATTTAAGCCCAAAATTATAAATTTTAAGGGGTCATAATAGGGGTCAAAGTTTAAAAATATTGATCGCTTTTTTTTTGTTGTTCAACATACACCTCCAAATACCCGGGCAACGGCGGGCACCCATGCTAGTATATCTATAAAAGTGAAAATGTCTGTCTGTCTGTCTGTGTACACTTCCCTACCAAATAACTCTGTCAATTTTCGGTCTACAGACTCGAGATTTGAGAACATCTTTTTAATTGGTTTTTAAACAGAAATCTGGCTGTCAAGAGTCAAAGTTCAACGATTTGACCTTTGAGAACTCTACCAAACTCCTCTGCCAATTTTGGGTCTAAGCACTGGAAATTTTAGATATAAGTTAGTTGGACATGGAGCTAACTTTATAATTCGGTTTGAGCCCAAAATAATAAATGCTAAGGGGTCATAATAGGGGTCAAAGTTTTAAAAAATTGACCTCTGCGGTCTCTGCCAAATTACTCGGCCAATTTTTGATTTAAACATTTGAAATTTTACATAAAGTGTATTCAGACATAGGCCAAACATTTTAATCGTTTTTTATTTTGCTGAAAATTTGGCTTCTAAGAGGTCAAAGTTCAAAAGATTTTACCTTTGCGGTCTCTAGCAAAATATTAACCTTTTAAGCCAATTTTGGGTCTAAACATTTGAAATTTTACATAAAGAGTATTCAGACATGCAGCAAGCTTTTAATCAGATTTTGGGCGAAAATTTGGCTGCCAAGAGATTAAAGTTTACAGAGTTGACCTTTGAAGACTCTACCCAACTCCTCCGCCAATTTTGGGTCTAAACACTTGAAATTTTAGATGTAAGTTACTTAGACATGGGTCAAAAATTTTAATTCGATTTGAGCCCAAAACAATAAATGTTGAGGTCAAAATTGGGTCAAAGTTTAACAAAATTTGACCTCCGTGGTCTCTACCAACTTTTTTCTATGGTAGTTAAGGAAGTCTATTATAAAGAAAGGCATTACCGTACATATTCACACCTTTTTAATATATACATATGCACTTAAAGTTATGAACAGAAAATAAGGCCCGAGCAAAGCTGGGCGGAACTGCTAGTAATAATAATAATAGTAATAATAATAGTAATTATAGTAATAATAATAATAGTAATAGTAATAATAATAATAGTAATAATAATAATAGTAATAGTAATAATAATAATAGTATTAATAATAATAATAGTAATAATAATAATAATAATAATAATAATAATAAATGGGAGAAATTGGAATCAAAGGAATGACTAGAAAAATACAACGAACAACAATCATGAAAACAGCTGAAATATTAAGAAAAACCCTTGAATGGGGAAATCAACACACAGGAGCAACAAGTGCGGACCAAACAAACCGCTGCAAAGGCAAAACATGAAGCACTACATGGAACCAAGAACACTGAAACCACATATCTATAAGTTCTCTAGCCCAACCTTACCCCCATTGCCACATCGCTGCCCCCCCCCCTAAAAGAGCGAGAACAAATAACCAAGTAGAGTCAAGTAGGAAGGAAAGACTGATGAACTAACCAGATCTCAGCCGAATAAGTGCGAAGAGAACTGGGACCTTGTCGAGACTTTTTTTTTTTTTACATAGGCGTCACTACTTATCAAGGCCGATAGGCCACTCAAGGATAAGGGTTAAAGAGTGTAGAATAGTCAAAAGGAAAATATAGTAATCGATAGTAATGGAAGTTCGGTAAATTTGTTAACTTAAGTGGAACGGCTCATCAGAAACTTAATTACCATTCAAATCCCAGCAAAGACCAATAGCGGCTGCCAACAAGAAATCAATGGCAAGCAGCTGTTGCAATAATGCATATTTATTCGCAAATGTTATCGAAAGAGGTGAAGAGTACTGGAAACCTGGGGAGACTTGTTGTCACTCAGCTTTGAGGAAACACCACAGGCTGTTTTCAGGGAAAAGATCTCTGAAGACCTGTGTGAAAGCTCCTTGTGAGCCAATAATAATAGAAACTGCATCTCTAATAACAGCCACATAAGATAATGCGATTAGAACCAACCACATGAAAGCAAGGATCGATAAGATACAAGAAAACAACAAATGCAGACTCTGCGGACAAAGAGAAGAAACAATAAACCACATAAGTGAATGCAGCAAACGAGCCCAAAAAGAATTTAAGAATGGACACGATCACGTAGGGAAGGCAGTACACTGGGAATTATGAAGACAACTGAATCTTGAACACCCAGACAAATGGTACAAGCACAAACTGGCAGTAGTACTTGAAAATGACAGTCACAAAATCCTATCCGAGATGGATATACAAATGGATAAACCCATCCAAGCAAGACGACCAGATGTCATACTAGTTTACAAGAAGGAAAAGACCTGTCAGATTATAGATTTTGCTGTCCCAGCAGACCACAGAGTGAAGATCAAGGAAACGGAGAAACGGAGCAAATACACTGAACTTGCCAGAGAGCTCAAAGAAATATGAAAGATGAAAAAGTCAAGATAACACGTCTAACAGTAGGAGCGCTAAGAACAATACAAAATATAATCTCTCCAATTATCTTTGAAAAGAGAATGGGGGAGATTGAAATCAGAGGGATGGCTGCTAAGATACAACGGATAACAGTAATGAAAACTGTTGAAATATTAAGTAAAATCCTTGAATGTGGAAACTAATACACAGGAACTCCCGCCATAGACTGCACATGCAGAGAATGCTACAGGAATTATGAAAACTGGAACTGCATATTTACAATTCAACCCCCTACTTTCCCCCCCAATTTTTTTTTTTTTTTTTTCGTGTATCACCAAAAACTGATGCCACATCAAATAATCGAGGAGGGTTAAGGAGGATGGAAAGATTGAAAGAAAGCACTAGTCAGACCTCTGCTAGATGAGTGCAAAGATGACTGGGACCTTGAGAAGGCTTTTTGCCACCCAAATTCCAGTGAAGACCAATGGTCGCTGCCAACCAGAAATCAATAGTAAGTGCCTGTTACGATAATGCAAATCTACCTACAATGGTTATTGAAAGAGATGGAGAGTACTGGAAATTTGGGGAGACTTGTTGTCATTCAGACTCCAAAGAATGCCACAAGTTATTCTTAAAGAGAAATCTTTGATGATGGCCTGTATGACTACTCCTAGTGAGTAAATAATAATAATAGTAACAATAATAGTAATAATATTGATAATAATAATAATAATAATAATAATAATAATAATAATAATAATAATAATAATAATAATCAAAGAAGAACTACAGAATCTCGACCAGAAGACCAGGAAACTCATAATGATACACAATGCACTACAGCCGAAAGATGATACTGACCAGCTATATATGAAAAGGAAAGACGGAGGAAAGGGCTGGTCTGTATAGAAGACTGTGAATAACACAAAAGAGGATTAGAAAAATACATAATGCAGAACACTGAAAGAATAATTACTGTTGCAAGAAACACGGAAGAAGCAAACAAGATAGAAAAAGAGACAAGGAAAGAAAAATGGGAAGAGAAACAGCTACAAGGAGGATTCATAAGGATGACAAAAAAAAGAGACTTACGAAAACACTTGGAAATGGCTACAGAAAGGAAACCTAAATAGGGAAACTAAATCACAGCTGAGCAAGACAAGGAAATTAGAAGCAACCGCATCAAAGCAAGGATCTACAAGACACAAGAAAACAGCAAATGCAGACTCCGCAGACAAAAAGATGAAACAATAAACCACATAATAAGTGAATTCAGCAAACTAGCCCCGCAAAAATATAAAAATAGACACGGTCAAGTGGGGAAGGCAATTCATTGGCAATTAGGCAAACAATTGCATTTTGAACACACAGACAAATGGTACAAGCACAAACTGGCAGCAGTATTGGAAAATGAGGTGGAGAGTACTGGGAATCTGTGGAGACTTGTTGTCACTAAGACTCCAGGGAACACCACTAGTTATTCTCAAAGAGCAATCTTTGATGGTGGCTTGTGTGAATACTCCTAGTGAGTAAATTATTATTATTATAGTAGTAGTAGTAATAGTAATAATAATAATAATAATAACAACAACAACAATAACAATAATAATAATAATAGTAGTAGTAGTAGTAGTAGTAGTAGTAACAATAATAATAGTTCTTATAGATGCCATCCCAAATATAGATATGGAGGTTATCGGAAACGAATGAAAGAACTATGGGACTTGTCCAGTAACCACTATACGACAGAACAAAGAATTGCGGACCAAGCAAGACTGATACTCAAAAAAGGCTGGCTCTCAAAACTGGAACTAACAGAAATACAGCGAAAAATAAAATAATGAAACTGAGCATGAAGAACCCCCGGCCACCCCCAGGAACCGCACAAGTAGAAACAGCACAGACGGAGGACAAAAACTGAACTCTACAAACGTGGAATTCGAGAACAATGAAATAGAGCTAACAGAGGGTGAAACAGATGAAATAGAAAAAATAATACAGCTGATGAACTCCCATCATTAAGGAACCAAGAGCAGAAGAAATTAAAAACAGAAACAGAGAAGGTTAACAAGCTCCTCCCACACATCACAAAAGACACAATCACAGACTCAAACAATCTAATTTACGCAGGCGTCAAGATGGTAAGTATGCAGTTCAAAACAGAAAAACAACCGCTTTTTGACCTCGATTAAAGACGAAAAGGAGGAGGTATCGAAAATGTGTGTTTTTTTTATCTACTTGGCGGTCCAAAAAACGAGAAAAAATTATATAAACAAAAAACGATGACCATTATCTTGTAGATATCTGTTTATATACTGTTTCATGACTGTGCAGGCACAACCCGTTCATATTATGTTAAAAATAAGTAGGTTTGAAAACACTTTTTAAAGATCGAGGCAAGCTGGTCTAATGGTTATTGTACTTGTCTCAATGTCTTTAGGTTTAGGTTTCGATCTCAGCTCGAGTATTTTTTTTTTTTTACTTACAAGAAGTGAACTGTTTAGAAAAAGCATAATACTTGCATGCACATATCTCAATTTCTTCTTTTTGTTTACACAGGAGTCACCACTTATCAAGGCCAGAGGCCACTCGAGGATAAGGGTTAATACAGGGTGACCCCCCCCGAAAAAAAAACCGGCCCAACTCTAATTAGGCTCTGTTTCTTAGTGTTTTGTCCGAATGAAATGAAACTTTGGTCATAACTAGTTTATTATATTCAAAACATCACATCAAAGCACAAGGGCCTTTGGCTTTTTTTCTCCGTTCTACAGCATATGTTCTAGATGGCCTCCATTTAGCTTTTGTTTTTGTTTTTTTGAGTCACCCTGTAAGTGTACAGTAGTCAATGGGACAATGTCATAGTAATTGTTAGTGGAAATTTCGTAAATTGGATTACTTAAGGGGAACGGCTCATCAAGAATTTGTTTACGTTGGACTTGAAGATGACCATATTATAATCAGCATGGGAAAGCAGGCAAATGGAAGAGAGTTCAACAGCTGTGCAGTTCTAAGAAAAAAGCTGTGTTCATGGAATCTACGTTTAGGTTTTGGCACAGATAAAGAGTGGAGGAAATTATTGATAGTGTTTTCAGCTAGACACATGTTTTTGTAAAAGTTTGGCGAAGGGGAACCATAGATTGGAGCTCAGAAGAGTACTTGCCATGAAAATAACGATAAAGAAGAGACAGGCTTGCAACATCTCTTCTGTGAGAAAGAGGTTGCAAGGAAGAGAAAAGGGCATCGCCCACTAGATTATGAAGTCTATTTTGAACTCTATCATTACTTCATTTTTTTTAAGGAATTTAACGTTACATTTAATATCGGGCAACGCCGGGTACATCTTCAAAATACACGTATGTATCAGACATTCTTTGCTTAGAGAAAACAATATATATCAGCCAACTATTATCATGACGTCACGACGAGATCTTGTTTCCCACTTCCTAATTATACAACAGCTAAAAGAATACCTGTCCCAGGGCGGGTAAAACAAATACCCTCAAACAGAACAGTTTTGCACCACTCTTTTATGTTCCCTTATAATTTTGAAATCAAGATATAATGATACTAAACCTTATCCTTAGAATCCTTATTCCAACTTTTGATAAAAATCGATTAACTAATATCTATTATCTCTTGTTAAAATTCCGCAAAAATCAGACGCATCTGAATTCTTTTGAAGGGCTTTCACTCCCCGTTCCTTTGCTTTCTCATCTTTGCATTAAAATAAACTTCGCCTACATTACATGCCCTTACGCCTAGCAGCTGTGTTCCAACATTGATTGGTCCTGGATATGACCTTAAACTATATCCGAGGGTGGGGCCCCAGCTTGCGGGCTTTGGGGAGTGTGGAGCCACCCTTTAATTGCCATTGCTTCTAGGTCCACTCTAAACCGGAGTGGTAGTACCTGTTAGGGTCCCAACTATGGGTTGAATAGAAACTAACTTGAAAAAAAAAGCAAAAATATTCTATTAAAAACTTTTTCTTCAAAATCACTGGATGCGGCATTAAATAACCTGAAAAGGGTTGATATGCCGTAAAACAAAAACAACATCGAACATTGATTATTAGTATAAACATATGCATACACTTTACTGAATATGTCGGTGACGACGTAAAAAAAGTGCAAGAATGAAGAAGAGCAAAAAATCAATAGATTTATCTAAATTCATCGGATGAAAAGTGATTGCAGTGGATTAAAATTATATTATTTTTAAATTCTCAAGATATAGCTGGTTGGATTTTGTATGGAAAACAAAAACACACTTTCCCTAAAATATATATATATATATGTAACTCTCTTTCTCTTTCATATATATATATACATATATACTAGCGGGAGTGCTCGACGTTGCCCGGGTGTTCGGAAAAAAGATGTGTTAGTAAGCAGGCAGGCTCAAACCGATGACGTGAAGGCAGAAAAGAAAGTGAAAAAAAAGCTGGGATCTTACCGCTATGCTACGAGGCGAGAGGAAGTGAAAAAGCGTTTAAATTTCACGTTTAAAAAGTTGACTGGCAGAAAATGAGTTCACGCAGGCGCAGAAATGAACGTCTGGCTTGAGGCCAGTCAAGCCTCTCACCGAATTTGTTTCCCCACGACGTTTGGGAAAACTAGCTCCCCCAAAAAGTGGGGAACTCTCAAATGAATAGAAATTGTCTGATATGAAGGGTTTTCCCCACATTGATCAAAGCTAATTGCTTTCAAGAGGTTCCTGGCAGGAAAGCCAGGCGGCCTACTTTGCTTCGATTAGTTTCCCTTTATTTATATGGAGAAGATGAACAAACACGCGAAAGGACAGAATAGAAGGAGTTTTATAAAAGTCTATCAAAATAAATGTAGAGACGATGTCCATTTGCAAATCGTAGATATTATGATTTAGAGAGTATATAAAAAGTTCTCCAAAATAGTAACCACCTCAAGACTCCTCCCCCTCCATAAAAAGCCTTTCTTGGACATACAGAAACACGTGTGCCACTTTTGGCTTTTATATATCTATAATATAAAGCTAAATGTGTGTGTGTGTGTGTGTGTGTGTGTGTGTGTGTGTGTGTGTGTGTGTGTGTGTGGTCACGAATAGGTTCCTATATGGTTGACTATTTTAAAAAAATGATTACATATAATGATAGAAGATGTATCGAGACAGAGGAATGGGTATGTTTGATCTGGCAGAACGGTGGTTCATTAAAATTGTGGGGTCTGCGTTCGCACCTGGTTCACAAACTATGGAAATAAAAAATTTAAAAATTAACAAAAACGTTTACAAGTGTTTTTGATATAGATGTACATAATATACTTTAATAAGTGTGTTTTAAATTAAATAGGGATGGTATAATAAAATTGTGGGGTCTGCATTCGCGCCTGACCTCCATAGAATGGAAATAGGCACAAACTTTAATAAAGACTTTTCATATCAATCTGCGTAAGTATACTTTGATAATTATGTTTCAGTTTGAAGAAATATGGTATAATAAAATTATGAGGTGTTCATTCGTGCCTGACCTCCATAGAATGGAAATATGTCACAAAGTTTAACAAGGTTTTTTAATATAGATCTACAGAATATTGCGATAAGTGTTTCAGTGTGAACAGGTATGGTATAATAAATTATGGGATTTATCTATTTTATTTTTACTTTCATAATATTTTGCTTTGGTTTTGATACCCCCAAGTTCAACCCAAATTTACAACCCTTCCTTTTCATAACCTATCATACTTTCATAAATCAGAGTCCATTTTCTGTAGGCTGTTTTTGAACCCAGTCAACAATGGGTACTTTTGCTAGTATATATATATATATATATATATATATATATATATATATATATATATATATATATATATATACTAAAAGGGAAACTCAACGTTGCCTGAGATGATGATCAACGAATGTTTTACACTCCCGTATTTTTATTGTCATCAAAATCGAGAAAAATCGCCTATTTTTCAATCAAATCGATTGATTGCTTGCTCTAGTTGGGGACACATCATGGTGCACTGGAAGGAAGCTTCACATGCCTCCTCGTAGTGACTTAATTTATAATACATTGTAGTCTACATTGCACTGTAGAGAACATACTGTTCATTTTATAAAATTATTTTTTTAATATATAATCTTTTGAATGAAATTTAAAAATGTAAAAACCAAGTATTATGTTTCATGCTTCAATTGTGCTCTAACAGAAACATTCATTTCGAACGCGCCTCTGTCATATCAAAGAATATACTGTTGATTTTATATGCGTGGCCTTACTGCTTGTGCAGTGATAATGGATTGAACTTAAGTTTAAAATGTAAAAGTCAAGTATCATGGTACAATTGTGCTTTAAATAGAAACATTCATTACGAACGCGCCTCTGTCATATCAAAGAACCTACTGTTGATTTCATATGATGAGCCTTTTGGTTTGTATTGTAATAAAACTTTTCAAATGCACTTGTGATGTTAGGCTGTGTAAGGTGTTAACTTTGATCCAAATTGTCTGTTCCTTCTTTCATTAGATTATTTTCAATTATCAATACTTATCGAAGACATTCCGATACAAAACGTATCTAGGAAGGTTGCCAGTTACATAAAGTACATCTGTGTGAAATTTCATAAAAATAGTTCTCGAGTCCATAGGTAGAAAACTCTCTCTCTCTCTCTCTCTCTCTCTCTCTCTCTCACACACACACACACACACACACACACACAAAGTTCGTTTTACAGAATAGTATATATATATATATATATATATATATATATATATATATATATATATATAATTCAAACATGTTTGAATATATGGTTAATTGGCAGTTTTAGTCATTTAGAACTGCTTTAAACCGTTACCGCTCACTCATTTTTTGACCAAATTTCAAATAATTGTTACAGTTTATAGATCACCTTCTCAGCTATATTGTGCAAAAGAATTTTCAATTTTCGTTCAGTAAAACAAAAGTTATGATGAATTTACTGGTGTTCAAAATTGTAAAAATTCGTAAGGAGGTGAGCGATGTTTTTTTATGACTAGTTTCCATAGCAACCATGTTGCTTCAGCGATTACTGTTGCTACTAATTCTAAGCTTTCGTGAAAAGAGAAGTAACAAATGAAACAGAGAGAATGAAAGCAGACATTGTTATTAGATATGTGTATGTTTATGGGGACAAAAAAATAAGACTGAAATTAAACAAAGAACAATTGAATTTACAGGAAGCCTTGGAAAATCATGGATTACAATAGAAAAATGCGAGCATTAAAAGTAATATGGTTAAGCTTAAACATGGAAAAGAAAAATACAAGATATTCTAGTAAAAAATATAATGAATTTATAACTTAAAATATTGCAGCATTAAGAATTTTTTTGAAATTCAATTTAACATTATATTATAACCAATTCTTAATGCTGCAATATTTTAAGTTATAAATTTATTATATTTTTACTAGAATATCTTGTCCTTTTCTTTTCCATGTTTAAGCTTAACCATATTACTTTTCATGCTCGCATTTTTTTTTATTTTAATATATATATATATAGTTGATTCATTTGTGTATCTTGGTAGTTCTCTGTCGAAGAATGGCTGTCTCAACACTGAAATCCACAGGCGAATTCAGAAGGCATCTGTAGCTTTTGGAAGGTTGGAGAAGAGAGTATGGTCTGATCGTGGCATCACACACAGGACTAAGATCTGCGTTTACAAGACTTGTGTGCTAACCACACTGTTGTATTCATCGAAGACATGGACATTGCATCAAAGGCACATTAAATGGCTTGAACGATTTCACCAAAAATGCTTGAGACGTATCTTAAACGTCAAGTGACAAGCACAAGTACCTAATACTGAAGTCCTTGTAAGAGCACGTTGCTCTAGTATTGAGACCATTGTAATCAGATCTTACATGCGTTGGGAGGGGCATTTGCTCCGAATGAAAGATTGTAGGCTGCCAAAACAAATTTTTCACGGGGAGCTGGAAAATGGCAAGCGCCCTCAACACAAGCATAGGAAGAGGTTCAGAGACTCTACAAAGAATAATTTGAAGTCTTACAAATCGACATCGATACATGGGAAGAACTTACTCTGCAAAGGCTAAGGTGGCGAAAGCTTGTACGTGAAAGTTGTGATGCTCTAGAGAAAAGAAAGCAGGCGCACGGCAATCTGAAGCAAGAGCTTCGTAAAGGTTTAATTGATGGTCTTAACCATGACACACAGAGCTGGAAATGCCACACTTGTGTACGAGTGCTTTTGTCAAAAGCTGGCTACGGCAACCACCTTAGGTCGCACAAAACTCCTGTTCAGGTCAACTTTGCATCTATTAATCCGAACCAAACGATCTGTTTAACATGCAACAAAGTTTGTAAGTCTACTGCTGGTTTGGGAAGACATATGATTTTTCATAGGAATACCCTTCAACCTCCAGAGTAAGTCAACTCGATGGAAATTGCTCAATTTGTATGTCAAATCTGCTTCAAGATGTGCAAACCGGCGGGATTGCAGAGTCATCTGAGATAGCATTAACGACAAGATTGAGAGAAGTCAATATGACGGCGATCATCTGGAAAGATGCAGCAATCATTATATATATATATATATATATATATATATATATAGCAAGTTAGGAGAATAGAGTAAATTCAATTCTATAAGAAGAGACTTATCAGGATAATATAAAGCTTAACAAATTTCATTAGAGCTTATATAGGAGACAATGAGATTGGAAAATGAAGTCACGAAAATTATATATTGGTGAATATAGAATGGTTCATTCATTTAATAAAGGTATACAAACATTTATTTTTTTTGTATACCTTTATTAAATGAATGAACCATTCTATATTCACCAATATATAGGTTTTCTGCTTTCATTTTCCACTCTTACATTGTTTACCCCCCTCTCTCTCTTTGTTTGTTTGTTTGTTTGTTTGTTTGTTTGTTTGTTTGTGTGTGTGTGTGTGTGTGTGTGTGTGTGTGTGTGTGTGTGTGTGAGTGAGAGCGTGAAAAAAAACAACTTAAAACAAGATATAAATATTTTTAATATTTACATAAACAATCCGAACCACATGAAAAGCTCAATTATCTAAAAATGGAGGAGAGTTGAATATAACAAAATAAAAGTTTAAAAATCTACATATAAGAAAAAAAAAACCCAGAAATGTTATTTTCTGACAAGAAATACTAAATTAAAGAAACCTCCGAAACATTCACCTCCAACGCCGGTATATACTCTATCCCTTGTAATTACTGCCAACAGACATATGTATATATGATTTGCTCATCTTTGCCTACTTGGGCCTAAGTGGGGAGGTTGGATGCTTCCACTGGGCACTCTGACGTTTGCTCTCAGGGTCATAGGTGAAGATCCAACTCTCGTCACAAGTCACTACCTTATTCATGAAGCCTGAATCAGCCTCTATCATTTCAAGAATGTCAGTGCAAAATTCCACACGAAACTGCCTCTGGTCGTCGGAGAGAATTTTTGGCACTAACTTGTCACAGACTTTGTGGAGATTCAGATATTCGGTCAGAAGTGTCTGCACTGTGCCAATACTAATACCAACAGCTTCAGCTAGCATCCTCACAGTTATCCGACGGTCTTGCATCACTAATCTTCGCACTTCCTCAATATGTTTTCCTCTTTGCATGAACTGTTCGGTGCTCCAGATCTGGGTTCATCTTCAACCTGTTCGTTTTCTTCAGAAAAATCTGTTAATCAACAGATAGAAACTTGCTTGAGTTATCTGTTCATCCCCATAGGCCTTCTTTACCATTCCATAAGCTTCTTGTTTGGTTTTCTTATGTTTAACACAAAATTTGATGGCATAACGTTGTTTCTTGTTTCCTTGCGTCTTGTCAAGAGTGCACAGATCAGCAAACGTGATTAGGCTGGTCCCAAAACGAACACCACTGCGTTCAAACCCACAATGAGAGGAAGTAGTTAGTAAACCATTTTGTAGACTATATGCATATGCACTTTACCATGAAGTAGCAGTTTGATCTAACCATACTTAATGTCTCTCCTGACATTTTCACATTACTTATCAAACATACTTCGTTATATATATATATATATATATATATATATATATATATATATATATGATGAGAATAATGGAAATAGCATTCTGATGAGATAGAGAGATAAAATAGGAACAAACCAAGTCACGGGTCCATCAATGTTTTGTCTTTATTGTAAGACTTTCGTCTAGAAAAAATCTTACAATAAAGACGAAACGTTGATGGACGTGTGACTTGGTTTGTTCCTTTTTTATTATCTCTCTCTCTCTCTCTCTCCATATATATATTAGGTTGGTGCAAAAATGATGTCGTTGTTTGACGTTCAACTATATATATATATATATATATAGATATATATATATATATATATATAAACGACATTATTTTTGCACCAACCTAATATATAATGTGCATATAAATTTTACATGTATGTTTGCTAGTGTTTTTCTTTACTTTCTCTCTAGTTAACTTGGCAGCACATTCTACCTGCAATTCTTTGCAACTTATTGAAAATCCTAGTTCCAAATGATGACATCATTTATTTGTTTGTTTTTTTTAATTTTTTTTTTATTTTCCATGGAAGCAAATATTAGATTTGTATGCCTAACATAGAAAAAATGAGAGAAGAAACAAAAAATTCTTTTTTTTTTTTTTTTTGCACTCATGATTCTAAAGCTATGAAATAGTAATAAAACATATAGCTTTCTCTTTTTTACTAGCATGGGAATTTGCTCCCTTAAAGAAATTTCATTTAGGGACCAGGTGAACGTTATCTTCTAGAAGAAAGGAAAGGGTATAAAAGATATTACATGGCGGAGGACATATTTACAACAAAATAGCATAACATGCGACTGTAAATTTAATAATCTTTAGAAAAAGAAGCCAGTCAGGCAGAATGCTATACCACAACATGTGTATGGTAATATCACAAATGTTATTTGAATGGAGAGAGAACATGGTTGCCAAAAATGACCATTTTTTGTTCACCTACTTGGAGTCCATGTTCTTTTTCACAAATGTATGTATATATATATATATATATATATATATATATATATATATATATATATATATATATATATTTTTTTTTAAGAAATATATATATATATTTTTTTAAGAAATATATATATATATTTTTTTTAAGAAATGTATATATATATATATATATATATATATATATATATATATATATATATATATATATACTAGCAGGCCGCCCAGCATTGCCTGGTCGTAAAATATGCTTAAATATAATAATTTGATTAATGCGGATTTCGTATTTATTATTATATTATATTGAACCCACCATGCAGTAATGGTTTAAAATCATTACTGTATAATGGGTCCAATATGTGTTACTTCTACATACACGCACAACCTTATCAACGTTATTTTTTAAGTTTTTATATATGTATGAACTTAGCTCAGATGGTAACAAATAATGTTGGAGAGCTATATGTTTCGATTTCGATTCTAGCTGATTGCACTCGAGTAATGATTTTATTTTTTAAACTTTTGAAATCACTACTACGAGGGGCGTGCAATAAATAATGCCCCTGGCCCACTTCCAGTTGTCTGATCTAGCTGAAATTTTGCATGTGCAATGATTTATATCTCTACCGGTTATATGGCAAATTACAGCTCTGAACTAATAATTGTGGTTTCTGTTTTACAGGTGTTTGAACAAAGTCAGGTGTGAAATGGAGCCTGTTGAATGTCGAGCAGTAATCCGGTTTTTGTATTTGAAAGGACGCACACCATAGGAGACTTTTGATGAAATGAAAGAAACTTATAATGATAATGCCCCATCACATGACCTTGTAAAACGCTGGCATCATGAATTCAAACATGGCCGGAAGTCTGTAGAAACAGCTCCCAAACCTGGTCGCCCCCCCCTTCTGCCATTGATGAGGCATCTGTCCGTCAAGTTGAGGCTGCCATTTTAGAAGATCGGCGCATTACTATTCGCCAAATAGCCCAAAATGTCAAGATTAGTACAGGGTCTGTGGAAGCTGTCATTGATGACCATTTGCATATGCATAAGGTGTCTGCCAGATAGATTCTCAGGTTGCTCACACCATTCCAGCAGCGAGAATGTGTCAAGTGCTCGAGGATGAATTTGGAGATGTGCCAAGAAGATGAGTCAAAGTTTTTCAAAAGACTGATTACACAGGATGAAACCTGGGTCCATCACTATGATCCAGAGACCAAAGCCCAGTCAATGCAGTGGAAGCACTTGGACTCACCATTTCCAAAGAAGGCAAGGGTGCAGCCCTCTGCTGGCAAGGTCATGCTCACAGTCTTCTGGGACCAGGACGGAGTAGTGATGACAGATTTTCTGGCAAAGGGTACCACAATTACAAGAGCCTATTATGCTTCACTTTTGAGGAAATTAAGGGAAGCTATCAAAATCAAGAGACGGGGCAAGATCAGCAAAGGTACTCTCCTCCTGCAGGACAACGCTCTGGTCCACAACTCGCATGTTGCCAGATCAGAAGCATGGGTGTGTTTATGAAATCCTCCCCCATCCCCCTACTCTTCTGACCTTGCACCCTCTGACTTTCACCTCTTCCAAGCCATGAAGTTGTTTTTGAAAGGAAAGCGTTTCCCAGATGATGCAGCCTTGATTCCTGAAGTCACGTCGTGGTTGGAGGACCAACCCAGGGTGTTCTACAAAATCGGTCTCCAGAGCTGCATCAAACGATGGGGGGAAATGCATAACTCTGGGTGATTGCTATGTAGAGAAAGACTAATAACTGTGCCAAGTTTCGTTGCTCTACTACTATGGGAGGTGGGTCAGGGGCATTACTTATTGCACGCCCCTCGTAATCATTTATATATTAATACGATAGCATGTGTGATCTTTTGTGTGTCACGCTTACATCTGGGTCGTTTAATTGTTATGTTCTTCTATTTCTTATCATAAATAATTTTACCAAGAATTCTTCATAAGTTTTGGTTTCGGTTTCGATTATGGTTGAAGGAACTCAAGTTATATATATATATATATATATATATATATATATATATATATATTTTTATTTATTTATTTTTTCATAAGTTTTTATTTCGATTTTGATTCAAGTTAATGCACACAAGTCATATGGATATATTTTTTTATTTTTGAAATCGCAATTTTATAATATGTAAAAATCGATAGAACATTAACTCTATAATAATATGTACGAAATCTGCAAGAATTAAAATATCGTATTTAAGCGTACTTTACAACTGGGCGTTCGTGCTAGGTTAGATAAATAATTTTTCAGTTTAAAAAGTTAAAAATAGCTACAATAATATCAGAGCGTCTCCATTTACACTGAACATCTATAGAATGCCAACATCAATATATTACATATGAATGAGTCCCTGTGGAATTTCCACAGGTCCCGCTAGTATATATTAATGGGTTATAGCTAAGGAAGAATAGGGGTTTATGCTATGTCTGTATATTTTATAAGGGGTATCTGAAATTATAACAGTACTTAAAAGAAATATAAATTATCTCTTCTTCTCTATATAAATAAAATGAACTCATTTTTCCCGTCGGATTTTGACCTTAATAGGATTAAAAATCAAGATATTTCATGCAAATATAATATGCACAAACGGCAGAACAATATCTGAGGTGTGTTATAGGCTTATTATTTCTCAAATTCCTCGATAATCTTAGATTTCTGTACTTTTTCTGCTGAGAAGTCACGGCCAAAATCGGTTAAGATCAATGGAAGTGGTAAAATATTTTCTCTCTAATAAATTCCTCCTCCCCCTGCCACCACTTAACACCGTTTGGGGATCGTTCACAAGGAACAGTTGAGAAGAGAACACCGGTTTGGCTTCGTAGTTCTTTCATGTGAAGTTATTTAAAATCACTAAACTAAGCTGCAGTGCTCTGTGGCGTAGTGGTTAGCGTGCTGGACAATTCACATTATATTTTCACGTTCGCGCCGATCTACCGTAGTCGTTTTTTTTTTTTTTTTTTTTTTTTTCCTAAACAACTGGAATGGACTTTTCTTGGTGGCCGAACTGTTAACGTTGCAGATGTTTTTTTTTTGTTTTTTTTTTCACACTTTATTTTCCTACTTTTACTCATGACTCCGGGTTTGATCCTTCCTACTTACCTACCATAGCATTTTTTAAAACTCCCCCCCCCTCCCGTCCCGGAAACAAACACTCGGGCAACGCCGAGTACCCCCGCTAGTTAGGAATAATAGTAAGATAAAAATGTGAGGGGGATAAATTATAAGCGATAAAATATAGAAAGATTTTTTTAAGTGATTAAAATAGAGGATAAGCAGATTATAGAATAAGAGGAGAAAGAATACGAAGGAGTATCGGATAAATTGATACGAGTATATAAGAATTATAGAGTAAAAATAGATAATAAAGGTTTAGGAAATACAAAATTAATAAATATAGGGGAGTAAAAATAGGGGAATAAAATAGATGCAGCTTTATCTTAAAACTTTTATTGAAAAAAACTAATTCAAGTAACTTGATTATGTAGTAGAGCTGACATCTATTTAATGTAGCCGCCTTCAGCCTCAATCACCGCCTCGATATGGGTCTGGAACTGGGAGGATGCCTTTTCCACAAGCTCAGGTGAGAGCTCGGTAAATACTCGGCCGAGGGCAGCGATTATGTTGGCTTTGATGTTGTGGGGGGTTATGTTGGTGATGTTCTCGACGTATGACTAAGCGAAGTAGTTCTACGGGTTCAGGTCGGGGGAGAAGGAGGGCCAGTAAGAGAAGGGTACAAAGTCGTGGCACTCTTTCTCAAGCCAAGCCTGGGTTTCTTTGGATGAGTGGGCTGGCACCGAGGCCTGTTACCACACCCAGGGACTGCCAGATAGACCTGAAGAAGGTCGTAGGTTATCTTGACCGAAACATTATGAAAATAACAATCAAGATGAGAACAGTAGTCCAATGGATCCAAATAATATAAATAACCAATCCTCATCTCAAAATTTCAGAAACGTCACATCTTCGTTTTAAATATATTAAGTATTGTTTAATTTTTTTAATGCTTAACAGTTCAGAATGAAAAATATCCTTTTTTGACAAGATAATATCAGCCATCAATTTGAACAAAGATTTTAACGATTAAGAACTAATTTTTAAAGTTGAACTTAATAAAAAATAATAAAATAAAATTGCTTAAAATGTGAAATAATAAAAAAACAATACAAAGAAACGTTTTTTTTTGTTGTTTTTTTTGCATGGCAGATCAATTTTTTTATGACAGAAGTCAATTCTTTATCAAGGAAAGAGATGATTTCTTTTAATGGGTTTGACTGAGGTGTAAATTTTACACAAGAGAAAATTGAAGATAGATTTTGAAACTTCAAAAAGTAAATTAAAAAAAGATATTGTTTCTTCTTTTTTTTTTTTATTAAATATCAAACATTTTTGTTGAAAAGATTTTCTACAACAAAAAACCTTTATCTTCCATCAGGAAATCAGAATCTTCTTTCGATTCGGAAAAAAGACAAAAAACTACAAACCATTTAAATATAGATAAGAGGGAAAAGCTGATATTTCTTCTGCAGAGGATTGGTAGAGATTTTTCTAGAATAACTGCATGTTGGGCTTTTGTGAAGCCAAGTATGGATGCACACAGTTGCTAAACTTTGTAATTTGCCTACTGAACTAGAAAGAAAGAGCCTTAAAGAAATGAAAAACCGAAAGGATGACATTTCTTTACAAAAGGATTTGTAATACATTTAAATAGCAAGCGAACGTTTGAACATTTTGAAGTGGCTAATAAAGTATGGATGCACAGAGTTGCTAAACTTGTAATCTATATGGCGGAATTATAAAAGTGTCACCCTAAAGAAAACAACACTATACCTTTATTTTAAAACTTTTATTGAAAAGATCGATTCTGGTAACTTGATTTTGTATTAGAGATGACATCTATTCAATGTAGCCGCATTTAGCCTCAACCATCACCTCGATACGGGTCCAGAACTAGGAGCATGCCTGTAAAATGTTTTTGACTCCTAATGGGGGTATGAGACGAATGGATTCACCTATCATTTTTATAACCAACGGCTGTGCTAAACAACCAATGAAAACGTCCCAAAATTATTATAAAAATTGTCGAATTTTGGATTCAATCAGTTCACCCTTTACTACGTCACGGACCGCACTTAATTCTTGGCCGCCATCTTGGTTACTGATCTGAACTACGCTGCCATCTTTGTTCAACACAATATCTCAGAACTTAAGAGGTTAACTACATCACGGACCATATTTGATTCTTGGCCACCATCTTGGTTACTGATCTGAACTACGCCACCATCTTTGTTCAACACAATGTCTCAAAACTTAACAATATCTTTTCCATACCTTTAAACACTGGCAGGAGCTTGGCGAATACTCGACAGATGGTAGCAATCAAACTGGCTTTGGTGTTGTGGGAGGTCACATTGGTGATGTTTTCGACATATTACCAAGCAAAGTAATCCAGTGGGTTCAAGTCCAGAGAGAAGGAGGGCCAGTGAGAGAAGGTTACAAAATCGTAGCACTCTTTCTGAATCCAAGCATGGGTTTGTTTGGGCGTGTGGGACGGCGCCGAGTCCTGTTGCCACACCCAGGATCTGCCAGCGGCTACCTGATTGCACCAGACGATCACCACACACTTCGGCACATCCAGTTACACTTTGGTGTTGACATTGAAGCCACATTTGAAGATGTGAGGTGGCATGATGTGTCCTCACCTGAAAGCATACCAAGACGATAACCATGGCCAGAAACTTTGTTTTCTCCACTCTAGACACGCCCCTGTTATTTGTGGCAATCTAGCGACGCATTTTGAGAGTGCTGGCAATGATCCTGTTCTCATAACTTGAACCAGTAAAAACGATGAGTTGTATGACGACGCATTTCTCATCTTGCTTGTTGAACATTGCGTCACTTTCAGACATGATAGGAGGCTCCTATCGCTCTTGGGATTTGTACACAACTTGACCAAGTTGTAGATGGTTTGCAACAAAAAAAAGAAAACCGGTTTTCATCAAACGGAAATGGAATCATGTCGTCTTTTCTAGGTGACAATTTCATCGTTTCACTCTATATTGGTGGTGTCTCCTTCCCACAGTTTACACGGATAGACTGATTTTAAAAAACTTTCTCTCAGTGCGATAAAGGTTACGTCATTCATCATCTCACTCTGTTGGTCTATGGTGTTTCATGTGCCCCCCATTCCCACGCCTCAACCTTACGCCAACCATCTTTGGAAACAATTCTGTATTGCAGATCTGGGTTATTATGACATGCGCTAAATGGGACCTTTGTTAAAATTCATACTAACTTCAACGCTATCGACGTAGAGCCCCTTAATATGTAACATAACAAAATGAACATGGGTGTTTGAATTGTCAGCTTACATTCTATTTATGCCTAACCTTAAAAATTTGACGAACTTCATTTTCGTAGAGTCATCGTACTACTGTTCTCATCTTGAGTGTAATTTTCACAACACATTGGTCGATGTAACCTCCGACCTTCTTCAGATATATCAGCAAAAGCCCATGACACAGTAGTTAGGTTACTTGGAAAAATCAATTGTAAAAGTGATGTTCTCCTGAAGATTGATGGTTCAATTCTCAGCATGGGCGATTGAAAAATACAACTGCGAATTGAACCTCTATCCAGTCATGACTGACGGAACACGAACATGCTACGCCCATGAATTAGAGGTCCTGGATATGACCTAAAACTATATCCGATGGTGAGGCACCACCTTGCGGGCCTTGGGGAGTGTGGAGCCACCCTTTAATTACCATTGCTCCCAGGCCCACTCTGACCCGGAGTGGTAGTACCTGTTAGGGTCCCAACTATGAGTTAAATAGAATCCGACCTAAAAAAAATATACATTAAAAATCGTTCCTCAAAATAACTAGATTCGGCATTAAATAACCTGGAAAAGGTTGATATGCCATAAAACAAAAACAACCAACCAACCATGAATTAGATAAAAGTTTCCGTTCAAAATTCTGTCCATATTCCCAGGTTTGAGAAAACATTCCCGAGTTCGAAAAGATAGACCTGAAGAAGGTCGGAGGTTACATCAACCAAAACCTTATGAAAATAACAATCAAGATGAGAACAGTAGTCCATTGGATCCAAATAATATAAATAACCAATCCTCATCTCAAAATTTCAGAAATGTCATATCTTCATTTTAAATATATTGAGTATTGTTTTATTTTTTTTAATGCTCAATAGTTCAGAATGAAAAATATCCCATCTTGAAAAGATAGTATCAGCCATCGATTTGAATAAAGATTTTAACGATTAGGAACTGATTTTTAAAGTTGAATTTAAAAAATAATAAAATAATAAAAAATAAAATAATAAAATAAAATTAAAACGTGAAAAAAAATAAAAACAATATAAGGAAATGTTGTTTTGCTTTGCTTAGCAAATCATTTTTTTTTTTTTTTCATGACAGAAGTCAATTCTTTATCAAGGAAAGAGATGATTTCTTTTAATGGGTTTGACTGAGGTGTAAATTTAACAAAAGAGAAAATTGAAGATAGATTTTGAAAATTCCAAAAGTTAATTAAAAAAAAGATATTGTTTCTTCTTTTTTATTAAATATCAAACATTTTTGTTGAAAAAATTTTCTACAACAAAAAATCTTTATCTTCCATCAGAAAATCAGTCTTCTTTTATTTCTGAAAGAAGACAATATATATATATATATATATATATATATATATATATATATATATATATATATATATATATATATATATATATAACCCGTTTAATGATAGATCAGAGAGAAAAGCTGACATTTCTTCCACATAGGAATGGTAGAGATTTTTTTTAGAATAACTGCATGTTGGGCTTTTGTGAAGCCAAGTATGGATGCACACTGCTGCTAAACTTTGTAATCTGCCTACTGAACTAGAAAGAAAGAGCCTTAAAGAAATGAAAAACCGAAAGAACGACATTGCTTTACAAAAGGATTTGTAATAAATTTAAATAGCAAGTGAATGTTTAAACATTTTAAAGTTACTGATCAAGTATGGATGCACAGAGTCACTAAATTTTGTAATCTACTGGGTGGAACGATAAAAGTGTCGCCCTAAAGAAAAAAAAACTATAGTTTTATTTTAAAACTTTAGTTGAAAATATAAATACAGAAAACTTGATTTTGTAGTAGAGTTGACATCTCTCTGATGTAGCCCCTTTCAGCCTCAATCACCGCCTAGATACGAGTCCAGAGCTAGAAGCATGCCTTCTCCATACCTTTAAGCACTGGCAGGAGCTTGGTGAATACTCGGCGAATGGTTGCGATCAGGCTTTATTTTGTGTTGTGGGAGGTCATGTTGGTGATGTTCTCGACGTATGACCAAACATAGTAGTCAAGCAGGTAAAAGTCGGGGAGGAGGAGGGCCAGTAAGAGAAGGGTATAAAGTTGTAGTACTCCTTCTCAAGCTAAGCCTGGGTTTCTTTGGGCGTGAGCTGGCACCAAGTCCTGCTGGCTGGGTCTAACTGCGGCCGCCTGATTGCACCAGGGAATCACCACACTCTTCAGCACATCCAGGTACAATTTACTATTGACTTTCAAGCCGACTTTGAAGATGTGAGGTGAAATGATGTGTCCTTCATTGAAACCACACCAAAGACCATAACTGTGGCCAAAATCTTTGTTTTCATTGGCCTAGACACGTCCTGGTTATTCGTGACAATCAAACGATGCATTTTGAGGGTGCTGGCAATGGTCCTGTTGTCATAACTTGAATCGGTAGAGAGCATGAGTTGTACAACAATACATCTCCTATCTTGCTCGTTGAACATTGTGTCACTTTCAGACATGATAGATTTGTACACTACTGGCCAAGTAGTAGATGGTCTGCAACAAAAAAAAAAAAAAAATAGGAAATAGACTCATATCTTTTTTAGGGCGACAATTTTAATGTTCCAACCTGTAGAGAAAGGAAGAGCATTAAAGAAATGCAAGGTTGACATGACTGCATTTATTTATAAAACTTCTTACTATTTTCCTGGATTTATGGAAGCATAAAATACATGCTGATGACACGACCATCTACGGTAACGCATCAAAGGCTGTAAATGACAAAGTTCTCTCTGATTCTCTCTCCTCTGATCTCGAGCGCGTGGTTCAGTGGGGGAAGAAGTGGCTAGCTACCTTTAATGCATCCAAAACCAAACTCCTATCCTTACATCATCAACGCTTTGATCCCCAGCTGGCATTTATTGTGATGGATGGCTCTCGTTTGAGTGAGGCCCCGTGTTTTGACAAGCTTCTGGGTTTGACCTTTACTCCTGATCTGAAATGGAACACGTACATCAAGTCTGTTGCCAAGGTCGCTGGAAAGATGGTGGGATTCTTCTACCGCTCCAGAAGATATCTCACTACTGATGCAATTCTCTATCTATATAAAAGCCAAGTACGTCCAAGGATGGAATACTGTTGCCATATCTGGGCAGGAGCTGCCAAAAACAGCCTATCATGCCTTGACAGAGTGCAAAATAGACTTCGTGGCTTAGTGGGGGATGCCCTTTTCTCTACCCTGCAACCCCTCTCCCACAGAAGAGACGTTGCCAGCCTATCCTTGTTTTATCGTTATTTTCATGGCAGGCGCTCGTCTGAACTCCAATCTCTGGTCCCCCCTCGCCAATCTTTCATGAAAAACACCCATCTAGCTGAATCCACTGTGAAAAATTTCCCCCACTCTATATCTGTGCCTAAATCAAAACGCGGATTCCATGAACAAAGCTTCTTTCTTAGAACTGCACGCCTGTGGAACTCTGTTCCGTCTGCCTGCTTCCCTCCGGACTACAACTTGGATGTCTTCAAGTCTAATGTTAACAAATTCCTAATGAACCGCCCCCTTAAGTAAAAACTCCATCAAATCTCCACACTAACGTAATATACTTGCAATAACCCTTATCCCTGAGTGGCTTCCGGGCCTTGATAAGTGGTGATCACTGTGTAAAAAAAAAAAAAAAACATCAATTGTCGTCTATGGAAATTAAACGGGAAATAGCATAAAGGGGAAATAACTCTCACAGCTTAAATAAATAAATTTATTTTCTATTTTTAAAGGCAATTAGTGTCGTCTGATAGTAATTGAAAATAATTTATGTAAATATAAATTTAATTAAAGGAAACTTAAATAAATCAACTTTAAATAATATTTCTAAATAGAATAACAAAGACAATCTTATTACCACAAATAATAACATGGAGCTAATTATTAAAAAAAAAAGATTTTTATGTAATACGTAAATGACGTTATTCCTTGAATATAGATTCGCTTTGAATACGTATATTGTGGCGTATAAGGCGACCGCCAGATAAGACAAGGTACAAAACTGGAGCATAAGAAGACTGTTAAATCACGAAACCATGTTTGTTTAGCCTACCTAGGCTAGCGATTGCAACCTCCAGAATATTGGTTTTTAAAGATGATTTTAAGGGTCGTCTTGGTTTTTAAAGATGATTTTAAGGGTCGTCTTATACGCCGAAATATATATATATATATATATATATATATATATATATATATATATATATATATATATATATATATATATATTGTTATGTTTGCAAATAACGTTTAAGACAAGACCAATGAAGACTCAACAAACAAAGGTAGATCAATAAGAAGTGTATTAGGAAAAGTACATTTATAGTATATTTACATAATGGTTGTCCGGTAAGAGAGTCTTGGCTGGAGAACATATCTGCTCTTGGCTCGGCCTTTGGTGGCTTCTGGTTAACACACACTCAGACTAACCGAGTCTTATTATTTATGTGTAATATTATCCCCATATGTAAATGAGTGGGTGCTACCACAACACCCTCCTCCCAAGATTTGAAGTCACACAGATTTCAATATCTTTTTCTCTTGGGATTTAACATTAATGGTTCATTAAACTTTTTTTTTTTTACCTGATCTTCGGGGCTCAGGTGTATATTGAGGCGGTTCCAAATTAAAGGATTCGTATATAATGTCCATGGTTTCCTCCTCTTCGACTGCTGTTGTATAATCACCATCTTGAATGTGGCGTTTTTTTATTTGGTTCAAGTGCCTTTTATGTATATTTTGTGGACCTTTAATCATGTATGTACAATCACCAATGCGTTTATCCACTACTCCACATTCCCAGTAAGAGGTGTTATTCCAGTAGCACTTGAAATATACTCGATCTCCCGAGTTATATTTCTTTCTCATCATGTGTGTAGTGTTTCAGACAATTGCCTGTCTTGGCAATAGTTTATCAAACGCCAATTTCACCTTTCTGGCAAACATTAAATCAGCTGGTGATATGTTTGCCGGTGTATTAGGGTGCGGTGTTATCCTACATGTTTGCAAAAATTGTTGCAAAGCTTTTTCCGTTGGTATCCCAATGGATTTTTTCAACGCTCATTTAACGTGTCCACGAACCTCTCCGCGAGGCTGTTCGACCTTGCATGGTACGGAGGAGTAGTGATATGCTTTACTTGGAACGTGTCACAAAATTCCTTAAAGTCTGTGGATGTGAATTGAGTTCCATTGTCAGTGACCAATGTGTCTGGTACACCTAATCGTGCAAATAACTCGTGTAGGAATCCTATTGAGTTGTTTGTTGTTGGATTCCTACAACGCATTACCTCAGGCCATTTTGTATAACTATCTACTACAATTAAGTAGTAATTTTCTCCTACTGGACCAGCAAAGTCCATGTAGATTCTCGGCCAAGGTTTGTGTACTATAGGTTGGGATTTTGCCGCTAACTGGCATCCTTTACATCTATTTATTGTTGTAGCTATGTCGATGTCCATGTTACGCCAGTATACGTAGCTTCTCATTGGAGACTTCATCCGATTTATCCCCGGATGTCCTGTGTGGAAGTCACTCAAAATCCTCTTCTGCAACGTTTTAGGTACTACTACTCTCTCGCTGTATAATAACACATCGTTACATATGGAAAAAATTTCCTGAACCTTTTTGTCAGTTATAATTTTTTCTTTTATATCATTTATGTATTCATCTTTATCGGCTTCTCTTTCAATGTCTGACAATGTTACCGATAGTTCTTTAATGATGTTTACTACCATATTTTTCACTTCGACATTTGTTCGAATTGCTGCAATCACTGATTCTTCCAAATTATGTTTCTGTGGTATCAGTCTTGAAAGTCCATCCGCATGGCAAATCTTTTTCGATGCTAGATGTTGTATCTGGAAATCGTAATTCAGTAGGATCTTACCCCAGCGCAGCAATCTATTTGCGGTGTATACAGACAATCCTGTTTGGATCCGTAGATTGTGACTAATGGTTTATGGTCGGTTTCAAGTATAAAATGTCTACCATATAAATATCGGTGGAACTTAGTCACTGCACAGATTATACTCAACGCTTCTTTTTCAAGCTGTGAATATGCCTTCTCTGCTAAAAGCAGCGTTCTCGAAGCATGAGCTATCGGCTTTCTAGATCCATTAGGCATGATATGTTGAATGCATGCTCCTATGCCTTAGGAACTAGCGTCACTAGCGACGACTATATTTAATTTTGTGTCATAGTGAGTTAGAAATAATTCATATGTTAGTGCGCTCTTTATTTTGTCAAAAGCGGTTTGACATTCTTGCATCCAGTTCCAAGGTGTGTCCTTTTTTAGCAGCTCATTTAAGGGAGCTCACAAATTATGCATCCCTTCAATAAACGATTGGTAATAATTTGTGAGTCCTAAGAAACTCTGCAAGGTTGTTACGTTATTAGGTGTTGGCATGTTTTTTATTGCTGCAGATCTTTTTGGCTCTGGACGTCGCCATGTTTATTTATTATATGTCCAAGATACTTAATTTCGCTCATACAAAAGTCGCATTTATTTTCTTTTACTTTAAACCCGAATTCTTGTATTCGAGTGAATACTTATTTTAAATGCTCTTTATGTTCTTCCAGGGATTTGCTCCTGATAACAATGTCGTCCAGGTATGCACATGCGCACTCAATACCACTTAGCATGGTGTCCATCGCTTGCGGAAAGATAGCAGGCGATACTTTGATGCCAAAGGGCAACCGGTTGTATTTGTACAATCCTTTATGCGTGTTGATGCATACTATTTTTGAGCAATTCTCCTCGACCGGTATTTGTAAATACGCGTCGCTCAAGTCTATCTTGGAGAAGATATTACCACCATTCAACTTTGTGAATATTTCCTCTGGCCTTGGTAGAGGGTAATGGTAATCTTGTAATATGGAGTTTAGCCCTGTCGAAAAGTCTGCGCACACTCTGATTTCATCATTCTTTTTCTTTACATATACGGTGGGGGCTGCCCAGTCGCTGCGTTCTATTTTTGATAATATGCCTGTCTATTCCAATCTGTCTAAGCCCTTATTAATCTTTTCTAATCCAGCGAATGGAACATTTCGCTTTTTTTCTAAAAATTGGGCTAGTGTTTTCTTTAAGTTCAACCGAGGCCTTAAATTTATTGCAACGACCTAATTTAGTCATGAATACTTCAGGGAATAATTTTTTAAATTCCTCTTTTATATTTCCTGTTGTTGGAGTAGTACATTCTATTTTTTTACAGAATGTATTGATTGGCTTATCTCACAGTCCAAATTTCTCAATCAAATCTATTTCAAACAGATTTTCGCTATTTTTCAAAACAAACATTTTTAATTTCTTCGTAATCCCTTTTAATTTTATCGGAAGGATAACTTCTCCTTCAAATTTTATCTCACCACCAGTTACCGTCCGAGCTGATTTACTTGCTTTCATCATGGTTGGTTTACCCAACTTTTTCCATGTATTCAAGTTTATTATAGAAATATCGGATCCTGAATCCAGTTGTAATTTTATTGGCGTTTTAAATATTTCCACTTTCATATATTTTTGCCGATTTTTGTCTAATTTTTCATTTGATTTTGTTTGCTATACTCTCTTTCTGGTGAAATCTTTATATCTGCAACAATCGCTTTTGTGTCCGACTTTCTTGCAAATGTAGCATTTTTTCTTCCTATAAGGGCAATCTGATTCCCAATGTCTTTCTGCGCATCTCTTACAGTTATATCTAGGGAGAGACTTGTTATATTCTTTACTATAATTATAATTATTATATTTGGAATATCTCGTTCCATTTTGACTGCTTTTATTTGTATAGTTCTTGGTTGGTGTGTATGGTTTTCTAACCTTTCTTACATATGCCACTCCGGATTCTTCTATCTTTTTTAAATCCTTTTTTAGTGTAATGGCCCTTTCACAATCCCCTGCTAATTTCTGAAGTGTTAAATCTTGCTCAGATTCCAGCTTAGACAACACTCGTCTGCGTATTTCTGCATTTTTCGTGGAAACTAACCCTTGTGCGAAGATTAGGCATTTGAAATCTTCTACTGTTTGTTCCGCTAGCTTAAAATTATCACAGTTTTTATTGACAAATGATGCGTATGTCAAATAATCTTGGTTGTCCATCTTCCTTAGATTCATACACAACCATCTCTTATGAAAAAGAGATATATTCGGATTGAATGATTCTTTTAGTAATTTTGCAGCTTCCATCAAATCTAATTCCGTAGTTTTTTTTAGGTAATATATAGTCTACGAATTTACTGTGTTCTTCTACACCCAACTTTCTGTGAGTAAGAGGCTCACTTTCTGGCTATTTGGCCAACTTTTGCAGTCCAGTTGAAAAATATCCTCATATCTTGTATAGTATGCTTCAAAATTATTTTCTTCCTCCGGCACATAATTAAATGTGTCCATACTATTAAAAATAGTTGTATGACAGAAATTAGCACTGTTGACACTTTCTCGATTATTCTTTAGTAGATCCAGTGTTTTAGCAAAACGTTCATTTTGCCTTTCTTCATGTTCAAATTGTAATTTCTTCTGCCTTTCCTCTTGTTCAAATTGTAATTTCTTCTGCCTTTCTTCTTGTTCCAGTTGCCATTTCAATAATTTCTCATCTCTTCGTTCATCTCGCTCGGCTTGTGCCTGTTGTTGCGTCTGCAAAAATTGCATTAATATTCTAGATAAATCTTCCATTCTTTTTTTTAGTGTATTCTAAAATATAAACTGCCTTGTGTAACAACAAAAATTGTTCAGAGTTCCTGTTTTCAATAAATAATAATATCACTGGTCGAATAATATTTTATCACTTCACAAGCGAGTCAAGCTCATCCAACCCAATAAAAAAATTGAGACTTTTACTGAAACCACCAAATACGATTGATTTTTCTGTTTTAGACACTTCCTAATAATTAACAGCAGAACTTAAATACAACTCTTTCCACAAAAAAAAAAAAGAAGATTTTTCAAGTCACAATTGAAAAACATAAAATGTATGGACTACATTTAATTCTTTCTTTTGTGTTTTTTTTCTTACATGACGTTTTACTGTCTTATATCCGTTATTCAGTGACAACTTCAGTTTAAAAAAAAATTCTTTCCTTGATTTTAGTTTAACTGTAGTATTTTTTAATACCGAACAGAGAAAAAAAATTTGGTTTACCAAAAAGTCTTTAGTGGATGTTTTGCTAACTGAGAACGGCAATTAGGGAATCCACTGGTGAACGTTTTTTTTTCCGTATGTTACTTTCTTGTACGTTTGCTCTTCGTAATTTAGTAATACGAATCTTTTTGTCGTTTTACAACAAAACAAAAATTCACTTTTACAGTTTGTTGTTTTTTTTTTTTTTTGCAAGATGGATTCCACGAGAAACGGCGTAAATTGTCGCTTTTGTCACATTCGAGTTTTTTTTTCTTTTTTTCCTTTGAGACTGCAATTAGCGGTTTTGGTTTGTCTTTTTTCCCCCGACTAGTATTTTAGTAAATACAATACTATCAATCGAGGTTACTTTTTTTCCGACTTGAGTCGAACTTCTCTTTAGCGTGAAATCCGTTTTTATGACTATTTCGTTCGTCAAAACTTGTATTCCTTAGAAAGCTCAACCGTTGTACTCTTTTTTTTAGTGAGTTCTTTCCATTTCTTCGTCAAACTGTTATATTTGACGTTCAGCTTCGTCGCCAACTGTTATGTTTGCAATAACTTATAAGACAAGACCAATGAAGACTCAACATACAAAGGTAGATCAATAAGAAGTGTATTAGGAAAAGTATATTTACAGTATATTTACATAATGGTTGTCCGGTAAGAGAGTCTTGGCTGGAGAACATATCTGCTCTCGGCTCGGCCTTCGGTGGCTTCTGGTTAATATACACTCAGACTAACCGAGTCTTGTTATTCATGTGTAATATTATCCACATATGTAAATAAGTGGGTGCCATCACAACATATATATATATATATATATATATATATATTTGTAGTCATATATATATATATATATATATATATATATATGTATTATGGCAGTAGAGTTTAGTTTCCTAGAAGTACATCCAATGAAACAGCATGTGTCTACCAAAAAGTGCTCAATGAATAAACAGAACAGGTATATTAAATTTATTTATACAAACATTGATGGCTACATGTGTGCATACATGTTTCTGTAATCACCCGTTACTGGGGAGATTCCGTATTCAGGCCAAGAATTACCCTTGAAAACTCAAGGTTTTCAAAGGTAATTCTTGGCCTGAAGACGTGATCTCCCCAGTAACGGGTGATTACAGAAACATGTATGCACACATGTAGCCATCAATGTTTGTATAAATAAATTTAATATATATATATATATATATATATATATATTTAATTTACTCACATAAAATTAATATACGAAAGCATAAATATATGCATAAACTTTACTTCAAAAGTGCTCAATACGTAGGTAAAGCTAGTTTGTAAGTTATAAAATATATATGGCGATTAAGCTACACTGAATATTCCGCGTTTCATCCACTCTAGGACTCTTCAGGCTTATGCGCATAAGCCTGAAGAGTCCTAGAGTAGATGAAACGCGGAATATTCTATTCAGTGTGAAGAGTCCTAGAGTGGATGAAACGCAGAATATTCAGTGTAGCTTAATCGCCTTATATATTTTATAACTTACTATATATATATATATATATATATATATATATATATATATATATATATAATACCGGAATGTAAATGACCGTTTTCATTATGAAAATTTATTTGTGGAACAGCGTACCTTTTGTATATATTAATCAAATTGTGAACAAACAGATATAAAGACGACTGTATTAGAATATAAGATTCAAGCAAGCAAGAACTCCCGGGCGGTTCACACAGTTTTATAATTATATTAATTTGTATCGAGTTTAATAGCATATGAACAATTGATCAAGTTGTTTAATAGCATATGAACAGTTGATCAAGTTGTTTAATAGCATATGAACAGTTGATCAAGTTGTTTATAGCATATGAACAGTTGATCAAGTTGTTTAATAGCATATGAACAGTTGATCAAGTTGTTTAATAGCATATGAACAGTTGATCAAGTTGTTTAATAGCATATGAACAGTTGATCAAGTTGTTTAATAGCATATGAACAGTTGATCAAGTTGTTTAATAGCATATGAACAGTTGATCAAGTTGTTTAATAGCATATGAACAGTTGATCAAGTTGTTTAATAGCATATGAACAGTTGATCAAGTTGTTTAATAGCATATGAACAATTGATCAAGTTGTTTAATAGCATATGAACAGTTGATCAAGTTGTTTAATAGCATATGAACAGTTGATCAAGTTGTTTAATAGCATATGAACAATTGATCAAGTTGTTTAATAGCATATGAACAGCTGATCAAGTTGTTTAATAGCATATGAAAAATTGATCAAGTTGTTTAATAGCATATGAACAGTTGATCAAGTTGTTTAATAGCATATGAACAATTGATCAAGTTGTTTAATAGCATATGAATAGTTGATCAAGTTGTTTAATAGCATATGAACAGTTGATCAAGTTGTTTAATAGCATATGAACAGCTGATCAAGTTGTTTCATAGCATATGAACAGTTGATCAAGTTGTTTAATAGCATATGAACAATTGATCAAGTTGTTTAATAGCATATGAACAGTTGATCAAGTTGTTTAATAGCATATGAACAATTGATCAAGTTGTTTAATAGCATATGAACAGTTGATCAAGTTGTTTAATAGCATATGAACAGTTGATCAAGTTGTTTAATAGCATATGAACAGTTGATCAAGTTGTGTAATAGCATATGAACAGTTGATCAAGTTGTTTAATAGCATATGAACAATTGATCAAGTTGTTTAATAGCATATGAACAATTGATCAAGTTGTTTAATAGCATATGAACAGTTGATCAAGTTGTTTAATAGCATATGAACAGTTGATCAAGTTGTTTAATAGCATATGAACAGCTGATCAAGTTGTTTAATAGCATATGAACAGTTGATCAAGTTGTTTAATAGCATATGAACAGTTGATCAAGTTGTTTAATAGCATATGAACAATTGATCAAGTTGTGTAATAGCATATGAACACTTGATCAAGTTGTTTAATAGCATATGAACAATTGATCAAGTTGTTTAATAGCATATGAACAGTTGATCAAGTTGTTTAATAGCATATGAACAGTTGATCAAGTTGTTTAATAGCATATGAACAATTGATCAAGTTATTTAATAGCATATGAACAGTTGATCAAGTTGTTTAATAGCATATGAACAATTGATCAAGTTGTTTAATAGCATATGAACAGTTGATCAAGTTGTTTAATAGCATATGAACAGTTGATCAAGTTGTTTAATAGCATATGAACAATTGATCAAGTTGTTTAATAGCATATGAACAGTTGATCAAGTTGTTTAATAGCATATGAACAGTTGATCAAGTTGTTTAATAGCATATGAACAATTGATCAAGTTGTTTAATAGCATATGAACAGCTGATCAAGTTGTTTAATAGCATATGAAAAATTGATCAAGTTGTTTAATAGCATATGAACAGTTGATCAAGTTGTTTAATAGCATATGAACAATTGATCAAGTTGTTTAATAGCATATGAATAGTTGATCAAGTTGTTTAATAGCATATGAACAGTTGATCAAGTTGTTTAATAGCATATGAACAGCTGATCAAGTTGTTTCATAGCATATGAACAGTTGATCAAGTTGTTTAATAGCATATGAACAATTGATCAAGTTGTTTAATAGCATATGAACAGTTGATCAAGTTGTTTAATAGCATATGAACAATTGATCAAGTTGTTTAATAGCATATGAACAGTTGATCAAGTTGTTTAATAGCATATGAACAGTTGATCAAGTTGTTTAATAGCATATGAACAGTTGATCAAGTTGTGTAATAGCATATGAACAGTTGATCAAGTTGTTTAATAGCATATGAACAATTGATCAAGTTGTTTAATAGCATATGAACAATTGATCAAGTTGTTTAATAGCATATGAACAGTTGATCAAGTTGTTTAATAGCATATGAACAGTTGATCAAGTTGTTTAATAGCATATGAACAGCTGATCAAGTTTTTTAATAGCATATGAACAGTTGATCAAGTTGTTTAATAGCATATGAACAGTTGATCAAGTTGTTTAATAGCATATGAACAATTGATCAAGTTGTTTAATAGCATATGAACACTTGATCAAGTTGTTTAATAGCATATGAACAATTGATCAAGTTGTTTAATAGCATATGAACAGTTGATCAAGTTGTTTAATAGCATATGAACAGCTGATCAAGTTGTTTAATAGCATATGAACAGTTGATCAAGTTGTTTAATAGCATATGAACAATTGATCAAGTTGTTTAATAGCATAGGAACAGTTGATCAAGTATGGGTGCACATTTATCACAGTTTGTAATGTGCTTGCTGAAAGCGATAGGAAGAGAGAGTACTTTGGGGCTTCTGGCTTGGAAATGTTAATAGAAGATGGTCGCCCGTTTAGAAATTCGCTAAAAACTATAGTGACAATTAATAAAAAACGGTTACAACAAAGGAAGTTGAATAGTATATGTTGAAAGGAAGAATAATTGAGAACAAATAAAAGTGTCACCATTTAACAAGTGTTAAATGAACACACCAGCAAAGTAAGAATAAAGTATCCATTTGTAAGTGACACTTTTCTGGAGGTTGAAGGCTCAATCTTCAGTGCAGGCAGTACTAAGAATACAATTGTGAATTACTTAGGACTTCTATTCACGAATGCTTGACGGAATGAGAGCATGCTACCTCCACAAATAAAATAAAGGATTCTTTTTTTTTTTTTTTACATAGGAGTCACCTCTTATCAAGGCACAGAGGCCACTCGAGGATAGAGTGTACAGAAGTCAATGGGACAATATCGTAGTAATCATTAGTAGTGAAAATTTGGTAAATTGAATTACTTCAGGGGAACAGCTAATCAAGAACTTGTTTATGTTGGACTTGAAGACGACCATATTGTAGTTAGCTGGAAAGTAGTCAAACCAAACAGACTTCCACAGGTGTGCAGTTCTAAGAAAGAAGCTCTGTTCCTGGAATCTACGTTCAGGTTTAAAGAGTGGGGGAAATTATTGATAGGGTTTTCAGCTAAACAAGTGTTTCTCGTGGAAGTTTGGCGATGGAAGTATCATAGATTGGAGCTCAGACGAGCACTTGCTATGAAAATAACGATAAAGTAGAGACAGGCTCGCAATGTCTCTTCTGTGAGAAAGAGGTTGCAGGGAAGAGAAAAGAACATCCCCTACTAGGCTACAAAGTCTATTTTGAACTCTGTCAAGGCAGAATAAGGTCTTTCTAACAGCTCCTGCTCAGATGTGGCAACAATACTTTATCCTTGGACGTGCCTGGCTCTTATATAGGTAGAGAATTGCATCAGCAATGAGATATCTACTGGATTGATAGAAGGATCCCACCATTTTTCCGTTCAAAATTCTGTGAGGATTTCCGAGTTTGGCAGTAGGATTCCCGAGTTCGACAGTAAGATTCCTGAGTTCGACGCAACACACTTGAAGAAAGTCAGAAGTTACATCAGCCAAAACATTGTGAAAATAACACTGAAGATAAGAACAGTAATCCAAATGATCAAACCTCAACTCAAAAATTCAGAAACACGATACCAACAATGTGTGTTGTTTTAATTATTTTTCCACCTCAAAGAGGGCACTTCAACGTAAGGACGAAATTTGCAGGGATACTGTGTAGGGAGTTGAGCTTCAAGATGTCTATTCAAATTACACTTGAACTTTTGCATGTTTATACAGTCAGGGCAAGTAAAGACCCGGGAGGGAATCCCAAAGGCTAACAGTTTGAAGGATGAAACTGAGTAAAAGGTTTTGCAGCATCTAAGGATCTCTAAACTGAAGCGGTGGGATTTTGCTGCTTGTCAGGTTAATCGAGGTATTTACGTCAATGGGATGCAAGTGCTTGGTGTTCGATGGAGCACATTGCATTAAAATACTTGTAAAATAAGCACAGGGATGCAACATTTTAGCAATGAGACAGTGGTTGGAATTTGGTTACTAGTGCAGGCTTTATTAGGTTGGCGACTCTCTTTTGAACCCTGTCTAGGAGTGAGAGACTAGTGGAAGATGAACCAACTAGATGTGGCAGCAATACTCCATGTGTTAGCTAATGGTGACCTTGTAGAGGTACAGGATACTCTAAGATGTGAGTAAGTTTTTAACACGGTAGAGAAAACTCACCTTATTCATATCAACCTTGGAAATGCCCTCGATGTAATTTTTTTTGTTCATTTAATTTTTCATTTTTTTTTCATTTTACCAACAATTTATTACCTAAATCTTTATAAATAATATTTCTCTGAAATATTTTTATTTTAAATTATACAAATGAACGAATCTCGTGATGACACCATTTCAAAACTAAAAATAAAAAAATAATTAAAATAATGAATAAAATTTCTCAAAAACTTTATTTTAAATTGGACAAATGAACGAATTTCGTGAGAAACTCATTTAATAAAAACATGTCAGAAGTTCCTTTTCAATTGCTGTTTTATTTGTTTTATTTAAATTCTCGTTAAATGCAAAACATTTCTGTAAAAAATTGTCTGAAAAAAGAAACGACACACGCAAAAAAAAAAAAAAAATGGTCGGTTTTCTTTTCTTTTTTTATTGCGTCAAAAACTATTAAAACGTATTTCGTTTCCTATATCCGGATTTCGCAATTTTAAGTTTACAGGTGACGTCAGGATCGGGCGGCCATGTTTTCTTTTCAACCTACGAAAGCTCAGATGGCTGTCAGTTTACATCCGCAATTCAACTGTTTCCACTTCAACTAAATAGAATATTGATTTCAATATAATCACGTGATTTCGGTTTGTTATTATAGAATACCAGTCATTTGGTTATTCTGTCATTCCATAAACCAATCGCTTCGCTAAAATCAACGTTTCTTCACATTCTTTTAAAGAAATTCATTAGTTGTTTTGTAATATAATGTTTTAAGTGATATTTAGAAGTCTGTTTTCTCCATGTGACACTATTGTACATTTTTCACGCTGTAAGAAAATCTACCGCAGGGATAATTTTTCTTTTAAAATGTTCCCCCTTTGATGCATCTTCCATAATTCTTTAAAAACATTACTTTTTCTTATTTTTTTTTTACTCATGAAAAACAATCGGCATTGGAACATTGAACTTAGCATTGATGACTTCCATTTTCTGTTTTCGTAAAATACTCAATTTGAACAAAACCAATTCTGACTTGTTTTTCGAATGCGTCAATTTCTTTTTATATGCAAATTAATCTGAAGCCATGTTCTTTTTTTTTCTTATTGAAAATCTTATTGGTGAATATTTTTTTGTTCCATTTTAGTTTTTGTAGTTAAAATCACTCAATATCGGTTGAAAAAAACATACGGCATAATTATATTGACACATCGGTTCTAAGTAGATCACAGAAGTTAAGCAACGTTAAACCTGGTCAGTACCAGATGAGTGACCATTTAGAAATAGAAGGCGCTGTATGTAGGATGATATCGACACATCCCTGCAAAAACTGTGGAAACTTAACGTTGTCATCATCCCTAACGGGAATATACACAGACGGCAAAAAGGAAGGTCCGCACTTTTAATTTTTTCAAAAACTGCAAATTTAAGCTAAATTTAATGTAACTGTTTAAACAACCTATACCTCATTTGATTGGCCTTTTATTCTTCTATAATTTTACCTGTTCATATTTGACTTTTAATTGAAATATTCTAGTGTTCACGTCAATTTAAAAAGATAACTTCAAATTGAGGAGGTAAAAAGAAAGTCCGCGCAATGGAAAAATTGTTATTTAAATGTAACTTTAGGATATTAATGCAACACAAATACAACAGGAACACAATGAACTAGTTAATATTTAGTAGCATAGCTCTTCTGCAATTTGACAGTCTGCAATCTTTTGGGAATTCCTTGAATTAGACTCCAGCAATACACCGGGGAAGGGCATCCCAGTTTTCTTTAATTTTTGTCCAAAGTTCTTCCAAATTTGAAATTTTATCATTGCGTAGCTGTTGCTTGATGTAATGCCATACGTTTTCGATAGGATTGAGGTCTGGAGATTGTGCAGGCCAATCCAAGCACGAAATATCATGCTCTTCCAGGAACCTCTTGACATTGCCAGCTGTGTGAATGGGAACATTATCCTGCATGAAGATGGGATTATCATCCAAATTCCGACCAAAGTATGGTAGAAAATTATTCTCAGTCAGCATATTAATGTACTTGATCGAATTAATTTGATCTTGCAAGCGAACTATAGGCCCTGGATCATTTGTACTAATAATGCCTCACACCATAACTGAACCTCCACCACCTTGCAGCATTGAAACTGGGCACTTTGGATTAAATTCTTTGTCTTTCCTCTGACGGACGTACTGTCCACCATCACTGCCTAGCCTATTGAACTTGCTTTCATCACTAAAAAGCACTTTTAACAAATATGAAGAGTCATGATCTTCATTGAATCTGACGAAGTCCAAACGGCACTTTCTGTTCTTTACAAAAATCATTGGCTTGCGTCCTGCAACATATCCTTGCAAATTAAATTCCTTTAATCTGTTCTTGACAGTAGAAAAGAGCACTTTTTGACAAGATTGCACTGTTGTTGCATTTGGGTAGCCGTTTTACATCTGTTTCTTAGGCTGCAGATCTTGAGATCATTGTCTTCCCTGTTAGAAGTAACTCTAGTACAACCAGATTTATGGTCATCACGAACACTGCCGGTGTTTTGGTGCTTTTGCACAGTCTTTCGTACCGTTTTCTCATCACATTTCAATCTGCAACCGATTTCTCGATTGGATAAACCAGAAAGGTGGAAATTAATGAGCTCCTGACGATCACTAAGAGAAAGTCGTGGCATATGGACTAAATGTTATGTTGTATAACCTGGAACAGCAACAATTACGATTAGAGATGCTTTGTTGTCTGTTGGTGGATATTTTAAACTGATTTAGAGGCGATAATTTAAGCTGGTTTTAAGCGAATTTGTTGGTGCGGACTTTATTTTTGCCTCCTCAATTTTAAGTTATTTTTTTAATTGTTTTTGCCGGCACTGTACATGAAACTGGGGATCGCTTTTGAATTTCATACTCATGAAACTTCCTCCTAAGAAGGAAGCCAATTCAACCTGCTTAGAGTGAGTACCACTTCAGTACAGTAACGTCGGATTGCTATTAACATTTACCAGTCATTTCAAGGGCAATTTTTCTGATGTCCTTAAAATCAATGAAGTCTATGCCATTCTTGAAATTACTTTTTCTCTGAACTATGTTGCTGATCCTGTGTAGGTCTAGGAGGTCCGCCCTCCGAGGTTTTGTCTTTTCTCTTTGAGAAAAGCTTGGTTTATTGCTAATCGTCTGAGATGCCTTATCCAGCAATGCCAACAGGGCTTCCCAAGCATTTTTTGCAGGCCAGGCTGTTCCCTCTCTAGAGTGCTGGCCCTTCAATCTCATTTTCTGACGCTTGTGTCACATCTTCTGTTGGAGCGTTGCTTAAGAAATTTACAGAACACATGTAACTCTTGTACCCACCCCTGGACCCATATAAATATGTTTCTGATTTTTTGAGATGAGGATTATCTGCAAGGACCTGTGGCACAACGGATAAGTACTAAGTAAGTTAAGTTGTAAGTGTCACTTCATTAAAATTGGGGAAAAAAACATATTGTAGACATTGCCAAGGCTGCAACAAAGAAGGTGGGCTCCCTCTATCATGCTAGAAAACTACTCACACCTACGGGTATCCTGTATCTCTACAAATTCACTGTTCACCTATGCAAGAATTATTGTTACCACATCTGAGCTGGTGCATCTACCACCAGTCTTTCTCCTTCTTAGACACAGTCCAAAAAAGAGTTTCCATTCTAATAGATTCTGCACTATCAACTAAGCTCCAGGCCATGTCCCATGGCCACAACATTGCATCTCTGTGCCTGATTTACAAGTGTTATTTATGCAACATTTAGGCTGATGGAAACTCCGACCTTCTTCAAGTGTATCTTGTCAAACTCGGGAATCTTTCCTCAGTGCAGATGATAGGAAGAATATAATTACAAATTACTTAAGACTCCTGCCCAATCATGGCTTAAGAAATTAAAGCATGCTACCCCCGTGGGTTAAGTAAAGTGTTCCATTTGAAATTCTGTGCATATTCCTAAGTTCGACAGAAAGATTTCAGAGCTCGGCAAGATACATGTGAAGAAGGTTACATCAGCTGAAACGTTGTGCGAATGATACTCAAGATGAGAACAGTAGCCTGAATCATCCAAATAGTTCAAATTATCAATCCTCATCTCAAAAATTCAGAAACAAGATTCATTCTTCTACTGAATGTACAAAAGATGGAATAACAATACAGAAAATTCTTATCTAACTCGACTGCCTGGAATTTGTCTCTCTTTCACCATGAAAAGATGTGACCCCAGGTCGGAAGGTTTGGAATTCAAAAACCAGTGTACAATGGAGATGCACTCTAGCCCACAAACGAAGGTTGAGAAGCCCTGTCGGCATTTTCTCAAACGCGTAACAATTAATTTATCTCTTCTGAAAGGAATGAAAGTAAATTCTGGGAAGACAGACTACCTAGAACTGCACATAATAAGCTGACAGGAAGCAAAACCACCAGCATGAAAATTACCCAGTTTCTGCGGGACTTATTCTTAAGGACATATCCTCGATTGGTGTGCTTGACTTCTGAAAGGAGACTGTCTGATATTTACCTACCTTTTTCCACAGGCAGATGTAACACAAGGTTAGAAGTTGAGAATTGAAAGGCTAATTTACACAAAGTGGTGAACTCTAACCTGCAAAAATGAATGAGCAGTGCATTGTCGTCCCTGCTAGGAGTGCCTGATATAGTTAACAATGAAGTAACCCTTCCTCAAAGCAGGCATAGAACCATACCTCAGCCCAATAGAAATTAGATTATTCCAGTCACAATGGCCCAACTCTGTCGGACTGATTGCCAAGGAGATATCCTTGACTGGTATGTTTGACATCTGAGAAGAGATTGCCTGATATTTACACACCTCACACCAGAGGAAGATTTGACACAAGGTCAGAAGTTGGGGATTGTAGATCAGCACATTAGACGTGGTGCACAGCAAAACATGCCTGAGCAGATAACGTAATGTACTTGCAATAACCCTTATCCCTGAGTGGCTTCCGGGCCTTGATAAGTGGTGATCATTGTGTAAAAAAAAATAAAATAAATAAAAAAAATACCGCCAGAATTACCTCACAGGCGGCTATTGATGAACCAATCCCTTTTTCAGACGAGAACGTAATGCCTGGGAGTGCAGATCTCCTAGGTCACCATTGCTCACTCTCAATTAACTAGATCTGCTTGCTTATGTAACATTGGTTTCGCCCATTCTTATGAAGGTGATCCTAGTACAAAATAGCACTCTTCATTTAGTTTTACTTTTTCTTCTTCTCGAATGTTTTTTTTTGTTTTTTCATTTGTGGATTGACTTCTAAGTTTCTGGTAACATTTTTTTTTTCTTTTGCATGATCTTTTCAGATTTTTCATTTTTGGGGGTTTTCTTCCATGATTCTTTAAACGTCCTCTTTTTTTATTTTACTTTTCTCTTGAAGAACTACAAACCGGGTGTCGATTTCATTAAAAAAAAAAAAAAATCAGGCTGACAGAGTCTTCATCATTCTATGCTGAAGTTACCCTTCTTGTCTGTCAGTCTGAGATACGTTCGTGCAGTTCTAGAAGGTCAACTCTTCCTAGGATTTACCTTCTCACCCTTTTAAGGATTAGTTTATTGCTAATCACCTGAAGAGACTTTATCAGGGAATACCAATGGGGCTACCCAGACAATTTTTGTTTACCCAGTGCTCTTCCTCTAGAACGATTGCTTTTAAAATTGAACTTTCCTGGCCTTGTGTCAAATCTTTTCATCATAGGAGGGAGACAGATAAATTACGACACCAGAATACCGAATTAGCATAGATAATCTCCATTTTTATGTTTTTCCTTCCATAAAATATACAATTTGAACAAAAACAATTGTTACTTGTTTTCTGAACGTGTCAGTTTCTTTTTATATGCAAATTAATCCACGATTGTGTTGTTTTTTTTTCTTGTTGTTGAAAATCACATTAGTGATTTTTTCTTTTGTATTATTATTCCATTCTTTGGCAAAATTGTTATTATTTCAAGATTCTCAGGGAAAAAAAAAACAAAAAACTGTATCACAAAAATGTGGAGTCTTATGAACTGCTGGTGAAAATATGAGTTGAAAAACCAGCACCTTAGAGGAAGAGTACTCATCCCTTAGTTATTGTTTCCTGACGTTTCGGCTAGCTATTACTCTGGCCTTTGTCAGGTGGTTACAGCGATGGGATAGGAACTCCGAATCTCCTTACTGCATCCTCCAAAATTACTGCCTTCCATAGTTGTTGTCATGACCGGATAGAGCTCCTAAGTAATTGTCATAACATAAGTAAATGTCATGACTGGATAGAGGTCCTAAGTAATTGTCATAACATAAGTAAATGTCATGACTGGATAGAGCTCTTAAGTAATTGTCATAACATAAGTAAATGTCATGACTGGATAGAGCTCTTAAGTAATTGTCATAACATAAGTAAATGTCATGACTGGATAGAGGTCCTAAGTAATTGTCATAACATAAGTAAATGTCATGACTGGATAGAGCTCTTAAGTAATTGTCATAACATAAGTAAATGTCATGACTGGATAGAGGTCCTAAGTAATTGTCATAACATAAGTAAATGTCATGACTGGATAGAGCTCCTAAGTAATTGTCATAACATAAGTAAATGTCATGACTGGATAGAGGTCCTAAGTAATTGTCATAACATAAGTAAATGTCATGACTGGATAGAGCTCCTAAGTAATTGTCATAACATAAGTAAATGTCATGACTGGATAGAGGTCCTAAGTAATTGTCATAACATAAGTAAATGTCATGACTGGATAGAGCTCCTAAGTAATTGTCATAACATAAGTAAATGTCATGACTGGATAGAGGTCCTAAGTAATTGTCATAACATAAGTAAATGTCATGACTGGATAGAGCTCCTAAGTAATTGTCATAACATAAGTAAATGTCATGACTGGATAGAGGTCCTAAGTAATTGTCATAACATAAGTAAATGTCATGACTGGATAGAGGTCCTAAGTAATTGTCATAACATAAGTAAATGTCATGACTGGATAGAGGTCCTAAGTAATTGTCATAACATAAGTAAATGTCATGACTGGATAGAGCTCTTAAGTAATTGTCATAACATAAGTAAATGTCATGACTGGATAGAGCTCTTAAGTAATTGTCATAACATAAGTAAATGTCATGACTGGATAGAGGTCCTAAGTAATTGTCATAACATAAGTAAATGTCATGACTGGATAGAGGTCCTAAGTAATTGTCATAACATAAGTAAATGTCATGACTGGATAGAGCTCTTAAGTAATTGTCATAACATACGTAAATGTCATGACTGGATAGAGCTCTTAAGTAATTGTCATAACATAAGTAAATGTCATGACTGGATAAAGCTCTTAAGTAATTGTCATAACATAAGTAAATGTCATGACTGGATAGAGCTCTTAAGTAATTGTCATAACATAAGTAAATGTCATGACTGGATAGAGGTCCTAAGTAATTGTCATAACATAAGTAAATGTCATGACTGGATAGAGCTCTTAAGTAATTGTCATAACATAAGTAAATGTCATGACTGGATAGAGGTCCTAAGTAATTGTCATAACATAAGTAAATGTCATGACTGGATAGAGGTCCTAAGTAATTGTCATAACATAAGTAAATGTCATGACTGGATAGAGCTCTTAAGTAATTGTCATAACATAAGTAAATGTCATGACTGGATAGAGGTCCTAAGTAATTGTCATAACATAAGTAAATGTCATGACTGGATAGAGGTCCTAAGTAATTGTCATAACATAAGTAAATGTCATGACTGGATAGAGGTCCTAAGTAATTGTCATAACATAAGTAAATGTCATGACTGGATAGAGGTCCTAAGTAATTGTCATAACATAAGTAAATGTCATGAGTGGATAGAGGTCCTAAGTAATTGTCATAACATAAGTAAATGTCATGACTGGATAGAGGTCCTAAGTAATTGTCATAACATAAGTAAATGTCATGACTGGATAGAGCTCTTAAGTAATTGTCATAACATAAGTAAATGTCATGACTGGATAGAGGTCCTAAGTAATTGTCATAAAATAAGTAAATGTCATGACTGGATAGAGGTCCTAAGTAATTGTCATAACATAAGTAAATGTCATGACTGGATAGAGGTCCTAAGTAATTGTCATAACATAAGTAAATGTCATGACTGGATAGAGGTCCTAAGTAATTGTCATAACATAAGTAAATGTCATGACTGGATAGAGGTCCTAAGTAATTGTCATAACATAAGTAAATGTCATGACTGGATAGAGGTCCTAAGTAATTGTCATAACATAAGTAAATGTCATGACTGGATAGAGGTCCTAAGTAATTGTCATAACATAAGTAAATGTCATGACTGGATAGAGCTCCTAAGTAATTGTCATAACATAAGTAAATGTCATGACTGGATAGAGGTCCTAAGTAATTGTCATAACATAAGTAAATGTCATGACTGGATAGAGCTCCTAAGTAATTGTCATAACATAAGTAAATGTCATGACTGGATAGATGTCCTAAGTAATTGTCATAACATAAGTAAATGTCATGACTGGATAGAGGTCCTAAGTAATTGTCATAACATAAGTAAATGTCATGACTGGATAGAGGTCCTAAGTAATTGTCATAACATAAGTAAATGTCATGACTGGATAGAGCTCTTAAGTAATTGTCATAACATAAGTAAATGTCATGACTGGATAGAGGTCCTAAGTAATTGTCATAACATAAGTAAATGTCATGACTGGATAGAGGTCCTAAGTAATTGTCATAACATAAGTAAATGTCATGACTGGATAGAGGTCCTAAGTAATTGTCATAACATAAGTAAATGTCATGACTGGATAGAGGTCCTAAGTAATTGTCATAACATAAGTAAATGTCATGACTGGATAGAGGTCCTAAGTAATTGTCATAACATAAGTAAATGTCATGACTGGATAGAGGTCCTAAGTAATTGTCATAACATAAGTAAATGTCATGACTGGATAGAGCTCTTAAGTAATTGTCATAACATAAGTAAATGTCATGACTGGATAGAGGTCCTAAGTAATTGTCATAAAATAAGTAAATGTCATGACTGGATAGAGGTCCTAAGTAATTGTCATAACATAAGTAAATGTCATGACTGGATAGAGGTCCTAAGTAATTGTCATAACATAAGTAAATGTCATGACTGGATAGAGCTCCTAAGTAATTGTCATAACATAAGTAAATGTCATGACTGGATAGAGGTCCTAAGTAATTGTCATAACATAAGTAAATGTCATGACTGGATAGAGGTCCTAAGTAATTGTCATAACATAAGTAAATGTCATGACTGGATAGAGGTCCTAAGTAATTGTCATAACATAAGTAAATGTCATGACTGGATAGAGCTCTTAAGTAATTGTCATAACATAAGTAAATGTCATGACTGGATAGAGGTCCTAAGTAATTGTCATAACATAAGTAAATGGTATGACTGGATAGAGGTCCTAAGTAATTGTCATAACATAAGTAAATGTCATGACTGGATAGAGGTCCTAAGTAATTGTCATAACATAAGTAAATGTCATGACTGGATAGAGCTCTTAAGTAATTGTCATAACATAAGTAAATGTCATGACTGGATAGAGGTCCTAAGTAATTGTCATAACATAAGTAAATGTCATGACTGGATAGAGGTCTTAAGTAATTGTCATAACATAAGTAAATGTCATGACTGGATAGAGGTCCTAAATAATTGTCATAACATAAGTAAATGTCATGACTGGATTGAGGTCCTAAGTAATTGTCATAACATAAGTAAATGTCATGACTGGATAGAGGTCCTTAGTAATTGTCATAACATAAGTAAATGTCATGACTAGATAGAGGTCCTAAGTACAATATCTATGGAAGGCAATAATTGCTGAGGATGCAAGTAGGAGATTTGGAGTTCCTATCCCATCGCGATAACCACCTGACGATGGCCAGAGAAATAGTTAGCAGAAACGTCGTAAAACAACACCTAAAAGATGAGGATAATAGTCTGCAATAAATAAATAAATGAATAAATGAATAAATAATACTCATCTCAATAAACATGCCAATTAATTAAATAATAAAAAATTCATCTAGTCTTGTGGAGTATCCAGCTTCATGCTGTTACTTGAAATAACATCACTTGGAGAAGGTGCGTCATTCCTTGTTTGATCTGTGAATACAATGTGATTTTGAATATTTGGTCAGGGTTCACTTCTAGTAAAAAGTATCCCTAGGTTTCCAGTACTCTCTACCTCTTTCGATAACATTTGCATTATCGCAACAGGTGCTTGCCATTGATTTCTCGTTGGCAGTGGCTATTGGTCTTCACTGGAACTTGAGTGACAATAAGCTTCCCTAAGGTCCCTGTTCTTTTCACATTTATCCGGCAGAGGCCTGGTCAGTTCCTCGGTCTTTCCTTCCTCCTTCACTCTACTTGGTTATTTAGTCTCACTCTTGGGGGGGGGGGCAGTGATGTTGCAATGGGAGGATGGGGGTGGGGTTAGACAACTTATAGATATGCGGCTTCAGTGTTTTTCGTTCCATGTAGTGTTTTACCTTTGCAGCAGTTTGTCTGGCCCACGCTTGTTGCTCCTGTGTTTGATTTTCCACATTCAAGGGATTTTTCTTGATATTTCAGCTATTTTCATTGTTGTTGTTCATGGTATTTTCCCAGTCATTTCTTTGATTCCAATTTTTCCCATTCTTTTTTCAAAGTTTTTCGGGATTTTATAAAATTTTTACTACTACTACTACTACTACTACTACTACTACTACTACTACTACTACTATTACTATTATTATTATTATTATTATTATTATTACTATTATTACTATTATTATTATTATTAATATTGGAGTGGGATTTGGTCCGTCGAAGCTAGCTGTTTGGGAGAGGTCAGAGAAAGGCTATCAGAAATGCAGCAGATGAAGAACGTTGAGATAACCATCGATGACGTTAAAGCTGGCATACGAAGGATGACAAACTAGAAGGCACCTGGTCCAGATGGAGTGATGGGCTTCTGGTTTAAAGAGTTCCCATGCCTTTATCCACCTATAGCTGCTGCTCTGCAAAGGGTTGTAGAGTCGGGAGATGTCCCTGATTGGCTTGTGAAGAGAAGAACAACACTGACTAGGAAAGATCCTGCAAAAGGAACAGATGCCAATAATTATAGACCAATTACATGTCTGCCATTGATGTGGAAACTGTTGACTGGAATATTTGCAGAGAAAATTTATGAACATCTAGAAAGTAATGGTGTTTTTCCTGACGAACAAAAGGGGTGCCGGAAAGGCTCGAGAGGTACTAAAGAGCAACTACTAATTGATAAAGCAATAATGCAGGATGCGAAGAAGAAGAGGAATCTGAGCGTAGCATGGATTGATTAATAAAGGCTTATGACATGGTTCCTCATTCATGGATACGTGAAATACTATTGATGATGAAGGTTGCTGAGAATGTGGTAGAGCTTTTGGAGACAAGTATGGCTCAATGGAAAACGGTGCTGACAGCAAACAGAGAGGAGATGGGGTAGGTTGGCATTAAACGTGGGATATTTCAAGGAGATTCGTTATTGCCACTTCTTTTTGTAATGATAATGATGCCACTGAGCATCCTCTTGAAGAGAGAAAAACTGGGGTAGGGTATAACTTTGGATCTGATGACAGACGCCTCAACCATCTACTGTTTATGGATGATTTGAAAATATTCGGTAGAAATGAAAAGGAAATGGAGAGACTGGTAGAACTTGTGGGGACATACTCAGGAGACATTGGGATGGAGTTTGGGATTAGTAAATGTGTGGTGCTGGTGATGAAAAGAGGAGTAAAGGTTCATTCGAATGGAATAGTGCTGCCAAATGGAGAAATCATGAAAGAAATAGAAGATACAGGATATAAGTATTTAGGAGTGCTGGAGGTTGTAGGCATCATGAACAGAGAAATGAAAGAAAAAATCAGGAAGGAGTATCTTAGAAGAGTGAAACTAATTGCTAAGTCGAAACTGTATGGAGGAAATCTAATGAAAGCAGTAAATGCATGGGCAGTCAGTGTTTTGAGATACAGTGCGGGAATTTTAGAATGGTCTGACAAGGATTTGCATGCCATGGATATCAAAACAAGAAAAGTTTTAGCAATGTTTGGTATATTTCACATTCGAAGTAGCGTAGCAAGGCTGTATCAAAAGAGGAAAGATGGTGGGAGAGGATTGCAAAGTGTAAAAGATTGTGTTAGAACCAAGGAGATGTCGTTGAAGGAGCATGTGGTTAGAAGTGGGGAGTGGATGCTTCAGGTTGTGGCCAATGAAGTGGAGGTATGTGAGACCAAGGCTGATTATATGAAACGTATGGATAGAGAAAGGGCAGAGGAACTGGCTAGGAAGAAAATGCATGGAAGGTTCTTCCAGGATATAGCAGAAGTGGCTGATGAAAGATCATGGCAATGGCTTAGAGCTGGGTATCTGGCTAAGAGTACTGAAGCTTTTGTTTGTGCAACACAAGAGCAGACATTAGGAACACGATTGTTCAAAAAAGTGGTTCTAAGAGAGGAAGTTGCTGCAGAATGCCGGATTTGTGGTAAGACCTCAGAGTTAATTGCGCACCTTGCAGCAGGGTGTAGTGGACTGGCCCAGAGAGAGTACCACAAAAGACATGATCGCATGGGACTCCGGATATATTGGGAGGTGTGTAAGAGGGTTAGGGTGAAGTTTTCTGGAAAATGGTTTGAGGAGGTGTCTAATGAAGTGAGAACAAGTGAGGATGGCAAAGTAGAGGTATGGTGGGACAAAAGTGTCATAACCACCAAGCAATTGGAACGTAATCATCTGGATTTGGTCGTCATTGACAAGGTTTAAAAAAACTGGCAGATTGTAGACTTCTCAGTACCCTGGGACAGGAATGTGAGAGAGAAGGAGAATGAGAAGTGGAGCAATTATGCCCCATTGGCCTTGGAGATAAGGCGTATATACGGGGTTAAAGCACAAATAATCCCGGTCGTAGTTTGTACACTAGGAGTAGTATCAAGTCGTCTGGAAGGACAATTGAAAAAACTACAAATCCCCGATGTTTTAGGTGGCCTTCAAACCTCTGCAATTATAGGTACTACCAACATCCTTAGGAAAACCCTTGATCTTTGAAGCCCTTGGTTTGAAGCCGGGATTAAGGGAAATCCTCTGGAAATGAATCCTATCCCTTTCCAGAGAGACGTTCATAAACGAAATCAGAATTATTATTATTATTCATTTAATTTTAATTACTTATTTATTTTTTTACTAAAACAAGTTATAAATTGTTTGAGAATAATACCGAAACCCGTTTCACTATAAATAATTTGCACGACTCAAATAGCAATAACCTTTATCCTCGAGTGGCCTTCGGTCCTTGATAAGTGGTGATTCCAGTGTAAAGAAAAACAAAACCAAAAAAAACAAACTATTTTGCTTCAGGAAATTATTAATAGCTCATTTAAAATTCGCATGAATTAGAATCGGAAAATAAACGTTTAAATAACGTTAACGCTAACAGTATTGCATGTATATATGAAATATACGCAAAAGGGTTAATGTGTCATAAAGAAAACAAATCGAATATACCGGCATCCTCAATAAGAATATTTCTGCGTGTGACTGAAGTGCTAGCTCTGAAAATCATATATTATTATTTTGTCCAAAAAAAAAAATCATAGTCACCTCCCAGGCATTGGGGATTGATTTGTGAAGTAGGTAATCTCAAACCGAATGATACTGGATCTTGGACAACCCATAAATTGTTATACATCATTATGAAGAAAATCATCTGACCATTTTTCCATTTCTCTAGAACTTTTATTACATTTTGTTTTGTTTTTAGATTTTTTTTTTCATAGACGTGTCTTTGAAACCCTATTAGAGGCTTTGTCTATCTGTCTCTCTGTCAGTCAGTTGATCACGCTCAAGGATGAAATAACATTTGGACATTTTTGTACTATAGACAACAGAACTAGAAAGTAGACAAAGAACAAATATATACCAAATGAATGTTAACCAAAGTCAGTTACTATTTTACCTAGGTGGATAAGTTTTCAATATTTTAAGTTATTTTAAAGCGTTTATTCAATTAAAAAAACAAGTAGTGTCGAGTGTTACAGGGGGACCCCCAAAAAACGGGCCCCAAATCTAATTAGGCTCTGTTTCTTAGTGTTTTGTCCGAATGAAATGAAACGTTGGTCATAACTAGTTCATTATATTCAAATCATCACATCAAAACACTAGGGTCTTTGGCCTTTTTTTCTCCGTTCTACAGCATATGTTCTAGATGGCCTCCATTTAGCTTTTGGTTTTTTTTGTGTCACCCTGTATGTGAGAATAAAAAAAAATGTGGAGATTAAATGGTCACATTTTTGGAGTCTGGATAATCGTTCAAAAAAAGAAAATCAAACAAATTGCTGATAGAAACCCACCCAATAAATGTCCCACAGTCATGAAGCAATTTATCTCATTCTCACGGCAGGAGGATGTGACATAAGGGTCGGAAAGTGGGATTTGAAAATCCAGCACCCTCAAGGAAGAGCATTCTGGCCTACAAAAAATACTTGAGCTGCCCCAGCAGATGATAAGGATAAAATTACCCCTTCTCAAAGGTAGAAGGGAAAGCCTGGGAGAGAGTGAACCATCAAGAACTGCACAAGATCAGAGAATACCTCAGTCAACAGGGAAAAGGTAATCTAAACAATGGCCGTGATTCTGTTGATTCTGTTGGATTTGATGCTGAGAAAAAGGCCAAACCCTTGCAAAAAGTGCTGTCCATGGAAATTATTCCTCATGAAAAGGAAAGTTTTGAGTTGTAAATCATTTTAGTTTTAGAAGTGAAGAGAAGAGAAATGTTAGTAGTATCAGGCAGTATGGATCCAAATAGGTTTTAAGTCTAAAGAAGTCTTGAATTGTAAAAGCTTGCAGGCAAAGACGAAGAATAGTTTATTGGTGGATAGCCAATCCATAGAAGTCTTGAATTGTTAAAGTTTGCAGGCAAAGATGAAGAATAGTTTACTGGTGGCTAGCCAATCCATAGAAGTCTTGAATTGTAAAAACTTGCAGGCAAAGACGAAGAATAGTTTATTGGTGGATAGCCAATCCATAGAAGTCTTGAATTGTTAAAGTTTGCAGGCAAAGACGAAGAATAGTTTACTGGTGGCTAGCCAATCCATAGAAGTCTTGAATTGTTAAAGTTTACAGGCAAAGACGAAGAATAGTTTACTGGTGGCTAGCCAATCCATAGAAGTCTTGAATTGTTAAAGTTTGCAGGCAAAGACGAAGAATAGTTTACTGGTGGCTAGCCAATCCATAGAAGTCTTGAATTGTTAAAGTTTGCAGGCGAAGAACAAAATTCCTTCTCACGTGAATACAAAAAATTTTGTGCAGGAATTCTAAAAGGTCCAGTATGTTTTATAGAGTGATTCCACTTTCTGATTGGTTGATAGCAGAGCGTTCTTCCATATGATTGGTCAGTTCCTATTTGTCTATAAACAAAATCTGCCAAATTTTTGTAATCATACTCTCATTTAGTATACCAAACATATTGCAACAGAAAGTTTATTTTAACATGGCAGAAGATGTGTTTTCTGTTGTGATTGGATTACAAAGAAGAACTCAAAATTAGAGCTCAGTCGAAAGAGAAACTAACGAGGTCTCTTTTGCAAGAAAGGACTTGTAGAGAAAAGAAGAAATCATTCCCACCCATTAGATTCTGAAGGTTATTTTGTAATTTGTCAAGGCAAGAAAAGGTGTTTAGTGCGACACATCTCCAGATATGGCAGCAGTATTCCATATTAGGACGAATCTGAATCTTATTCACCCGAGGTGGATTAAACTGACTTCCCCTAAAATGGGAATATCAAATTCAGAAGCTGCCCCCAGTTGCATGTATATTCTTCTCAGGAGAGATGATGATGTTTGGTTTTTGCAGACAATATCCATTATATTTGTGACAATATCCATTATATTTGTGACAATATCCATTATATTTCGGGCAAAATTTCCCTTTTCAAATGGTGGATGTGACAGATCGATTCAAAGCATGGGAATTTTTTTCCCGAAATATAATGAATATTGTCACAGACATAACAAGTAAGACATTTGTACTTAATACAATTGAATAAATATATGTATATATAGACATATATGTATGTACTTATTAATTTGTAAATCGCCACTTGTTGTGGTCTTCTCTCATCAACACCGACTATATCTCATTCCTTGCATTGTGATAGCCTTCTAAATCTCTACTACATACCTATCCCACACAATGCTTCAAGCAAACTACATATCAATATATATATATATATATATATATATATATATATATATATATATATATATATAGTTATCCACATACAGTATTATTTCGTTGTATCACAGCTAATCAATGTAGCTAGACTAGCACTTTTCCCTAGCTGTAGTCGAACCTACAGCCATCGTGTTGACAGTTGGCAGCTCTAACCACAGGACTATGGATCAGTGGTCGCAAATGATTCCTGAAATGCCTATTAAATAAGCATTTGCCCATAGCATAACAGTGCTCGAGCCAGTACTTTATTTACAAACAAACAGATAGCGAGCTTTGCTTAATATATATTTATATATATATATATATATATATATATATATATATATATATATATATATATTTCTGTAGAAATATATTTTCTTATAATACATATCAATCCTTATTTAAGAAGCTCGATGTAATTACAGAGCATATATATATATATATATATATATATATATATATATATATATATATATATATAATATTACTAACAAGGCTACCTAGCATTGCTCAGGGAAAAAGTGTAACATATCTCTACTATTATATAAAAGGAACTGTGTGTGTGTGTGTGTGTGTGTGTGTGTGTGTGTGTGTGTGTGCATGTGTGTGTGTGCGTGTGTGTGTGTGAATTCGTTCCCTATGGACTCGAAAACGGCTGGGCCTATTTTTCTGTGCCTGGCAGTTTTTTTAAAGATATATTTTGTATCAGAATGTCTTTGATAGGTATCGATAATTGATAATCCAAAAAATCTTATGAAAGAAAAAAACAGTCAATTTTGACCAGAGTTAACACCTTATACAGCCTAACATTACAGGTGCATTTGAGAAGTTTTATTAATGCACAGATAGAAAGACCCAGTATATAAAATCAGCAGTAGGTTCTTTGATATGACAGGGGCACGTTCGAAATGAATGTTTCTGTTTAGAGCACAACTGAACCATGATACTTGACTTTTTCATTCTAAACTTTAATTCAAGCCCTTATATATAAAAAATAAATCAACAGTAGGTTCTCTACAGTGCAATATAGACTACAATGTATAGTGGACTAAGTTACTGCAGGGAGGCATGTAAAGCTTTCTCTGGTGCATCATGGTGGGACCCCGACTATAACAGGCAATCAATCAATTTGATTTAAAATGTGCGATTTCACCGATTTCAATGACAATAAAAATATGGGAGTGTGAAACATTCGTTGATCATCATTCAATTCTGGGTAATGTTGGGTCCCCCTGCTAATTTCTATTAAAACTTCTATCTCTTTACCCCTCTCTATCTGTCCCTCTATCTTTCATCTCTTTCCCTCCCCATCTACTATTTCCCTTTTCCTCTCCCCACTCTGCCCATTCTCTTCTACTCAGCCCATTCCTCTCTCTGAACATACACGCACACCGACACAGAGGCAATTTTATATTATATAGATTACTTGAGAAATTAGTTGGCATAAGGGAAGTAAACCCTTGATAAAAAATCAGAGTTTTTTTCCTTTTATTTAATACATAACATGTCTGAAAAACCAACCCTTTCTGATACGCTCTATATCAGTTTAGGGTCAAAGAATGAATTATTTTTTTCTAAGTTTGAAATATAATTTATCATGGGCAACGTTATACCAATTTTGTGGGTCTTTGTTTTGTAGTTTAGGATTTTTAGCTGGACATAAAAACACACGCATCTGCACACACAGTCACTTGCTCTTTATGATAACAGATTAAATTTTCCTGTTGCCTTGTTATCCTTTCTTTCTTTCTAATTTCTCTTCCTCCTTTCTCTCTCTTCTGGAAGATTCTTATCAAGAAATACACACACACACACACACACACACACACACACACACACACACACACACACACACACACACTTAAAAATGATTATGATGTTCGTCCATTGCTTGTGAAAACGATCGTGATCCTGCAATTGTTCTGTGAGTTCGAAGATGACTTGTTAAATCAATTCAAACTGAAGTACAGGATGGTCGCTAGAAAAGCGGGAAATTTGTCAAACAACGATTTATTTTTATAAAGAATAATTTTTCCAAAGTTTTTCAAAGACAAATTTTATACATATTATACTCATAGATACTCAAAATGCCGTCCATACACTTCACTGCAGCGTCTTAACCTAGAAATCCAAGCTTGTGTGGCGTTTTGAAGGGTAACTTTACTCCTGATCTGAAATGGAACACATATATCAAGTCTGTTGCCCGGGCCGCTGGGAAAATGGTGGGATCCTTCTATCGCTCCAGAAGATATCTCACTACTGATGCAATTCTCTATCTATATAAAAGCCAAGTACGTCCAAACATAGAGTACTACTGCCACATCTGGGCTGGAGCTTCTATAAACAGCATATCCTTCCTTGACAAAGTACAAAATAGACTTCGTGGCTTAGTGGGGGATGCCCTTTTCTCTTCCCTGCAACCTCTTTCCCACAGAAGAGACGTTGTGAGCCTGTCTTTGTTTTATCGTTATTTCCATGACAAGTGCTCGTCCGAGCTCCAATCTCTGGTACCCCATCGCCAATCTTTCACGATAAACACCCGTCTAGCTAAAACCACTGTCAGTAATTTCCCCCGCTTTTTATCTGTGCCTAAATCAAAATGTAGATTCCATGAACAAAGCTTCTTTCTGAGAAATGCATGCCTGTGGAATTCTCTTCCATTTGCTTGTTTCTCACCTGACTACAACTTGCACGTCTTCAAGTCCAACATAAACAAATTCCTGATTAATCGCCCCCTTAAGTAAGACATGTTTATCAAATCTCCAGTACCAACTATTACTACCATATTATCCCATATTGATTATTGTACACACAATAAATAACCCTTATCCCCGAGTGACTTCCGGGCCTTGATAAGTGGTGATACCCCATGTAAAAAAAAAAAAAAAAAAAAAAACTTGTTGGATATCATTCCAAGCTCTTGCCAAGCACGTTTTCAAGTCATCAATAGAGTGTATGTCACGTCGATAGTTCTGCATCTCTGTTTATAACAAGCTCCAAGCACAGTAATCCAAGTCTGGACTTTTTGAGAACCAATCAAAACATAACAATCACGCATTTTATTCATGATATAAGCTGACTTTCAAATTTCTCGCTTTTCTAGCGACCACCCTGTATTTCCCGCATGTTAGACACCCGTGGGATAATTTTGTATCAGAGATGTTTACTGATCTGTCTTTTCTAATGCCACGTTTTCTCTTGCGTTCTTCATTGCGTGCGTGTTCAGCAATTGTAGCCCCTTTGTGAGTTGTGGCATGCAGGAACATCTCTCTTGGGTTAGTTTTTTTTTTTTTTCCAGAGTTAGAATACAAACCGAACTGTTTGAGAGATACCTTCAGATTGTCCTTGAGCCTTTCCGCTGTCCTGTCATGTCTGAAAGTGACACAATGTTCAACGAGCAAGATCAGAGATGCGCTGCTGTACAACTCATGCTCTCTACCAATCCAAGTTATGGTGAAAGAACCATTGCCGCCATCCTCAAAATATAAATCTGGATCGTTTTGTTGAGGATACAGCTCAGTGCATCGGACGACCCACGGCTTGGCCTCAGAAAAAATGCTACAACTTTGTACCCTTATGTCACTAACTCCTCGATCCCCCCTACCTGAACCCGCTGGACTACTTTATTTGGTCATACGTCAATAACATCATCAACATGACCTCCCACAACACAAAGGCCAGCCTAATCCACTGGCGCTTGTGAAAAAGGATTGCTCCCAGTTCCTGACTCGTAAGAATTTATATATAATGTTAAATTAAATTTTTTAAAAAATTCTTAATGCTGCAATATTTTAAGTTATAAATTTATTATAGTTTTTACTAGAATATCTTGTCTTTTCCTTTTTCAGTTTTAACAACTAGTCCTTTTACTTTTCTAAGTTTAATCTTAACCATATTACTTTTCATAGTCACATTTTTCTTTGTAATATATATATTGATATATAGATAGATAGACAGATAGATTGGTAGATAGATAGACTGATAGAAAGGTTGTTTTCAATCTTTCATGCTTGTGTTCTAAATAGTACTTTTTTTTGTCTGTCACACTTACGTAAGAAATAGCATTAGTGTTGGTCTGTCACACATAAGTTAAAAATAGGTTTTTCATTAGTGCATGCACAGATTGAACGGACGCATCTTTACAATGGATCCGTCCTTTTTTTTAGATTTTGTTTTCTTTTAATGGCCAGAAGACAAGAGATAATAAGGAGACAATTTGGCAGAAGAATTCCGTTATACTGAATAAACAAGGCACTAAAATGGGAATCGACCCAAGAAACGAATCGGGCGATAAAATAAAATAAAAAAATATAAAAAAAGAATTAAAGATCGGTTTGTTAAGTGCACGGACAGAACTCTTGAAAAATCACCTGAAGACCATTCTCGCCTTTCTCTTGAAAATGTAGGAAAAAAGATTAATGGCCGATTGCTATGGAATTTTATCTTATATAATCATTCGAAACAACGAAGCAAATTCCAAGAATACACGGATCATTCCAAAAGTAATACATCTATATTTTATTCCACCCGAATAGATCAGATGAGATTGAAAATTTCATTATTATCCTGATTAAACATATGCATTCACGACCTGAATGTTTCATCTCTCTGTTGCAGGTATTGATAGTGTGAGACTCTAAGAATACAAACCCTGTCATGGACGTACGTCAGGAGCAGGGATGCATCACTGAATTCCTCCATGTAGAAAAACTTGAACCGATCAAAATTGAACACTTACGAAGCCAATGCAGTTGATGTCAGGAGATGGGTTCATCGATTTCAAAATGGTGATGAAGATGTGAGTGACAAAGCGCTGGCCAGACTTTTATGACTGAGGCATCAAAAGGTCGCTCGTTGTAATGGTACCACTCCCGTCTTCGTATCTCTTCAATGGTTTAATTTTTTTAGTTTAAAGATAGGAGTCCATAGTTTTGTGAATGCACTTCGTGTTATATCTTAGAAATTCTTCTTTTGTATTTTTACGCTATTCAAACAGACTGCTCCCCTCATGGTTGTTGCCACCATTTTCACGTTATTTTGGCTGTTCTACTTTCCGGCCTTCTTCAGATGAGTCTTGTGGTAGGCAAGAACGTGTAAGTGATTACCAGTAAACAAATTCCACTGTAACATTTCAATACTAATCATTAAATGAACAACTTTAAATGAAGGTCGCACATAGGTGCACATAGTGTTTCCACACACACACACACACACACACACACACACACACACACACACACACACACACACACACACACACACGAGTGCTTGTGCATTTTAACAAATGCATATTCGTTACATCTGTAGTTTTTTGCCAGTGAGCAATCAAGAACAATTCAATTAAATAAAAGCATATTATTTGGATTTTTCAGATTAGTGTTCTCATCTTGAGTGGCATTGTTTTTTTTTACAAAGAGGTCACAACATATTAAGGCGGGGAGGCCATTCGAGTATAGGGGTTAATGTGTGTACGGTAGTCATTGGGACAATAGCATAGTAATATATAATTTATGGGGGCAGTTCAATAAGAACTTGTTTATGTTGGACTTGGAGACGACAAAAAGCAGACCAGCGGAACAGAGTTCCACAGGTGGGCAGTTCAAGGAAAGAAACTGTGTTCATGGAATCTATGTTTAAGTTTAGGCACTGATAGAGAGTAAGGGAAATTATTGATAATGATTTTGGCTAGATGAGTGTATTTTTTGTGAAAGATTGGCAAGGAGGGTTATAGATAGGAGTTCAGTCGGACACTTGCCATGAAAATAATGATGGAGCAGAAATAGGCTCGCAACGTCTCTTCTGTGGGAAAGAGGTTGCAGAGAAGAGAAAAGGGCATCACATATTGGATTATGAAGTCGGTTTTTAACGACCAAAACGTTTTGTAAATAACACTGAAGATGATAACAGTAGTCCAAAGAATCTAAATATCTATAACAGTGAAATTGTATGTGTGTCTGTGTGCACATTTCCCTATCAAACTACTCTACCAATTTTCAGTGTACAGACTCGAGATTTGACGTGAGGGGTATTAAGATTTGGGAAAATCTTTTTAATCGGCTTTCGGCCAGAAATTTGGCTGTGAAAGGGTCAAAGTTCAACAATTTGACCATTGAAAACTCTATAAAACTCCTCTGATAATTTTGAGTCTAAACACTTGAAATTTTAGATGTAGGTTACTTGGACATGAATCAAACTTTTTTATTTGATTTGAGCTCAAAACAATAAATGTTAAGGAGTCAAAATTGGGGTCAAAGTTTTAAAAAAATTTGACCTCTGCTATCTCTACTAAATTACTCAGCTAATTTTTGGTCTAAACATTTCAAATTTTACATAAAGTGTATTCAGACATAGGGCAAGCTTTTTAATCGATTTTTGGCCGAAAATTTGGCTGCCAAGAGGTCAAAGTTCAAAAGATTTTACCTTTGCGGTTTCTAGCAAACTATTCAGCTAATTTTTGGTCTAAACATTTGAAATTTCACATAAAGGGTATTCAGACATGCAGCAAGCTGTTTAATCAGTTTTTGGGGCGAAAATTTGGCTGCCAAGAGGTCAAAGTCGAAAGAGTTTACCTTTGCAGACTCTACCAAACTCCTCCGCCAATTTTGGGTTTAAACACTTGAAATTTTAGATGTAGGTTACCTGGAGATGAGTCAAACTTATATATATGCACATAAAGTTATGAACAGTACATAAATAGTATGAAATAAAATGAATAATCAATCCTCATCTAAAAAAATTCAGAACTGTAAATAAAAGTCTTTAGGACATAAGAATGGTCTTGTACTTGTTCTTTCCATGGTCACTTCCCTCTGTGTGTGGCTAATGGTCTGTATCGTTGGATCTTCCAGTATTTTTTGGATCTTCTGTTTACTCAAGCATGGAAACGCAAGGAATTTTGTTGGCGGGTTTAAAGTGTTATTGGTTAGCGAATTCCATTCATCAGGTAAAACAGCATAATTAACTTTTTATAAAAGATATGCTACTATTTAATTTTTTTTCTTACTTGATTTTCTTGTCTAATTAAAACTTGATCAATAAACTGACAAGTCTCGAGAAAATTTCTCTTAAGTTTCTACATTGTTGATACCTGCTATCTCTTGGCTTCCCCAACGCAAAACTCTCCAAAACTCTGCTCCTGTCCTCAAAACACGTGATCGAATTTCTTATGTGTTCAATATCGTGTCTAGCTGATTTGTCAAGGGAGCTGACCACTGAACTCTATCACCTAACTTGCTGGGTGAATAGAGTCCATCTCTGATTATCACAAGACCGTACTGACATGCACTTAATGAGACACGCTTAAAATTTACACTAGTTGACGTAGATTCTACTTACCGGTGTAATGTCACAATATATAACACTACTTGTGGGACTCATTAACACTGGACTGCTTAGCTATAGGCTGCATATGGTCGTCTTCAAATTTGCTGCCAATAAATAATTGACATAATCTGTCCTCAGAAAATTTGCTCCCTTCCATTCATCCTTTTTAAATCATTTCGAAATATTCCTCATTATTTAACTGACAATCTACCGATCTCATGAACGTTTATCCTTAAGTGGCCATTGGCCTTGATAAGTAGTGACGTAGCAGTGATTCATTAGTAAAGATCAAAAAAAGTCACTTCTGTTCGGATTAGATGGGATCATATAATCTATTATATAAATGTTGTGCTTTTGTTTGTCTCTCTGGAGATGCAATTAGAACAGAAACTTGGCAGACATCTGGTGCTACCCAATTATGCTAGCTGAACATATTGGCTACTTGACACAAAGCATTGATGCAATTGTTTCTTTTTCCATTTCCCTTTTCAAAACTCAATTGTGCTATGTAGATTCAAAAGCAAGAACAACAATTTTCTTATTAAGTTTGTGAATTTTTTTGAGATGAGGATTGGATTCGTTATTCATATTATTTGAAATCTTCGGATTATTGTTCTCATCTTGAGTGTTACAGTATAGAATTTAATACGATATAGAACCCGTTAATTATAAATAATAGACAATATGCACAGTAGCCAAATAGCGCAACGGCTAGAAGCTCAGACTGTCATATGGGCGGTCGGGTTTCGATCCTGGCTTGAGGTAGTTGCTTGTCTCTCCACACTGATGAGCTGTGAAACAGCGAAACAGTACTGTATGTGGTTGACTATATATATATGTATATATATTATTGTTTACTTATTACTGTAGTGATATTTATGACTAGAAATAAAATAGGTTTAAGTCTCCCAAAATTCGTACTAGAACTGTTCATAGGGACTCATTGTGCAGTGGTTAAAGTTCTTTGAAAATCAATTGTAAAAAGTGACATTTTTCGCAAGGTGAAAGGTTCAATTTTCAGTGTGGGTGACCGAAAAATACAATTTTGAATTACATCATGGATGACGGAGCAAGAGCATGCTACCCCCGTGAAGCAAATAAAGTGTTCAGTTCAAAATTCCGTCCAAATTCTTGAGTTTGACAGAAACTTTCCCGAGTTTGATAAGATACACCCAGAGAAGGTTGAAGGTTACATCGACCATGAGGTTGTGAAAATAACACGCAAGATGAGAACAGTAATCTGAAGATTCCAAATAATATGAACAATTTTCCTCTGCAAAACAACCAAACCAAACACCATGAATAAATATTTTAAAATACAAAGAACGCGAACCTAAAACCTTTTTCTAAAAGCATTAAATAGCCCTAAAAAAAAGATTGATATGCCCGTAAACAAAACAACCAAACCAAATACCATGAATAAATATTTGAAGATATAAAGAACTTGAAGCATAAAAACGTTTTACGAAATTACTGGAATTGACATTAAATAACCCCAAATAGGTTGATATGTCATAAAACCAAAAAGCAACCAAACTTGAAACAAAGAAATATACTAAAATCACACACAACTATTTCTTAAGTAAAATTTTACAAAGTATCTGTTGCGTTCCTTCTGTAATAGCTGGTATATTCCTTTCATATCCATAAACAGAAGAGACTTTGTGTTTCTGAATTTTAGGGATGAGGACTCATTGTTTGTTATTGGGATTCTCCTGAGTACTGTTCTCATCTTGAGTGTTATTTTCACAACGTTTCAGTCGATGTAACCTCTAACTTTCTTCAGGTGTATCTTGTTGAACTCGGGAATCTTTCTGTTAAACTCAGAAATCTCTCTATCGAACCTGGGAATCTGAACAGAATTTGGAACAGGATCTTTTCTTCAATCCACAGAAAGAAGGTCGGAGGCTTGTAGCAGAAACAAATAGAACTCTTTTCTTGTGCGTCAGTGCCTCCCCTGACTGTGCGATATGGCACATACTGACCAATCAGGGGAATAACGCAGGGATCTTCCTTACCCCCTTAAAGAACTATAACTGCTTCCGTCCCGGACAAGAAAAACTCTTCCCTTTTTCCAGCGAGACGTCAAAGAAGTGGACCTGTTGTTTCTTCTGCTACAGGCTACATCGACCGAAACGTCGTGAAAATAACACTCAAGATGAAAACAGTAGTCTGAAGAATCCAAATAATACAAGCAAAGATTTTTACTTTGATTCAAAAATTAAAATGCAAAATTAAAAATAGTACTATTGTGTCAGGGTTTGGGGCAGTAGTACACAGTGGCCCTCATTGCTGGGCAACGACGGTGGTGCCTGATAGTCTATCAATAAGTGCTAGTTGTTGCAATTTTAGAGGAAGAAAAAAAAAACAGAAAGAAAATGTAAATGCTGGAGTGAAAACCCATAGTTTATAGATAAACTGGATTACAGCAGTTAAGTAAAACAAAAAAAAAAAAAAAGTAGCAAACAGTCGATGCTATTTTGTCTTCATAACTCTATTTATTTTAAAAGTTTTGTGTTTGGTGGACGGTTACAAGCTTGGATCGGCGCACATCCTAAATAATATATTTTTTAATTTATATATGACTGTTCATAAAATAACCTTAAGAAAACAATACTTTTACAAAATAAAAAAATGTGCGAATGTAACGCACTGTATTTTTTAGAATATATTTTCTAAAATGCACAATGATCCATTCATTAGTTTAGGAGAGTGAAAGGTTTTCTTTTTCGGGGGGGGGGGCATACACCCATAAATGGTAAAGTTTGATAAAACAATAATGTATGTACTATACTTTTTAGAATATGTATTACAAAATCCATACTCATTCAGATTATTGTGTTGTGCGTATATATATACATATATATATATATATATACATATATATATATATATATATATATATAAATTATATTTAAATAATAATTATTCTTTTATATCTACCGAAACTAGTGTTTCGTAGTTACACAATCATCAGTGTAGGATAACAATTCCTGCCGGTCAAGAGATTCAAACCCAGCCACAAAGCCACCTTTGAGCCTATTTGCTTGCCTCCAAACAATTGCCACGAGAATATCTGATCTTAAATGGAACACATACATTAAATCCGTTGCCAAGGCCGCTGGAAAAATGGTGAGATCCTTCTATCGATCCAGTAGATATCTCACTACTGATGCAATTCTCTATTTATATAAGAACCAGGTACGTCCAAGGATGGAGTACTGTTGCCACATCTGGGCAGGAGCTGCTAGAAAGGACTTATCCTGCCTTGAAAGAGTTCAAAATAGACTTTGTAGCCTTGTGGGGGATGTCCTTTTCTCTTCCCTGCAACCGCTTTCCTACAGAAGAGATGTTGCGAGTTTGTCTATGATTTATCATTATTTTCATGAGCTCCATTCTATGGTCCCCCCTCGCCAAACTTTCACAAGAAACACCCGTCTAGCAGAAATCACTATCACTAATTTCCCCCACTCTTTATCTGTGCCTAAACCAAAACGTAGATTCCATGAGCAAAGCTTCTTTCTTAGAAGTGCATGCCTATGGAATTGTCTTCCGTTTTTCTGCTTTCCAGCTGACTACAATATGGCTGTCTTCAAGTCCAATGTAAACAAGTTATTGATGAGCTGTTCCACTTAAGTTAACAAGTTTACCGAATTTCCATTACTAACGATTACTATAATGTCCAATTTCTACTGTACACTCTTTAACCCTTATCCTCGAGTGTCCTCTTGGCCTTGATAAGTGGTGATGCCTATTTAAAAAAAAAGAGAATGAAGAGAATTAATAACTCATGGACGCTCAATTTGGGCAGAGACAATCCAGAGTGTTCTAATGATTGAATTTGTGAACTTTGCATAAACGCTAGTTGACTGCCTCTTAGTTTATATTTCCCAGACAGTGTCCAACCTTAAGTATTCTTAAGGGGGCTTGATATATATATATATATATAAATATATATATATATATATATATATATATATATATATATATATATATCAGAGAGGCGGTAGCACTCTCTATATAGGGATGGCCCGTACACGCCTATATACGCCTACAAAACAAAACTATCCAAATCTCAACTAAAATCAACTTATAAGTTTCAAAAAGCACATATTCTTACAGAGAAGCGTCTTACGAATCCAGCGAGTGTCAGAACGTCGGTTAAAATGTCAAAAGAGAGCAAAAAAAAAAGGATACAAAAATGGCCAATTGTTCTTCTTTCTTCTTTCTTCTTTCTTCTTCTGCTTTCTTCTTTCTTTTGCGACGATGTATCTCGGTGTACGAACGGTCTCTGACAACAGTTCAAGCATCAATCGACTGCTCTTTACACGGAAAAGTGCAGTGACCCATCGCTTTTTAGCTAACTCCATAATTAAATAAGATTACGTGTAATAACAAGTTTTAAACACTATATACCCAATGTAGACAGACCACTTCGAACACGGAACTTCTCTCAAAAGGGACAGCTCCAAATAATACACCGGATGCTCACAGACGTTCCAGTTTGCCAGTGGCCTATATTTCTTGGACGCTGAATATTTGAGGTGAACGTTAAGGTTTTTTCTTTAAACAGTAACCCACCAGCGTTAATGAAACCACGAAATCTTTATCTCAGTTGATCAAAATTGTTATAAGAGTAACCTATCAGCAAGTACGACGTCAAAAAACAATGTTATAAAAACAAATAATTCTTCAGATTTTGAACTGTAAAATATGTACAAAATGCCAATGCTGTGACCAGGATTCGAACCTAGGTTAGCACGGCCACAACGTAGGGTCCTAACCTCTAGACGATCACGGCTAACACTGACGTCTGTCGCTCTTGGCAGAAAGACACATGACTACTGTCAAACTATTGAAAAATAAGGAGGAAACTTGAAATTCTCACGCATGCGCAAAAATACACTATAGCAACCATTGTTAAATGCAGCTGAATCTCTTCGCTCGCTAAGAAAAGTAGATCAGACCAGTTCTTCTAAGAACTCACCAAACGCCAAAGGAAATAAGTTAAATTAACCGCAAAAGAAACTGCAAGAAAGTCATCTTCTAAGAACTCACTGGAAGCTGACCAAAAAGAATCAAAATCCAAGCCCTAGCCACAAAAATAACTAGATATTGTGGCTACTATACACAATCTACTAATAAAAACAAGTAAGTTTTCTAAAATAAACTACAATAAATTAACCAAGTAACCTCACACTGTCACTGATTAGGACTTCATATAAAAATAACAACTACACTATTGGTGTATATACCGTTCCACACTTTAACTATTGGTGACGGGGCAGTATCTCAATTCTACGAGAGTTGTCTTGCTATAAGATAAGTGATATTATAGTAAGATACACATAAGTGTCATATGTTTACATTTAATAAAAAATGCCAAAGTCAGCACGTAGTAAAAAAGCTCGGAGAAATATAGACTATGAAAAAAACAAAGTCAAGGTATTATCTGAGCAAAAAGAATACTATCAGAAAAATGCTGAAATAATAAAAATTAAGTATCATGCAAATCCTGAGGCAAAGAAGGCTGCCTCACGTGCTGACTCAAAAGCACGGTATAACAGGGATCCCGAGGGGAAAAAACTGCCTCACGTGCTCTTTATAACAAAGAACCAGAAAAAAAGAAGGCTGCCTCACGTGCTGACTCAAAAGCACGGTATAACAGGGATTCTGAGGAGAAAAAAGCTGCCTCACGTGCTCTTTATAACAAAGAACCAGAAAAAAAGAAGGCTGCCTCACGTACTGACTCAAAAGCACGGTATAACAGGGATCCCAAGGGGAAAAAGCTGCCTCATGCACAAACTATTATAAATATAAATATCAAAAACTGCAAAATCTTTGCCAAAACGCCAAAGAATGAACCAAGAAAAATTTAATAGTGAAGGTATGAACATTTTAGAACTTTATAATACTCTAACTGTTTTATCAGAGAGGCGGTAGCACTCTCTATGTAATATAGAACCGATGGAGGACCAAGAGGCAACTCCTAAGGCCCAAAACCCAAAGACCTAAAACCCAGCAGGAAGCGACCTGCTACTAATGGAGGCGGCAATGAGCCGCCTCCTAAAAAAGACAATACTATCATGAATGTAAGTTTAAAAGTAAGACTGTAAGTAAAAATACTAATTAACAAGAATAAAAAAGCATTGGAAATGCAAAAGGATATAGGGATGGTATGCCAAAAAGTATACAAACAAGATAGCTATGAATGGCTAGGCACATGGAAATAGAATTGCATCCAAAGTATAGCCCTATAGCTTTTTACAACCGTAATTATGGCGCGGAATGAAGATTGGAGAAAAGCTATAGGGCTATACTTTGGATGCAATTCTATTTCCATGTGCCTAGCCATTCATAGCTATCTTGTTTGTATACTTTTTGGCATACCATCCCTATATCCTTTTGCATTTCCAATGCTTTTTTATTCTTGTATATATATATATATTACTTGATTAAGTTCAGGTGTATTGCTAACATTAACTATAAACTAATATTTCTTCAAAAATGTTCATTACGCGTGTAGAGCTTTTTGTATAAAGACTAGCTGGATACCCGGCGTTGCTTAGTCGTACAATACGCTTAAACATGATATTTTAATTTATACAGATTGTGTACGGATTATTATAGAATCAATATTCTATTGATTATTATATATTATGAGGAATAATTTACCCGGTGGACTAATTAAAAAAAAATTTTTTTTTTAATAATAATGATAATGTCGTTCATAAAATTTTGTCTGTGTTTACAATATCACTTCAGTTGATATTTGAGCTTGACGATGAATGCCCTAGAAAAGTCACTTCAGATTAATCTTTAGTTTTAAAATATGCAAACAAAGAAATGATTTGCGGCGACTTTAAATGATACCTCTTCTTTTATCGTAAATTGAACTTATTAATAAGAAAAAAATTAAAATAAAATGGTAAGGTATATTCGGGCTTGAACAGAGGCTCATTCGATCTGTAGTCGAATGCTCTACCACTGAGCTAGATCTTCAGATTACAGTATATGTTTTTTTTTTTTAAGAAAAAATAATTTGCTTAGATTTTATTATTTCCGTTGGTTGTTGTAAACGTAAAATAGTCCCCAGTAAAAATTCGTCTTTTTCATCTATAAAAGAGAAAAGATATTTTTAAGATCGGACTTTTTCGATTTTCGATACTTATCAGGTGAATTTCTGTAAAAAAAAAAAAAAATATCTAAGAACACTGCCAGACATAGAAATTATCTTTGTGTGGAATTTGCAAAAGATAGGCTTAGCCGTTTCGGAACATATGAGGAAGAACTCACACACACACACACACAGTTACTCTTATGTAAGTGTGGAGAAAATTATATAAACATTTTGTGGAGAATATATATATACATATATATATATATATGTTTGTTCGTAACAGATAACGTAAATAACCACTGGACCGATTGCTTCGACATTTTGGTATCATATTCACATTGTTTCTATATACCTCTTTTTAGTTATAACATTATAGTTAATTTTCATTTAATGAATTAGGTTGATTTCTTTGTAACGATATGGCCATTTTTTTATTTAGGGAAATATCACCGCTCGTCGGTGATTCACCAGCATGTGACATCACTAAAAGGAACTTTCGGTGTCGCTTGATGTAAACAGAATGTATTTACAATATGAGTAAATTATTTAGAGTGAAATTAGTTTAGAAATTTATATCCAAACCTGAATATTATTTTTACTTAAAAAAGTAACATTAATACACTAAGTTATAACACCACAAACATCTATATCTACTTACGTTATATTAGAAACTAAGCAACCCCTAAAAATCTTTAAATATTGAATTGTTGGCATTTAAAAAGAAAAATTGCAGAATCTGGTAGCTGAGTGTCAAATTAATAATAATCTGTTGAAAATATTTAAAAAAAGAAAAAAAAAAAAAAAAGGAAAAGAACCTATCCCAAACATTCTGGCAATAATTTCGTTTCGTGTTTCCCTTGAATGTTTCCAATAAGGGGTGGGGGTCGATTTACTTGGACTTTGTATTAGAAACTAAGCACCCCTTAAAATATTTAATTATTGAGTTTTTTGCATTTTGGTTAAATTTGTTTACTTGCAATCGTTGATAATCCACTCAAAAAATTGAAAATTGACGAAATTAGAAAGAATGGTACTCTTCGGGATTTTCCGTCAATTATGGTTAGAACTTGACCGGCAGTCATCGGATTAAGCCGAGCATTGCTCAAATGTTGAAACACTAAATTGACATTTTTTTTGCATCTACTAACAAAAAATAATTTGTACATTCTCTTGAAAAAAACTTTTCCTTATTTCAACTAACAATTTACAGTTTTTATAAAAAGCAGTCATTTTTTCTTATAAAAAATTCTGTTTGCAAAAAAAGAAAATTACTGCCAATTTTCTTTTAAAGAAAGCAAAAAAAAAATGTAATTTTTCTTGAAAAAACCTTTTATCTAACAATTTACGATAAAAAAATAATTAATCTTTTTTTGGAAAAAAAAAATATTTGTTGATAAAAAAATTGAAAAAAAAAACAAACAATAATAAAAGTAGATAAACAATATAAAATGCAACTTTTCTTTAAGAAACTATATATACAGAGTGTTCCAAAAGTCTTGGGCACATTTCAAGTCTTCATATCTTCATAACTCTGAATAGTAGAAAGATGAAAGTGGTACCATTTTAAAGCTAAATGCATTAAGTTTTTTGTAAGGCTTTTGATATTTTTCATTTCTTTTTAGATCCAATATCTTAATAGTTCTTAAGATATTCAATGTCAAAATGTGCCCAAGACTTTTGGAACACCCTATATATATATATATATATATATATATATATATATATATATATATATATATATATATATATATATATATATATTCAGTAAATTTACTGTAGGTTTCTGTTATTTTTTTCGAGCCCGAACCATAATTGACAAAAAATCCCGAGTATCCGGGTCAAATTTTGCAAGAGTACCAAAAAATATATACGGGGTGTTCTAACGCATTGTTTCTCTTTGGGGAACTGTGAATCTTTTCTCCCGTTTTTTCCCCCTCGTTGTGCCATTATTTTAATGGTTTTTTAAACGTTAATAAACTTTATTTTAGTGTCCCCGTAATTTTTGGCACATTCAGTAATTCCCCATCAGAACTCTTTACTTTCGACATAGTATTATTATTTTACGCTATCGATTTTCTCCTGATGCGATGATAGCTAAAAGAGCTCTCGAGAGACTTCCGCCCATTATATTTAAAACTTTATTTAACTTCTGTACCTCTAAACATATATATATATATATATATATATATATATATATATATATATATATATATATATATATATGATTATTTTTTTTATATATACACATATTATTGTAAATGTGTATATGAATTATCTGCCTGCATTCTGTCGATATTTGCTCGGATTTTGGGTCTTACCTTTTTCTTTTAATACCCTGATATTGACGACAATTAATCATTTTTTTTATCTGTCTATTCTTCCATTTACAAACCCCACGTTTGTAAAAAAATAAATAAATAAAAAATTAATTTGCTATTTGTTTTTTTAATCGTAACCGCCGATGTTTTCTCTTGAAAATGTATCGACTGAAAGACTTCTCGAGGTTCATTTTATTTTTTTTTTTATAAATATAACATAAATATAAATAGATATATAAATTTTCTCTTAAATCGTTTTTATTAACAAATTTTCGCTTTCCTCTTAAACAATTATTTGTTACCCAACTCAGCATGACTCCGGATATATTGTTTAAAGCTATTATTAACTTATGTACTACAAAAAATCTTATATATAGTAAAAAAATAATTATATATATATATATATATATATATATATATATATATATATATATATAATATTACATTTTCACCCCAAACAAGGCACATTGCTACTTTGTTGTAGGGGGCTACTATCGGGGACATAAGCATCAGGGGTATTGTGTAGGAAGTTGGGCAGCAAGATGTCGGTTCACGTTGCACTTGAACTTCTGCATGTCAGTGCAGTCGGGGAAGCAGGGACCTGGAAGGGAATTCCAAAGTTTAGCTGTTCTGGGGAAGAAACTACTGGAGTAGAAGGCTCTCTTGCATCTAGGGATCTCTACTGTGAAGGGGTGGGATTTAGCTGCTTGTCGGGTTTGTCAGGGGTATTTACGTCGTGGGGCACAAGTGCTTGCAGTTCGTCAGAGCATTCTCCGTTAAAGTACTTGTAGAACAGGCAGAGGGATGCAACATTTCGTCGATGTGACAGAGACTGAAGTTTAGTTGACAGTTCAGGATCTATCAGATTGACGGCTCTCTTTTGAACCTTGTCTAGGAGCGAGAGACAAGTGGCAGATGCACCAGCCCAAATATGACAACAATACTCCATACATGGGCGAATGGTGGCCTTATAGAGGTATAGGATACTTTCAGGCGTTAGTAGCTTTCTAGCACGGTAGAGAGAACCCACCTTCTTCGCAGCGGCCCTGGCAATGTTCTCAATGTAATTGTTCCAACTCATGTTTCCTGTAAACGTTAGTCCAAGGAGTTTAAAAGATGTACTTTCAGATAAAGAGTCATTGGCCATTGCTATTGGCGGTAGGGAAGGGTTCTTGTAATTATTGAAGAAAACAAGTTCAGTCTTGGCAGCATTGAAGGTGACCATCCATTTTTGTCCCCATTCCACTACAGATCGGAGGTCATCCTCTAGTGTTTCTGCCATTTCTTTAGATATGTGTTCATTTTCTTTTTTTTTTTCCTGTCGTGTCTGTTATAGAGGGTGGTGTCGTCAGCATACATACCGATCTCACAAACAATTTTGTCAGGGAGGTCATTTATGAATATTAAGAATAGCAGAGGTCCAAGGATAGACCCCTGAGGCACTCCCGCATTTATATCATATTGTTTAGATGTACGACCGTCAAGGACAACCTGGATCTTTCTCTTATCCAAGAAGGATCTAATTATGTTATGTATTCTTCCAGTGATGCCGTATGATCTGATTTTCTTGAGAAGACCCTCATGCCATACCCTGTCAAAAGCCTTAGATATATCTAGAGCTACCGCTCTACCCTCCCGCCGCTTTGTCCAGTGACTGGTATATGCATTCTGAGATTACAGTTAGGATGTCTGCTGTGGAATGGGCTTGCCTAAATCCATATTGTTGGTCAGTCAGAAGTTTAGCTTCTGTAAGGTGATGGACTAGAGCTTGGTTAATTATGGCCTCAAATATTTTGGCGAAAAGTGGGAGGAGGCTAATGGGACGATAATTTACTGGGTCAGTTCTTTCGCCAGAATTCTTGAAAAGTGGCACTACAGAAACAGTTTTCTAGCAGGCAGGAAAGCAAGATTCATTAAGGCATTTGTTGTAAAGTTTGGAGAGAACTGGAACTACTTCGGCGGCACACTTTTTTAATAGCACAGCCGGGATGAGATCAGGTCCACATGCTTTTGCAGTGTCAAGGTTTCTTATGATAGCATGCACCTGAGAAGGGGTGATTTTCAGATCGTCTAGTGTGGCGTCTGTCCGCAAGGAAAGTCAGGGAGGGGGTGGTTAGCAGGATCCAGTATGGAGCTGGAGGCAAACCGACTGGCAAGCATGTTAGCCTCAGTTGCAGAGCAAACAACATCATGATTGTTGGTTAGTGGGGGAATTGTTGATTGCCCATTATTTACTGCATTGTTGTAGATTTTCCAGAAGTCTTGGGTTCCTAATTTCTGTGCTTCGATGCGTTTTTGAGTGGTTTCAGTAAATTCTCTCTTAGCTGTCGCTATTTCTTTCTTACAGTTATTTCTGGCTTCTATGTACTTCTGTCTGTTTTAACTTGACATATGTCAGTTAAATCTGTGGTATGCGTTCTGCCTTTGCACTATGGCAGCTGCACAAGTTGAAGTGAACCATTGGGGAGAGTGGAGTTTGCTATAGAATTTGCATGTGGGAACATGTGCTGCAATTGCCGCTTTGAACAATTCAGTGGTCTCATTTGCGCAATGTTCAGCAGGAAGTGAAAAGATATTTTGCCATGGAGCGTCCCTGATGAGGTCCCCGATGGCTTCCCAGTCAGCCTTTTTATAATATCTCGTTGTTTTGAGCAGTGGCTCTTCAGGTTTGGTTCTAGAATTTAGGGCGATTTCAACCATTATCACTGCAAGTCATTGGAAACTGTGGTCAGAAACAGGTCTAGAAGTGATGCATGTTGTTCTTGCTGGTCTGGGAAACGGGTTGGAAACGTAACCATCTGTGATAGGGAATTAGATATAGAGAAGTTACGTGTTGTGGTACCAGCTGCGTCTGTGTAAGTAGAAAATCCAAGCCAGTTGCTGTGGTGGACATTGAAGTCACCAAATTCATGAACTTGTGCGCTAGTGTCGAGGGAAAGTGCTGTATCTATGCTGTCAGAGACTTTGTTTATTAGGGCACAGTCCTGGGTCGAGGGAGAGCGGTAGAGAAATATATATATATATATATATATATATATATATATATATATATATATATATATATAAGAGAACAAGTAGTTAATAAAACATGTTAAAAAACACTTTGAAAAAGAGTTTAAAACATATTTAATTTTAAAAAGGAAGCACAAAATAAGTGGATAGTCCTTAATCCATGGAGTTTCGAAGAAATACTTTCCTTCTCATCAGAAGGTTGGATTTAGCAAAATGCGGGATCGGATTTTGCTTGCAAAAGTATTTAATTAAACTACAAGCAAGTCATAGATCTTACTTGGTAAGAAATAGTTAAGCAGAGGGAATATGGTGAAGAAAAAGATGATTTCACGTGAATGGATAGTCTGGTGAAGGGTAAAAGATCCAATAACGGTAAAATCCAAAAACCAATATATATATATATATATATATATATATATATATATATATATATATATATATATATAGTCATCCACGTACAGTACTGTTTCGCTGTTTCACAGCTCATCAGTGCGGCTAGACAGGCAACTGCCTCAAGACAGGATCGAAACCTGACCGCTCAAATGACAGTCAAGGCTTCTCACTATTACGCTATACAGCTGCTGTGTGGGTAATGAATTTAACGATGTTTAGTTTTGACATCGTCCAAATGCCTCTATTTATGATAGTTATGTATATCTATATCTATCTATCTATCTATCTATCTATCTATCTATCTACATATGTATATGTGTGCACCTAACTGTCATAAATATAGATATTAGAAACTAAATGTGACCCGTTGACTCACTCACGGTGTTCACGTTTAATTGTTTTTTATCAGCAAGACAGGTGGAGCAGGTTAGATAGTACGATGACTGAAAAGTTTGACAACATGGCAGCAATCGCGGAGCAAAATAACATTTGACTCATGTGCTGTTGTTTATCTCCATCCTATGGCGGGAATATGTGATATAAGGTCGATAGGTGGGATTTTGGAACTAGCATCTAAGAAGGGAACTCTTGCCAAACTAAACCTGCCTGGGTTAGCGAGTCGGTATTCCCCAATGTAGGCACCTCAGCCGATTAGTAATAAACTAACCCCTTCTCAAAAGGGTGACAAGGTAAAGATGTTTATCTCCCTTTCACAACTGGAAGATGTGACACAAGGTCGAGAAAATGAGATGTGAATAGCCAGCGCCCTAGAGGAAGAACACACAAATCTGCAAAGTATGCATGGGAACCCCTGTCAGCAATCACTATTTGGTGTGTCTCAGGCGATTAGCAGTAAACTAACCCATCTTAAAAGGTGAGAAGACAAAGTCTGGGATGGTGGAACTCCTAGAACTACACAGGATCAGAATCATAGCTAGCCAACAATATTATAAAATCAACAGTAGGTTATCTATACTGCAATGTAGACTAGAACGTGTTGTCGACTAAGTCACTGCAGGGAGACATATGAAGCTTCCTCCTGGTGCACTGCGATGAGTCCCCAACTAGAATAGGCAATCAATCGATTTGATTGAAAAATGGACGATTTCACCGACTTTGATGACAATAAAAATATGAGAGTGTAAAACATTCGTTCATCATTATTCAGTCCCGGGCAATGTCGGGTCTCCCTGCTAGTTCTTTTAATTTTGGCAATGGTATGATTCACAAATTCTATTCATTTGAGCGATAAAGACATATCTTCCGCATTTTTTCATCAGATTTTCTAATTTTATTTTTTTTTTTTTCAAAAATTTTATTTATCCAATTTTATCATTTTCATTTTAATCAATATGTCGAATGTCTGCGACGGCAAAGCTTAAAGTGCCGTTTATTTGTGTTTTATACTAGTCACAGTCGTTACCATTTTGAAAATGTCTTTTTCTCTGTTGACTACGGTATGTTGCTGGCCCTGTGCAGTTCTAGGTGGTGCACTCTTCCAGGCTTTAACTTCTTTCTTTGAGAGTAAAGCCCCCCCCCTTGTTATTTGTAGTTCACTTTTTATTAAAAAAAAAAAATTCAAATTTATTTCTTTGTTAAATATATAGCAGTTACATGGTAGAATATGGTTTTATTGTACGCACAATACCTTGCATTATTTTGAGGTGTGGTTAGGCATGGCACATGAACCCGAATGCCTAGACTGCATCGGCAGGAGATCACTTCTGTACTGATTTCCACTTATACTAAAAAACAACTTTTTTTAACTCTGTATTATGTACGTATCCGTGACAAAAAGAAAATGGCATGTTCCAAAAATCACATAATGTAATCAAGTAGTTTCATTCTTAACTTAAAAAATTAAATTTTATGTGTAAGCAATGAAGGGCTGTCTTGCGTCGCTATCTTGAAGAAACAAAAGATGATTCAACAATAAACAAAACTTGCGAAATCGACCTTGTTATACCTACGATTTCCTATTAATCGCTTTAAATCATTTAAAAATGATTTTATTTATAAAAATAAAACTACTTACCCAATTTACGTGATTTTTGGAGCTTTCATTCCATTACGAGTACGAACGCCATAAGAATTTTTCAGGGTTTTTTTTTTACTGTACACATAGATTCGAATAAGTTGTCAAAAAACAAATATATAACAAATAAATGTTATCAAAGGCAAGATAAGTTACTTTTCTACCTAACTGGATAAGTTTTTAGTGTTTTTATTTAATGTAAAATGTTTAATCGATTCAAAAAACATGCAATGTTTATCGGTATATTTGAAAAAGGCAAATGGCGGCGAGCTCGCTGTTGAATACGTTAAGTTATGGAAAATGAGTTAAAACTAAAAAAATCTATACAAAATACTGCTAGAAACTCACTCAATATATGTTACCATGGCATAGACTGAGATGTACTCGGTGGGTTTCTATGATTTGTAAAAATTATCCAGTTAGATAGAAAAGTAACTTATCTTGCCTTTAATAACATTTATTTGTTATATATTTGCTTTTTGACAAATCTTTCGAATCTATGTGTATAGTAAAATAACCCCGATTTTTCTATATTTTTGGTTTCTAATATAGTGGAAATTCTCTCTTTATATTCCAGCGTTCCCGTGTACCTATTTACAATGCCTTCCCACGGGATAGAGTTAGACACCAGGGTCGTTTTTTAACGTGGAGAAAAGGTACAAAAATAAAAATTGTCTCAGTCGTGAAGGATATCTCCTCCACTGAAAGGGAACAAGAAATGGAAGTGCCGCATCTGAAGAACAGATACTACACTTGGAGATATTAAATCCTTTATTCATGTTAAAAATACATTGAAAATCAACAATGAACAAAAAACTTAGGCACATGGCCAACTCAAAAGGGGGGATTGTGGGGATTGTTGGTCATCCTTGTCACTCCAGAACTAAACAAAATCAAAAGTTTCTCCCAGCTAGTATCTTCTTTCACCATAATACCGCATTTACCCTTTCATATTGGGGGACGTCCTACTTAACACCCAATTTTTAAAACATTTTTTATTGACTTGTAAAAACAAAAAAAAGATAACAATAAAAATGGTACAATAATTCATTTGTGTCGAGTGCGGGGCGGGGGAGGGGGGAGGAAGTGTGATTATTACCCTCCCAACCTCGTCTAGTTGATAGACTGCCCGTTCCACTAGGTTTGTAAAAGGAACCTCGCTTCTGCAGGTCAGTCTCTAAGTGGGGATGCCCTCTAGATGGGGGTGAATGGAGGAAAGAAAAATTTTGTGGGTAAGGAATGGGGGTTAGTTTGTATTTCTTTCTTTCCAAGATGGGTGAAATTTAGAGGAGGGGGTGAAAACAAAAATTGCAAGAAGGAGGGGGTGGGATCTTGAAGGCTTCCTAATAGGGGAGGGATGGAACACACACTCAGCTAGCTGAGAGGCTACTTGTTTAATTTTACTTTACAGAACTGCGCGTTCCACACCTAGGCGGGGAAAACGTATTCAAATTTGGCTCGTCTTCATACACACAGACTTGCTACATGTATCCATCTTCTGTCAAATGCCGTGCGATGCAGCCTCCTTCCATCACATCTGATCTTCACCCGTAGTTGGTGTTTAAAGAAAGCGATCAGATCCTGATCAGAAAAAAACAACACCCCCCGGCAACCTTGCAGACGCGATATCCAAATCACCATTCTCGCCACGGTCAGGATCATAACGTAGACCATTTGTCTTTCCCTGTCCCACTGTGGCCTCATGTTGTCCACAACATCGGATACGGTAATTAGGCGAGGATGCTCAGGATCGATGCGAGCCGTCACCTCGCTGACATACAACCAGTACCAGTGGAGTTTGCGGCAATCGAAGAAAGGATGATCTACGGTCATTGTCTCACAGCGGGGACAATCAGGTGACTCCAAAAACCCGGAACTGGATTGTATGTTGTTGAGCCGAAATGTGTTCTGAGCCAATCGCCAGGTCAGAGAGAACTCCGAATTGTTCAGATGACTCGAACCTGGCGCCCAGCTCCATGTGGAGCAGATCTCACTCTGCTGCCAACCCAAACACGTGCATAGCAGGTCGTCGGCGGCCCCTTTCACTAGATCTCTGTGGAGTTCCCTACGGGTAGCAGTCACAAGGTCGCTGGACCTTGGTAGTCGTTTTAGCCCAGCTCGGCACTCTTTCATGTAGGCAGATTCTTCCCACGGCCTGCGACGGCTCTCAATAGAAGGGTCGGGAATGAGGTCGGGAAGGCGGCAGTAACTACGGGGTGCCACAGTTGGTCATCTTGCATATAGTGGCTCAGGAAAGCCAGCCTCTCAGCGTCTAGATGACACTTCAAGTCCGGCATTCCCAAGCCTCCCTCACATGGACGTTGAATGCAGATCTGTCTGCTCACCCAGTGTCTTCCTCTGTCCCAAAGAAGCGAGGACAAGAGTTCGACAAGAGCTGTTAGGTGTTGTGCAGGCAGGGGAAGTATGGCCAGTCGGTAAAGGATGAGAGGAAAGACATAAGTGGCATACACCTCAGCTCTACCCTTTAAGGAAAGTTTCCTAGGAAGCCACGAATTGACTGCAGCCTCCACCTTTGACCGTACCTCCAACCAATTTTTGTCAAGCTGGAGACCCGGTCCAAACCACACGCCGAGGATACGAACTGGGCCATCCGTCCAGCTGAAGGGCACCGGGAGGTTTGTGTTGCCACTCCAGGCACCCAACCGCAGTCCTACCGACTTGCTGCGGTTTATCTTGGTCCCTGTAATTCTTTCGTACTGAGCGAGCGCCTCCGACACGATCTTGATGTCTCTGAAGCTCGACACAAAGACCGTGACATCATTGGCGAACGCGGATACCTTGGCGGCTCAGCCACCGGGTATTGTAATTCCGCGCAGGGCCGAATTTGCCTCCCCACGTCTCAGCTTGCGGAGCAGGGGCTCCAAAGCCAGGACATAGAGCAGGGGCGACAGCGGACAACACTGACGAACCGACCGAGAGATAACAAAGGGTTTCGAGTGCTTTCTGTTGACTTCCACGACGGCTGTGGGCTGTCGATCTTGGCCAAAAGGCCAATGTTCCCTTGTAATATAGTTAATTTATACCTTTTTATTGTTGGTGTTTTCCGTCAAAGATGATAACATTTTTTTTTTTTTTTCTAATATTCAATTCTAATTAGATTTTTCCCGACCAGGTAAACTCTACTTGTGTTCAATCTAACATTATTCCAAACCAACCATCATTTCATAACCAAAAAAAAAAAAAAAAAAAACTATTAAGAAAAAAAACCGTGTCCCGATTTATAGCTGTCTGTAAGAAACGTAGATTTTTTTAATAACACAGCGCTGGCACTTTTTTATTTATTAATCGACTTTGTATTACAAATGTTTTTTTTGTTTTTTTTTAATAGACGTTTTATTTTAAGAACACTATCACGCTAACATTTTTTTTTACGTGACCTCATATTACGAATGTTGTTTCCCACTTTTCTTTTCGAAGTAAAAATGTAAACATAAACGTATATTTGAAATTATTTTTTTCGAGAAAAATCTGCCAGCTAGCAATATATCTCCATATAGGCAATTCTTAGTGAATGTATCTCACTCGCTACTTATTTGGCTATAAAGCGAGGCTCGCTGGTAGTTTTTTTGTGAATAAACAAGCAGCTCGAGCACTGTAAAAGCGGTGGGCGAGTGTTTATTTAAATGGTTATTGTTGAGGTCATTTGCGAGCACCGATCTCATGGGCCGATGGGTACAACTGCCAACTATCAATGCGATGGTTGTAGCTTCAATCCCCAGCTAGGGAAAGGTGCTAGTCTAACCGCACTGATGAGTTGTGATACAACGAAACAGTATTGTTAGTGGGTGACTATATATATATATATATATATATATATATATATATAATTCCATTGTTGCAGGGATACTATTTAGAGACTTGAGCAACAAGATGTCTGTTCACATTAAACTTGAACTTCTGCATGTCAATAATGTTGGGAAAACGGGAACCCGGAATGGAGTTCCAGAGTCTCTGGAGAAGAAACTATTGGAGTAGAAGGCTTCCTTACATCTAGGGATCTCTATTGTATAGGGGCGGGATTTTGCTGATTGTCGGGTTGGTTGGGGGTATTTACATCGAGGGGATACAAGGGCTTGTAATTCGTCAGAGCATCCACTATTAAAATACTTGTAGAACAGGCAGAGGGATGCAACATTTTGTCGAGGGGACAGAGGTTGAACCTGTCAGGTTGGCGACTCTCTTTTAAGCTCTTTCCGCAAGTGAGAGACTAGTAGCAGATTCACCAGTCCAAATGTGATGACAATACTCCATACATGGGCGAATGGTGGCCTTGTAGATGTACCGGATCGTTGAATAACACAGGGATTTGAAAGTACTTGGACCTAAAAAAATATGGTAACTACATCAGCCAGTTCTTTTCTGAAGCAAGAAAATTAATGAGAAGGTGTAAAAAGGCGCGATCCAGAATGAGTAGACATGGATTAAATGTATTATTCAACGGAATACTCTTAAAAGAATGAATGCTGCTTAAGTACACATTTCGTTTTACTTCAGTCGAAGTCCTAAAAAAATCAAGAGACCGTTTCCAGGGGATAATACTTGATCTTTATATGCATAGATATTCGAATATTCTATTACAATTCACTTTTGTCTCTCAAGCGTTGGGTTCGTAAAGAAATCAAGAATATTATTTTTATCTCCCTTATTGACCAGTTAACTAGGTTATCTATAATATAAATCTCACCTGTCTGTTTAAATGTATGTATGTATGTATGTATGTATGCATGCCTAAAACTTTCCACAGAAGCAACGGATTTTCACGAGATTGATATCATATTGAAGCTCGCCCCTTCGGACGACAAATATAAAAAAATCGGCCAAAAATATTCAATCCTTCACCCTCAACTGAGCACTTTTCTACAGGGTGGGGTCGCTTTTTTCACCGGTATTTTCGAAAGTCATCGCCTCTTTTCAATTGTCTAGCCTTAATTTAAACCTACGTCACTTCCGGTTTAGCGATGGGCGCAACAACAAAGATTCACATTTTTTTTTCACATTCTTTTCCTTCTTCACGGTAGGGGTTCGAGCCTATCTGCCTACTACCACTTTTTTTTTTTTTTTTTTTGCTCAACACACACCTCCAAACACCCTGGCAACACCAGGCACACAGACTAGTAGCATATATTTCTTTTGCTCTCTTGGTCTTACTGGATTTCAGGACACCAATTCATTTAGTCTAGTGGAATATCCATGCTAGTGTTGTTACTATAGTGTTGTTACTATAGGCAAGAACACTTAGAGAAGGTGTGCCAATACTCGTATAAGCCAGTGTAGGTGAACATACCAATTTTATTTCTTTTGAGTTTCGAATACTTTGTTATTTTGAATATTTAGTAAGTGTTTACTTGTAGGAAGAAGTATTCTGACAAACCCCCATGCAGACAGACTATAGACACGTTGTTTATTAGGCATTCAAGTTCTCTTCTAAGTAAGTATGTGTATGTTGAAATAGTATAAGTCCACGTGTGTTGGATATGTGAGTCTTCTTGTTGGCGCCATTAGCCATAACTAATGGTGGGAAGTTTGCAGGCCGAGAGAGAAGTTTGATTGTCTCACTGAGCAACGTGGATACGTAGGCAGCAGTGGTTAAAAAGAGGAAGGATGGGGGGATGCATTCACTTTTATAAGCTCTGAGCTCTGTTACACATGCTCTGCTTGCATGCGAGATAGTTTCTGACTAGGCAGATCAGAATTGAAGTTAAATATTTGTGCCAATCAGTGCCGAGGTTAGAAGTTATAGAGATATTCAAAATGTTGTCAATGCTGGATCGCTGCTGCTGCTGCTGCCGCCGTTTTGCTGCAGTTTTACGAATTTGTAACCCTTTTATCTGAACTTGGGAATCTTTATCTTGAACCTGAGAACCTGTATTTTAGTCAAATGGGTGTATATAAGTTTCATGGATCTCGTGTTCTATTTTGATTTACTTATTTTTTATTTTTTTATTCCTCTAATCAAAATGATTGATGCTTTGATTGAAGCGTGACGTCACGCTTCAACGCATGAATCTAAGCATAAACGATAATAAAAAACTAAATGAACGAGGAAACATTAACAAAAGTGTTATAAAATATTTTAATCATCCAAAAATAATTTATTTTGCTTTTAACTATGTGTTGTACATGGTTCTTGCACCATTAAATCATTCTTTCATCCTAACGAAAATACCTTTGCTTGTTCAACAATTTTGTTTGCAGAACAAAATTTCAATTCTTACCATTATTTTGTTCCATCAAATTATTTAATACCGTGCATCCTTGTATGCATTCTTATAAAACTGCGGTCTATTAGTCATAGTTCAGGTTGTAATTGCATTTCTATACGCGTACGACAGGATGACAAAGAATTATTTATTGGATCCCAAGCAACGCCATATCTACCTGCTAATACCTGATAAACTCATCTTCATCCAACCAGAAGAATAGGCACCTAGTGATGAGAATCAAAGTCATTATGCAAGTTTTTTTTTTAATAAAAGTTCGTTCAACATCACTATAGAGTAAACACTAATGTTTAACCAGTTTCAAGTTTTCCGAATTAGAAACAAAGAATCAGATTGAATATTGATTTTAATCTTTTGTCTTTAATGCACTGGAACTGATTGTTCCATGTTTTGCTTTTTATAGATATGTCAGTTCATCTATTTAATAGGTTTCATTCATCGGTCAGTATGTCTGTCACACTTTACTTTATTTTCCTGGCTAGGCTCGTCCTATTTTACATGTGTGCCTCTCTCTCTCTCTCTCTCTCTCTCTCTCTCTCTCTCTCTCTCTCTCTCTCTCTTTCTCTCTGTTGGTCAGTCTGTCACAAGTGAAAACTGAATGGACGAATAAAAAAAAAAAGAAAATGGATAGATAACCAACAAACGTCTCCTTCCATTGTTGACAAATTTTTCTTACTTAGCCAACGATGGAAGCGGACGTTGCTTTGTTTCCTTGATTGAATATAAACTTTTCTGCATTTCTGCGAACGCAGTACAACCTAAATGACCAAAATCTTTTATGAACGTTAACTGGCTTTTTCACATTTTGAAATTTAAACCATTAGATCTATAATTCTGAATATTTTGTTTCTTAAAAGGAGTTCTCTTCAGCCTTTCGGATTACCAATGAGGGAGTCATTACCCACGCTAAAATGTTATTCCCGGCTTTGTTTTTTTTTCCAATCGTTTTATGTATATATATTTTTAACAGTTTTTCTCACAATTTATGACTAAATGCCATAAATTGTTATTTCATTTATTGCATCAACCAGCAAATTTTAGCCTTGCTACAATTATAATTTACTAATTTCTTACTTTCCTCTGATGAGAAGAATAGCAAAAGAGGCATTCTTTGAAACTCCGCGGAATAAGGACTTTGAAAATTGTTTTCGCAGTATTCTGTCGAATAATAAATTTAATTGTAAATATATATATATATATATATATATATATATATATATATATATATATATATATATATATATGCCCATAAATAAATAAAAAATACGTCCAAATAAAGAATGTGCGACTTTCTAAGAAAAACACCGGATCTCCGAAGCGGAGACGTTAACCTTAATATCGTTTAAATAATTAACAAAAACTACGTAAACAGATAAACGATAAAAAAAAACTAAAACAATAAATTGTTTATGGCATCATAGCGTAATGGGTTAGGGCGCTGGACTGAGATACATAAGGTCCGGGGTTCGAATCCCAACAACAGTCAAGCTATGCTGAAGAGGAGTAGGGCTCCGAAACACGCATGTCCGTAGATTACTGTTTTTTAAAAATAGTATATATATATATATATGTGTGTGTGTGTGTATTGATTGATCAGTCTCAGTTATAAATTTGCATTTATAAAATGATCTTCAAGATAGTTGACTGAATTATACGATCTGTGGGAAATGGACATCGAATTTGGAGGTTAAAAAAAGGAAAACCTATCAGTTGTCTGATCCAACAATGATTTGCAATATTCACCAGCCCTCTCTCTCTCTCTCTCTCTCTCTCTCTCTCTCTCTCTCTTTGGCCATTGACGTAACCTGCTGACATTTACAGTTTCAGTTTAGATTAATATCCTTGATATTTCTTGAGTTTTACGAGACTTCTCTTTCGTTCAGTCAGTTTTATAGCGGCTCTCCTGCTGGTCCAGACCAGTTTTAAATTTGCTTTTAAGTAGAGTGGGAGAGGAACAAATAAACGGACTATTTATAAGTTTCATTCTTTGGAGAGGATACTGAAGCAGACAAATTAAGATGCGACCACGCAGCTCAAAAATAAAGCTTTGTCTGTCAGTTAGGCGGTTGTTGGTCTGTCACACTTATGTTTGAAATACCCTTCTCAACTACCGATAACCATCTATATATATATATATATATATATATATATATATATATATATATATATATATATATATATATAAAAGGCAAAATCTATAATATAAATCTCACCTGTCTGTTTAAATGTATGTATGTATGTCTTCCTTAAACTTTGGACAGAGGCGACGGATTTTCACAAAGTTGGTATCATCTTGAAGCTTCCCCTTCAGACGACAAATATCGAGAGATTGGCTAAAAACATTAATTCCTCTACCTTCAACTGAGCCCTTTTCTACAGGGAGAGGTCGCTTTTTTAGCAGATATTTTCGAAAATCATCCTCTCTTTTCGATTGACTAGCCTTAATTTAAATCTTCGCCACTTCCGGTTTGGCGCTGGACGCAACGGCAAAGACGTCACGTTTTGTTTTCACATTCTTTTCCTCCTCTGCGGTATAGGTTCGAGCCTACTACCACTTTTTTTTTTTTTTTTGCTTAACACACACCTCCAAACACACAGGAAACGTCGGACACGCAGGCTAGTTTAATATATAAAAGGAAAAATATATGTGTGTGTGTGTGTGTGTGTGACTGTGTGTGTGTGTGTGTGTGTCCCAATAACTTTTCACAGACGCATCGGACTGACTGTGACAAAATTGGTATCATTAGAAAGACCGATCTCTCGAACAACAAATATTGAAAAATTGGGCAAAGAGATTAATTCTTTGGCCATCAACTGGGTCATTTTTTCTAATGTGTCAGTTTTTGCGTCGACATTTTTGAAAGTCATTCATGCCTTGCGATCTCAACATACATTTAAAAGACGTTATTTCGAAGGCCTGTGGCGTCACAAAGGGTGTGAACGAAACAGCTAACTTGTTTTGTTTTTTTTCACCTCCTTTTCCTCTTTCGCGTTACAGGTTTGAGCCTGGCTACTGCAGGTAATTTTTTTTTGTGCTCGCACGGGTAATCACGGGTATTTATTTATTTGTTTTTAGGGGGTTGGTTGCTCAATAGCCTTACTATACCACCTTTCAATACCCGAGCAACGCCGGGTACCCATGCTAGGGACTGATAGAACTCTACCCTAGATCTCATCCTTCAAACTATTTGGCTTAACATTCACAAAGAAACATAAACTAAAACAAAGACATTGAGAACATTCCAAAGGCTGCTGAAACCCATCATTCGCACATGTATGGAGCATTGTGGTCATATCTGGGCTGATGCATCCACCAATAGTCTGTTCTTCTTATACGGTCCAAAAAGGAGTCTTTAATCTAATCATGCATTATTAACCTTGTGTCATTGCTACAATGGTGCATCTCTGTTTTGCAAATACTTTAATGAACTGATTGCACTTCATCAAAAATATATCTAATATATAAAAAGCTATATGTCTGTCTGTCTCCATATTTTCAAACTCTATCTTCTCCAAAACTAAAAATCGCAGAACAGTGCAAGGGTAGCAGTGTCAGAAATTTCGTGAAAACTATTGAATAATTCCACCCGCCATATTTCGAAGCTTATAACTCCTCGAAAAATGTTATTCAAGCCCTAATTTTTTTTTCAATTAAAGGAGCAAGGACCAAGGTTTCATTTAAAAAAAAACACAAAAACAAACAACGTGGGTGTTTTTTTTTTTTAAATGGTTTTAAACTTCGGACTTTACAGGTAAATTTCTAAAAAAACACTACTTTATTTTGTTTTTAATTGGAATATATCATTTATTGATCTTTTATCCTCAATTTGTGATATATAAAACTTTGGTACATAAATTAATTATTTACTTTTTAATAGACATTTGAAAATGGGGGGGGGGCGTGAATTTAAAAAAAAAAAAACGTTTGTCTAAAATATTATATTCGGTTTATTGGAAAGAGCATAACATTTCACATTGACCCTGAAAATATCGTAAAAATAGAACCAATAGAAAAATTTTGATAGATTTTTAAAGTTTAAAAATTGAAAAATACTGAACTCGTAACATTCAATTAACTTCATTACTATTTTAAAAAAATATTTCTATTACTTTTTATACAACTTTAATAGTTTATTTTGGAAGTATAATCCATAAAGAAAATAAACAACCCACCTTTAAAAGAGAAATTACGAGTTTTTTTTATATTTTATTTGCAGTTTCGTGTTAGGGGTGTCAAAAATTCCTACAAAAATTCTGATACATCTTGTGCAAGGGGCCTTAAATGATTGAATTTTTAACAGACCGTCCTTTTAATGTTTCATGGGTGGAAAATTCTTTGAAAGAAACTCTGTTCATAAAAGTTGTATTTGCTTTAAGGTACACATAGGTACATAAAGAGCTCTTTGCAACCTTGGAAGCAAGAAGAGTTTTTGCTGGGAAGATGTTATGGGGGAGGCGATCAGAACTTGAAGGTCAGTGGAGCATGTACTATGGAAATTCAAAGAATTAGACTGTTATGCTTAAGTTTGAAATAATATTTTGTTGTTCTGGCCATCGGTTTGTCATGCTTAAGTTTTAAATCGTATTTTGTTGTTCTGCCTATTTGTCTGTCATGCTTAAGTTTGAAATAGTATTTTGCGTTAGTTTAAATGAATGGATTTTCTTTGATCTTTGATAAGCTCTTGTGATAAGGGGGTTGCGAGGATGAATAAGGTCATCTCTTACCAGACTGCAAAGTCGATTTTTGTACTCTCTTACGTCAAGCAAGAAGGTTCTTAACAGCACCTCCTAAGATGTGGCAGCAATACTCCATTTTGGGCAAAATCTAACTCTTGCACAGGTAGAGACTTCCATCAGGAGTGATATACTTTCTGGAGCAATAGAATGATTCAACCATTTTTTCAGTCATTTTAGAAATAGATTCTTACATTTCAGGTCTGCCATGAAAGTTAATCCTAGGAGTTTATTGAAGATCAAGTAGGGAACCATTCATTTGAACTGAGAAAAAAACTAGGATTCGAGTGTTTGTGGTGAAAAGAGAGAATTATATTAGTAAAAGGTAATAACTCACTCTTTCCCCCCTTGCAATACTTATTTCAGATCGGAAGAGAGATTATCAGCAAGGTTTTGATTATCAGTTCCCTTTTTGCTGTAGACAGTTGCGTCATCAACATAGAAATCGATAAATGATCTCAGAACTTATGATTGGAAGATTATTGATAAAGATCAGGAAGAGGGTTCAACATAAAATCGATCACCAATATTGATTTTATGTGCTTCAGACTTCAACTGATCAACAGCTACTTTATCTTATAACATACTTAGCTACTGTTTAATAATAAAAAAAAATTTACTGAGTCTGGCACAGCGATTTCTAATGTGAAGCGTTTTTAATAATCACTTAAAAATATACATCAGCAAGAGTGATAATTTAATTTACATTGATTAATCTCATAGGAGTTGTCTCCCTTAAGTTAAAAAATGTGCTAACAAATAGAAATTAAAGAATTAATAGAACTTGCTGCATCCTGAATAATGTTGAGTAGGATCAGTTAGTATATATAAGCACTTATCTAACATATAAGGCCCTGTCGGTGGGGCATTAGAATACGCCGACTGCCCCCCTGCAGAGGATAAAAGTCCCTCAATGGGGGTCCTGGATATGACCTTAAATTATATCCAGTGATGAGGCCCCAGCTTGTGGGCTTTGGGGAGTGTGGAGCCACCCTTTAATTACCATTGCTCTCAGGTCCACTCTGACCCGGAGTGGTAGTACCTGTTAGGGTCCCAACTATGGGTCAAATAGAAACCGACGTGAAAACAACAAATATATTCTATTAAAAAAATTTCGTCAAAATCTTTGGATTCGGCATTAACTAACCCAAAAAGGGTTGATATGCCGTAAAATAACCAACCAACCAACCACTAACATATAAAAAGCTAAATGTCTGTCTGTCTGTCTGTTTTGCTATTTTCAAACTCTATCTTCTCCGAAACTAAAAGTCGCAGAGTGGCGCTAGGGGCCCCAAATCATTGGATTTTTTTACAGACTGTTCTTTTATGGGTCTTTAGCCGGTTAAAATAGTTTTTAAGGAATCAAAAATAGGTGAAAATTGAAAAAATCGTTATACATTTTGTACATTCATAGTTTATTATTAATTTTTAATTTTTAAGTAGTTCGTATGCGTGTCACGTTGGTACAGTGGTAATGTCACCAGCTTTGAATGCTATAGTTTCAGTTTCGATTCTAACTAATGGCACTTAACTACTTTTTTTACTTTCAAAATCATGACTCTGTATAATATATACAAAATCTGGACAAATTCAAATATCAAATTTAAGCATATTTTACGACCGGGTAAAACCAGACACTCTCCCCCCCCCCCTTAGTATATATATATATATATATATATCCATACACATGTTTCATCTTTTCAAAACTCATCACTGTGGCTAAATGTGTTTAATCACTACCTATCCTAACAGCCTAATGCCATATTAAGTGAGCTGACTTACCGCTTGTTCGTAATGGAAAAAATTAAATTGCTTTAAACGAACATTTTGTATTCATTTATTTACTTAATGATTGTGTTAATCTAGAATATTCAATTTCTTTTACTTCAGAATCTAATTTTATATATATATATGTATATTATGTTGTCATTAGTAATATAGAAGTAGGAATATATGTTGTCATTAATAATATAGAAGTAGGAACTCCTTCTTTCGAAGTGGCAAATGGGACTTGTTTAGCTGAAAACAATTTTAAGGTTGCTCCTTGTGGAGCACCCTTATGTAAAACTTGTAATATTCTTATAACATCGAAAGAATATAAGCTAAATGTGACTAATAAAATTTATTCTGTTATAAATCATTCTAAAGAAGATTTGTCATGTAGGTCTCAAAATTTAGTCTACCTGTTGTCCTGTGAAAACTGTAATTTACAATATGTAGGGGAAACTGTAATGCCTTTAAATAAACGCATGAAGTTGCATAGGACTAGCACTAAGGGATGTATTCATGTTGTTAAACATTTTAAAGAAACCTGTAGTCAGTCGTCTTTTTCCGTACAAATAATTGAAAAATTTAAATGTAATGGATATAATAGTTTAGGTAATGTAGATAACGATATCCTAAGGATGCGTCAGGATAAGGAAGACGACATAATTAAAAAAAATGCGAGTAATTTACCCATATGGGTTGAATATTAAAGTTTAAAAAAATAACCTACAAGATTCTGAAATTATAGGTAGATTATATCCAGCTTTGCTTCGCTACGGTATTAGAGATAGAACTCATGCTAATAGAAATAATAGAGAATCAGTTATTTCATGCGAGGATTTTTTTAGTAAAATTAAAGATATTATTATTAATAAAATTTTGGAGTCATTCAATTATATAAGAAAATTGCTCAATCAAACAAAAAAGAAAGTTTTGAAGGAAATAGCATCGAAAATATTATTACAACCGGATACGATATATAGGAAGGACTATTTCATTCAATGGTATGACTATATTCTGGATATAATCGACACTAAATTATATAAGCCACCAGTGGACGGTATAAAAAAGAAACCTAAAAATGTTTGTGTAGTTTTGTATGAAAATAAAGGTTTTGATGATGTAAATTTACATAAATATTTAATAAACAAAAAACTATACAATTACTACCAAATGAGTTACAAACAAAATAGCAAAAAACCAATAGTTACATATAAACTAGGGCCAACAATACCCAATAAGATTTTTAATTATAAGAAAACGGTAGAACATATAAATATAAATGATAATATTATAAATATTCCAGAATGTGAATGTAATTCCTCTCCTTCTGTAATAATGAGATAAAACATGTAATTACAGGAGATTTAAAGATAGTAAATGATCCTAAATTAAGAAAACTGCTTAGTAAGGGTCCAAATTATAGAGAGCCTAAATGCCTAAATTACACTAAATGCATTAAAGAAGTAACTAAAGCACTATGTTTTATTATGTCTATGGTAAAGAAATATAAATTAGCACAATCTACGTTTGATGCATGGAAAAATAGTATACTTGAATGCGTAAATGAAAAGGTTAAACATATAAAAAAAATTTAAACATCCTAGAAAAACCAATCCTCTTTTAAAAAATTCAGAAATACTGGAGGAACTTAAAATACTTCAAGACAAGTTTGTAATAGTTCCGATTGATAAAGCGGCAAACAATATAGCTTTTATATGTAAAAAATATTATATACAACGTTTATCGATAGAAGTAGGACTTATAGGTAACGTTTCGAATGCCTATAAAGTAAGTAATAGTAATTTAGATAGCATTATTTTGAATAATAGTATTATTAGTGAAAAAGTAGGATTAAAGTCAGAAGATAAACACAAAAATCTTCCATGTATGTATTGGATACCTAAAATGCATAAAAATCCAGTTAGTGCTAGATTTATTGTAGGTTCAAAGACGTGCATCACTAAACTTTTAAGTAAAGCTAAATATATATCTAAAATATTTAAATTAATTATAAATCAAATAAATAATTTTCACCTGAAAAGAAAATTCTATAGTAATATAAATTTATTTTGGGTAATAAATAATTCACAACCAGTGAAAGAAAAATTAGATAAAATAAATTCTAGAATAAAAGCAAAATCTATAGCTACTTATGATTTTAGTACGTTATATACTAAAACTCCACACGTAAAACTTATAAAAGAATTAAATGATACTGTAGATTTAGCTTTTGAAGGTGGAAAACGTAAATATATAGACTTTTCAAACTCTAAAGCTTTCTGGTGTAAAAATAAAAATATCAAAATGAGTGTTTCTAAAGGTATTTTAAAAATACTTGTAAGTCATCTTATTAAAGAATGCTATTTTCAAATAGGAAATAAAATATTACTCCAAACGATAGGTATCCCAATGGGATTGGATCCTGCACCATTTTGGGCAAATTAGTATTTACCTAGACTCGATATATATATATATATATATATATATGTATATATATATATATATATATATAATCACTATTAAAAACTGATATATCTAAAACATATAACTTTCATGGGTGTAGGATATTTATAGATGACCTTATATGTATAAACGATAATGATGAATTCGAAAAAAATAAACATCTTATATATCCAAACGAATTACAATTGAATTGTGAACATAGAGGACGACAGGCTACATTTCTGGATTTTGATATAAAAATTGAGGATGGGATTTTTCTTTATAAAATATTTGATAAAAGAAACGCCTTCCCCTTTAAAATAGTACGTATGCCGCATAAAGATAGCACCTGCCCTGTTTTTATGTTTTATGGAACCATTCTGTCAGAGTTTTTGAGAATAGCTCGCGTTACTTTAAAATTAACAGATTTTATACCACCAGTTTCTAACTTAGTAATAAGGCTGATAAAACAAGGTGGGGATAAAAATAAAATATTTAAACAGTTAAATAAAGCATTTGTTCGTTATCCTGATGCTTTTGAATTGTTTAAGATTAACCAGACTATATTAATAAAGGAAATCCAAAACTATATTAGCAATGTATAAAATGTCTTTATAATTACATATAATAAAATTATAATAATAATAAAAAAAATGTATATATGTAAAAATATTTTTAACCTTTATATATCTAATTTTAAATAAATAAGAATGTAAATATACTAAATACTAATCATAGTGGGGGTGATAAGTAGTTAAATGGATTAATCCGTAATCTTATAAATACAAGACTGATAAATTAAAAAATATATCCATTATAAATGTGGGAATTGATGAATCACACAGGTAAGAAATTCATTTTTATAGTATGAAAAGGTTAGTAACTGAAATTAAGAATAGGAAATTGGATCAAATGTTTGTAACATGTCTTCTTCCTAAGATTAAGGGTGGTGGTGTTTGATCAACACTGCTGGGGAGCCATGATGTAATATACTGTTTTGTTTTTAAATCCCTGAAACAGTGTTTCATGGTAAACAACTGATGATCCCTTGAAAAATAGATTATTGGTTCTGTAGTAAATTAAAGAGCGAGTTGATGCAGTGATTGCAGGTGATTAAATAACTTACTGACTAGATGGTTTTCTAACGAATGATAAAAAATATTTTTTTGTATAGTTTTAAAGGTTAAAATCTTCAAAGACTATATATATACACACACACACACACACACACACACACACACACACACACACACATATATATATATATATATATATATATATATATATATATATATATATATATATGTTTGCGCATATTTTTACACAAAGAGATATATGCTCAGGTTTGTTTCTGAGGTTAAGATAAAATCGCTAGAAGAGATGTTCTCTTCAGCTTTCATTCAAGGGAAACTGTTATTTGATACATGGCAGATTGTCAGGCAATTCTAGAACATGTGTTTGCAACTATTGTCCACACACACACACACACACACACACACACACACACACACACACACACACACACACACACATATATACACATATGAATATACACATATGAATTAATGTGTGCGTGTGTGACTTCATTTTGTAGATATATTACTGGTCAGTTCCAGTCAATTAACCAACATTATCTCCAACAGCGAGTCCATCAATCTTCGGTTCATATCCTGCCATTTTAGTTTTGTTGTCCATTTCAGCTGCACTGTGACCACTGTCCCCTTAGAAAGACATCAAACTTCCTTTCCGCTGCATCACAACCTAATGGGTTGACATATGATATTATGGGTGTTTAAATATAGGAGCTCTCCTTTCTCTTCTCTCTTTCTTTGAACGTATTTACCGTTTCACCTTTTCTTTTTTTCCTTCCACCCTCTCCCTTGTATTGCCCGTTGTTCGTTTTTCGCCACCATCTCTCTCTCTCTCCCTCCCTCTTTCTCTCCCTCCCTCTCTCTCTCTCTCTTGCTACTTTGTTCCAAGGTTTCATTCACTTTGATGTCTACATAATCTTGTTTATACCTATTAGATTTTCCTATGTCCACATCAACCAATATATCAAATTCGCATTCTCTTTCCATCAACACATTCTATTTCTGTGCAATCTACGATTCCTTCCTCAAATAGTTTGTCTTTGTTCGATGAATCACATGTTCTGGACAAATTTGAGGCAAGGTGTCTTCAATAAGTTTCCAGATTTTTTTTTTGTACAGGCATTTGAAATTATCATAGACTGTTAAAATTTCAGTACGTTATTGCTATACATCTTATGAAATGACTGACCAATTTTTACGATTTCAGATTCAAATAAACAGTTACAGCAGGAATTTGAATACACCCTACTAAAGCCTGCTTATTACAGCTGGTGAATTCCCAAAAAATGCAATCCGGACATGAGGACACTTTAAAAGAACGATACGCGATAAAATTCTGTTTTAAACTTGGAAAGAATGCCACAGAAACGTATGGAATGCATCAGACTGCTTTTAGACCCTCTTGCATGAATCAGGCATCAGTTTTTGAGTGGCATAAGAGATTCAAGGAAGGCAGGAAGCCTGTGATAAATGATGAGATGTGTGGGAGAAGTAAAGAAATTAGAACACTAGAGTTGCCTGGCCAAATAAAGAGATAATCAGTCTATTTGACTAAGACGAGCATCAAGACAGTTCCTAACCTTCGCTATAGTCCAGACCTTGCTCTCTGTAACTTTTGATTATTCCCTAAGCTTAAGGAGAACTTTTCTCATGAGGAGACTATTGAGGAGATGAAAGAGGCTGTGACGAGGGTCATTGACATGCTCACACAAGAGGACTTCCATGGGGTCTTCAAGAAGTTGTTGGAATGGTACAGCAAGTGCATTGCAGCCGGAGGAGATTACTTCAAAGGGGACTAAAGTTTCATGTGTGTACTATCAATAAAAGTGCCCTATATGCAAAAAGTCTGGAAACTTATTGAAGGCACCTCGTATATTGGCCAATAATTGATGCGCTCTCAGAATTTAAGCTCATCTCTTAAGTGATCTTTAGCCGAATAAATCTCAGCTAAAGAAGCTGCCTTGAGCCACAAGCACGACCCCTAGGCAGGATCAGAACATGGAGCTAAGAATGATCATATTTTACTTAAACACACTGTATTGTATATCATATTACTTACTTATAGTTTGAACAAACACTCGTCTAGCTACACCAACTGTCAACAATTTCCTGTATTCTTTATCTGTTCCTAAACAAAAATCCCATGAGCAAAGTTTTTTCCTAGAATTCTCCGTCATTGGAACACAGTACCGTGGGGCTGCTTGCCAGCTGACTAGAGCATGCAACCTCTTTCCTACAGAAGAGATGTTGCGAGCCTATCCCTGCTTTGTCATTATATGCATGGTAAGTGCTCGTCTGAGCCCTAATCTATGGCCCCGCTTTGCTAAACTGTCACTTGTTGAAAAGAAGTTTTGTTCATGGAATTTGCATTTAGATTTAAGCCCAAATAAAAAGTAGGGGGAAACTGTTGATGGGCGTCGTAGCTAAATGAGTGCTTTTTTTCTGAAAGTTTGTCAAGGGGAGACCATCACAGCACTTGTGCTAATCAACATAAATATTTGCAACTGACTTGACAACCAACAAAATTCCACCTCTTCACTGTAGAAGTCCTTAGATGCCAAATAGCCTAATTTTTTCTTCCTTCAGAATGCTAAACTTTGGAATTCCCTTCCTTTTTCTTGTTTCTCTGACTGTACTGAGATGTAGAAGTTTAAATGTAATGTGAACAGACACCTTGCTCATCTTCTTACATAGACCTCAGTAGATATGTTTCAAAATAGTAGCCCAGGTGGCAGTATACCTTGTTTTGGGACGAAAGGAAATAAAAGAATAGATAAATTTGACAATATAATAAAAGTTTTCCAAGTTTAACAATATGCAAACAAATAATGCTTTTATCTAGTTGACTGCGATGCCTCCATTCAGTCTTGAGAGACAAAGGATAACCCCTGCAGGGGCTGCTTTGCATGTAATTGTGAGGCAAGTGTTGCATATTCCCCAACCACACCTCTCCTGAATCGGCACTGTTTGAGTCCAGTAGCAAGGAGAAGTCCAGGACTACTGGAAACAATGCCGAGATAAGCGGATAGCACATACAGCCCCTGGAAGTCCCAAATGGTCACCTATTTAGTACTGGCCAGGCTCATCGTTGCTTAACTTCGGTGATCTGATGAGAACCAGTGTATCAAACGTGATTGTGCTGTATTAGTTGACTGCATCTTCTTGTTAAGTTCTTGTTTCTTTATTTCGACTTTGTTGTTTTTTATCACCATTGCTGATTTCAGGTTTAACTGCAGATTTCAGATTTTAAATCACCAAACAAACCTATTTCGCCAGCAACCCAAGCCTTTCTCAAAAAAAAAAAAAATGTCTCCTGCTCAAATGCGACATCGTTGTACTTGCCACGTAAACATTACAAACTAAATACATTTTACAAATCATTCAATTTCTTCGAATTTTGTGTTTGTTTCTGATCATTCAATTGTTTAAACCCTTCACTTTTTGTGAATAATTTGCTTTTAATTGTTATATATGCTTCTTTTTTGTTCAAGTTGTTAATAATCTTTCTTTTTTTTTTGTTTTTCTTTTCTAGGTAAGTACCGGTATTTTGTTGTCTGAAACATTATTGGTGAGATGACTTTTTTTTTTCTCGACATCAATTTACATCATCTTTTAAAAACCTATTTTCATGGCGTTTGCTTATTCATCAGTGACGTGGAGTGATTTACTGATGAAGTGTTTAGATGAAACCTTTTTAATTTATTTAAAGTTTTGAAAAAAATTAAAGCTTCCAATATAACTATGTGCGCTCTGTGATGTGTCTGTGGTGGAAGTAGGGCTAGCTGATGAAAATAATGAATAATGAGCTCGCTTAGGATATGGCAAGCGTGTTGTGATCACTCATGTCAAATCTTGGCAGTTGGCAGCGAAATTCATATTAGAGGATCAATTAAAATTACAATAAATAAAATTCTAATATGGTAAAGTTTATGTGAAAATGAGATTGGGATATGAGAAGGAGAGTGTCAAGAAAATAACTCAGTTTCATCAACCTCGGTATATATGTTCGGGAGTGGAGAAGGGGATATTTCTATTTGTGAAAAAAACTTCTTTTTTTTTTTTTACACAGGTATCACCACTTATCAAGGCCTGGAGGCCACTCGAGAATAAAGGTTAATGGGTATACATTAGTCAATGTGATTATAGCGTAGTAAACATAAGTAGTGGAAATTTTGTAAGTTGGATTACTTAGGCGAAGGGTTCATCAAGAACTTGTTTATATTGGACTTGAAGACAATCAGATTGTAGTCAGCTGGAAAGTAGGCATGCAGTTTTAAGAAAGAAGCTTTGTTTATGGAATCTACATTTAGGCACAGATAAAGAGTGTGGGAAATTATTGATAGTGGTTTTTGGCTAGACGATTGTTTTTCGTGAAAGTTTTGCGAGGGGGGGTTATAGATTAAAGCTTAGATGAGCACTTGCCATGAAAATAACGATAAAGCAGAGACAGGCTCGCAACGTCTTTTCTGTGGGAAAGAGGTTGCAGGGAAGTGAAAAGAGCATCCCCAACTAAGTTACAAAGTCTATTTTGAACTCTGTCAAGGCAGGATAAGCTGCTTCTAGCAGCTCCTGTCCAGAGGATTAAGAATAACTTATGCAAATGCTCATTAAATGAGTTAGGTAATGCTGATTCCAAATATGTGGCATCTTATAACATCAACCACTTGATTGTTATGAACTGATAAACATGCACACAATTTTGCTTTAGCCATTCATATACAGCACTGTTTCACTGTATCACAGCTCACCAGGGCGGCAAGACTGGCACTCATCCCTAGCCAGGGAATTAACCTACAACCATCTAGTCAATAGTCAGCATTTCTGACCGTCATCCCATGAGATCGGTGCTCATAAATGACCTCATCAAATATACATTTATATAGATACTCACTCACTGCTTTTATAATACTCGACCTGCCTGTTTATTTACAAACAACAAACAACAAACAGAGAACTTATATATATATATATATATATGATGCTTGCAACGTCTTGTCAGACGAGTGCCACTCCCTCAGACATTTAAAATCCATGAGCCCAAATACCTGAGGGAGTATCTATACAAAGATGATATTACAGAGTCTTAGCTTTGTACGACAGCTAAGTCTCTCTCTCGGTTCAAAATGTTGAGATCCAGCAACAAGCAAGAGCAAGATAGCCAGCAACAAATTAAACTGCAGACCAGCTTAATGCGGGTACTGGTCTTCCGCTTTATGGTTTTTTAAATCAGAGATTTGCTTCTCCTAGAAAGGCTGCCTTCACCACGGCTTACGGGAACCCTCTCCACCCCAATACACATATACACACACACAAATATACCCGGTGCTAGTTGGCCGTTGACCCAGAAAACGAGTTCATTCGCCCTATATATATATATATATATATATATATATATATATATATATATATATATATATTTCTGTAGGAATATATTTTCTTATAATATATATCAATCCTTATTTAAGAAGCTCAATGTAATTACAGAGCAATATAGAGAATAAATAAAAAAAAGTTATATTCCAAAATTCATGATGTTGACCATCTTATAATTTATTCCTTTAATTCAGTTGACTTATACAATTCTTGACAGTATCTGTTTTGTAGCGCAAAATCAATCACTTAATTATTATATCAATCAGTGAATCTATTCATGATGTTGACGATCTGATTGATATAATAATTAAGTGATTGATTTTGCGCTATGAAACAGATATTGTCAAGAGTTGTATAAGTCAACTGAATTAAAGGAATAAATTATAATATGGTCAACATCATGAATTTTGGAATATAACTTTCTTGTCATTTATTCTCTCTCTCTCTCTCTCTATCTCTCTCTCTCTATATATATATGTATATATATATATGTATATGTATATATATATATATATATATATATATATTCCAAGTTAAAAATAACCAAACGTAAAACCATTGAATGTCTACGAGTTTGTCGATACTGCTCGATTAAAAAGAGCAGGATATTATTTGATTCCATTTAGGTAAACAAAATTACCATAAGTCGCAACAATAAATTTACTCTTTCAGTCTTAAAAGACATCGTCAGGCAACAAGTGAACTCTAGGATCTCAGTAGAGGCCTGTCATTTAATGCAAATGAAAACTAAGATAGTTCTATAACTGTTGAGTTTTTTTTTTCCTGTCCAGGTTTGCCAATTGGCCTTCTTAATGCCAAATTTCGCGAATTTGGAATTTTTTGAAGCAGTTTGGCCTTCAAAATTTGTATTTGGCTCTTTTTCAACACGTAACATATGGACTAACTAAGAAAGGAATAAGCAGGATATTACAGAGATGATTTGGATTATCTGAATTAGTGTTCTTGTCTTAAATGTTTTAACCACGTTTGTTGAAATCAGAATTCTCTATGTCAAACTCAGAATCTGTACAGAATTTTGAATGGAATATGATGACAGCTTGCTCTCATTCCATCGGCCATGACTTGATAAAGGTCTTAAGCTATTTTTGATTGTATTCTAAGTATCACCCGTATTAAGGATAAAGCCTGTAATATCTCCAAAGACTTTAATCTCCCAAAGACTTTAATCTCCCGAAGGCTGATTAATTCTTAACACATTTATCCATTGCACAACGAGTCCTCACCAAATTCAAACGTCAAGCAGGGCAGTTACTTTAAAATACTTCATCATCATATTATTATGTTTATTAAAAGTATGCCTTTGGTTCAGCTATTTGGAAATATGTCCTGAAAATCTAGATGGTGCGGTGAGATCTTTAAATGATATCTTTCTAGTTAGAAGCGTTTCTAGAAGGACATTGGGTACTTACAGGAGAGATTACGTGAAAGCAGCCAACATCTCACAATGAAAGGGTTTCTGTGGAATGAGCTGAATTCGAACTCGGCACACAAGTTTGTCACTAATCACTTAACCATTATCACTTCCCTTTTGATGCTGATGATGTTTGGATCGGTTGCTAGCTACTATGATAGTTCCTATTTACTTGCCTTCTCACGAGGGCAGAGTTAGACACAAGGTCGGTTTTTAATTTAGGGAAAATTCAGCTCCCCAAAAAGGGGCATTCTGGATAGGAACAAAAATAAAAATTGTCTCGGTCATAAATGATTTATCCTCCACTAACCGAGGACAGAAAAGGTGAAGTTTAGTATCAGAACAGATACTACACTTTGTTACTAGCCAAAAGGCTGCTACGATAGTTACTGTGACAATGATGATGATGATGATGATGATGATGTGCTGTAGAAAAGGGAGGTAAAGCCACAGCTGCTGACTACATTCGTTGAGGTAATAAATCTCTTCTTTTTTTGTATGAATCAGATGATAATTGTTGGCATTTGTTTCCTCGATATCTTTCTAGTTAGAATTATCTTTTTCTAGAAAGACATTGGGTATTTACAGGGGGGATGATGTGAAGTTCACCATTTATTTTTTGGTTTTAACATGTTTATTAAAAGTACTTTTTCGATTCAGCCATTTGGAAAGCTTGGTGGTGTGGGTATCTTTAAACGATGGAACAAAGTTATGTGGGATGATAACGGTGGTGGTGGTGGTGGTGGTGGTGGTGGTGGTGGTGGTGGTGGTGGTGATGATGATGATGAGCTTCATCATTAGATTCAAATCGGGCTAATCCAGGTTGTCAGTGCGTGCTGTTAACTACTTAGCCAACGTTGTCTTCCTGATTCTGTTGTTGGTAATGGTTTGTTTGATTCGTTTTAGAATTAGGTACTTACAGGAGAGAACACATGGAGGTTGCCAACATCCATACCTGAAATTGATACTATAGATTCGACAGGACTCCAACTTCACATACCCAGGTCGTCAGTTCATATCATTCACCACTTCACATCAGCCACCTCCCTAATTTATTGCGAATCCAATAAATATTTCCTAATTATCACTTTTAAATGAAGTGTGGACCTCACTCAAGTTTGGGGGTTATGCATAAGAAAAAGATGCTTTTTAAACGTGTGAAAAGAAATAATGTTCACATTCACAGCTTTTGTCCGATTATTTATTTTGAATATTCAGTGAGAAAAAAAAAACACTTTTTAGTCTGTGGGTTGAGCTGAATTCGAACTTGGTTGATCTAGGTTATTAGTCTGTGTTGTTAACCACTTGGCCAATTTCAACTCCTCGTTGTTGGCGCTTAAAAGGAAGTAAAATTTACAACTGAAAAAAAAAAGATCAAATAAAAAAAAAAACGTTTTCTATTACCAGAGGAAACATTCGAATGCAAAGTTCTAGTGGTGTTTGAGGACAACAATTTTATTTTATGCCTCAGCGGTGTTTGAAAGATAAGCAACATTTTCCTTATATCGAACAGCAAATAAAAGAAAAACATTTTTGGTCCCCCCGACAAAATGAGGGTGGACCTGTAAATTCACTCTTGTCTGTTCGCCCGTTCATCTGTCTGCATTTTTCTCAATAACTATGCCTTGGAATTTTTTGAAATTTGGCACAAACATTAAAAATGATATGAGTAAAAAAGTAACAGAATGGATTTTCCAGCAAAAATCAGATTACCCCCCCCCCCGGGATTGCTTTCGGGTTAAAATGGCTAAAATTGACATTTTTGTGCTTATAAAAAAAAAATTGATACCTTGAATTTTTATAAAACTTTCTGAAAAGTTGTAACTAACTTATTTCTATATAATTTTGTTTGTCTATACTTCACGATAACTCTTGGGTGTGCCCCAGGAGCTTTTTTAGGGCTAATCAAAACACCCCATTTTTTGGACTATTGTACCATATTTGACCAAACTTTTCTGTGTATGTCTACTTAGCAGTTTTGCATGATGCTGAACTCAAATTTAAATATGTTAAGGCCTTGGGGACTTTTGGGGCTAAATGGGAAGGGGCAAATGATGGACTTAGTCATTTCTTTTTTTGCATAGTGCAGAACTCAAATCTACATATGTTAAGGCCTAAACCGCACCGTTTGTTCATTTTCACAAGGATTTGGGTTTAAATGGGAGGGGGTGAGGGTGGAAATACTGAACTTAGTCATTTTCTTATGCCTCATTCACTGTGCACTTTTTTAAATATTTTTACAAAGGAAACGAGTTTGAACTCTGTAGTTTTTTGTCAATTGTATACCGCCATTTTGTTTTTACACTTTTTCATGACTTTACATTTTTAAAAGACAGCTATTATTGTATTTTAACACTTTCCTCTAATTAACCCTTCCACTACACACATAAAATAATGAAATTCTATTTTTAGGCGAATATGTGTGAGCACCATAAAAAATTAGCAGAGAGGAAAAATATCTATTATTTTAGAATTTAGGGTGCAAGGTTTATATATCCCGTGAAAGATATATAGATATATATATATATATATATATATATATATATATATATATATATATATATATATATATATATATCATTGAAATAGCTGAGTAGGTCTTGCTACAGTTTTTTTTTTTTTTACACGGTGGTCACCACTTATCAAGGCCCGGAAGCCACTCAGGGATAAGGGTTATTGCAAGTACAGTACGTTAGTGTGGAGATTGGATGAAGTGTTTACTTAAGAGGGCGGTTCATTAGGAATTTGTTAACATTGGACTTGAAGACATCCAAGTTGTAGTCAGGAGGGAAGCAGGCAGAGTTCCACAGGTGTGCAGTTCTGTACTGCACGAGTGTCGTCATAGAAGTGGATGTTCCTAGCGTGAGGCATGCATACCTTTCAATGTCTACCCCAAGTGTCTCTACTAGTCTGTACTTATAGCTTAATCAGCCAATCATAATCTTGCAAGGAGGAAAACCCAGATGCACTCATATTTATTATGTCATCTTCCGCTTGGACTAAATTTTCCCATGAAATTTAGTTTTAATATCTTCTCTCTTTAGGTTCTGCATATCATTTATTCACTTTTATTTCAAGTCTTTTCTTACTTAATCTTTTTTGTTAACGTTTGACACACTGGTACTTCTGGTCTTGGCTTCGGGGATACCTCTATTGGAGACTGTTGACTTACAGGGATGGGAATTTCGAACGCATCATATGTGACTTCCCTTGGAATCTCTTTGGAATTTTCCGTGACATCTGTAATGCACCTGGGTCTCAATTGATTATAATTTACTTTGCACGGAAAAGTTAACATCGTAATAAATCTTTCCATTTGGTTCGTCTTATGCTTGTCTACAATATTAACTTTGTTACAAAAGAATTAATCGGAAATTCTCCAAAACTAAACAGTACAATCCAGTCCAGACCAAAAAGATTTTCTCAACGAGGGGGTACATTTACTTTCGATTTATGAGTTTTTCCCATGAGGGAAATGTTACACTTTAATCATTTGATTGGTTGTTTGGTTGTTTTTGTTTTACGGCATATCAACCCTTTTCAGGTTATTTAATGCCGAATCCAATGATTTTGAAGAAAGTTTTTTTAATAGACTATATTTGTTGTTTTTTTTCAAGTCGGTTTCTGTTTAACCCATAGTTGGGACCCTAACAGGTACTACCACTCTGGATCAGAGTGGACCTGGGAGCAATGGTAATTAAAGGGTGGCTCCACACTCCCCAAAGCCCGCAAGCTGGGGCCTCACCATCGGATATAGTTTAAGGTCATATCCAGGACCCGTTTAATCATTTGAACTTTAATTTTGTATCTGATAACACTCTGACATTTTTTTGTGTTCGTTAACTGTGGAAAAAACCTTTTTTCCACGTTTGTTCGTTTATTAGCGAGATATCACTTCCCCAATAGAGTAATAATTTTACTGTCTACCCGTTATTTCGCTTCTAGACAAAATTACGTCCACCTTCGATGCCAACTTTTTGTATGTGTCTCTGTTTTTATCTATTTTTAATCTATTTTTATTTCGGACTATTATTCTCATCTTTATTAGTTGTTGTTTTCATCTTTATTGGTTGTTGTTTTTCACGACGTTTCGGCCAACTATTCCTCTGGCCTTCGTCAGGTGGTAACTGCGACGGATAGGAACTTCGAATCTCCTAACTGCATTCTCATCAATCACTGCCATCCATAGTTGTTGTCGTCTCACCACGTTTTTTGGCCAAGTAAACGTTTGGCTGGCTGTGTCTCTGTTTTTTCACACAGTGTGAACTTATGGCATACACGCCCACAATCAAAGCGTATTTTATCCTTAAAGAAACAGATTTCATATGCTTTCCACCACACGCATTGCATTTTTTTCTTTATTTGAATTCGACTTTTGTCTTATAGTCTTTATTCGTGATATACTTTTCTCTTTAATTTGATTATTATCTTTTTTATATTTATTAGACGCTGGCATTCTTATGCCATCTTTTGTAGGATAACGTTTGGATCCTATTCCATACTACTAAGAATTCTTGATCTAATTTCTTTGTCCTTCGGTGCCATTAGACCTTGGACAAAAATGAGAGATTTGAACTCGTCGCTCGATAATTTCGTTAATTTAAATGTCCCACGCTCTGCGTTAACCATATCTGCATGCGTGACAAAATCAGCGTCCTCTTGTTTTACGATATTTAAACACTTATATCGCGTATAAAACAGACTATCTCTTTATTTGAAAAATTTTAGCAAACTTTCTATAGTTTATCTAAATGACATATCCTCCGTTTGTTTTGCTTTCATTTATTTATTTTTTTATTTTGAAGGATTAAATTCATGTATTTAGTATTTTCTTCTATTTCCAACTTTTGTAACAATGACATAAATTTTTGTTAGATTATTATTCACATTTTTCATAGATATGGCTTCAACCCTACGAAAATAAACTGGAAATGTTAAATTAATAACTGGGTCTTATTTAAATTCCGGGAGTGAATTTGAAATTCCTTCAATCGAAAAATTCCTCGAACCTGATGATTTTCTGATCCTGTAGAAATTTTATTTTTATTTTTATTTATTTGCCTCCCCTTCCTTTCCCCCCTCTAATTGGTGTATTTTCTTCTCTCTTTCTCCCCTTCTTTTCTCCCCCTCTCTCGGTGAATCTGGTGCTACTACTTCTGGCTGTGTCTCACGATATTCGATAAAAGGAACAAGAAAAAAAATAACACAACAGACTGGGAGAAGAAAAAGAAAACACCAGAGCGGTGTTAGGCTTTTGAAAACACCAGAGTTGCGTTGCGACCTTGGAATTACGACAGAGTAGTTTTGCTGCCTCTGCTTTACACCAGAGCAGTGTTGCGACCTTCGAACGAAAACACTAGAGTGGTGTTGCGACCTTGGAATTACGACAGAGTAGTTTTGCTGCCTCTGCTTTACACCAGAGCAGTGTTGCGACCTTCGAACGAAAACACTAGAGTGGTGTTGCGACCTTGGAATTACGACAGAGTAGTTTTGCTACCTCTGCTTTACACCAGAGCAGTGTTGCGACCTTCGAACGAAAACACTAGAGTGGTGTTGCGACCTTGGAATTACGACAGAGTAGTTTTGCTACCTCTGCTTTACACCAGAGCAGTGTTGCGACCTTCGAACGAAAACACTAGAGTGGTGTTGCGACCTTGGAATTACGACAGAGTAGTTTTGCTACCTCTGCTTTACACCAGAGCAGTGTTGCGACCTTCGAACGAAAACACCAGAGCGGTGTTGCGACCTTGGAATTACGCCAGAGTAGTTTTGCTGCCTCTGCTTTACACCAGAGCAGTGTTGCGACCTTCGAACTAAAAGCACCAGAGCGATTTTGCGAACTTTCATATGCCAAAAGAAAAAAAAGCAAGTAAAAAGTATATTTGTTAAAAGTGTTCTTTAAGAACCGCCAGAGGGACTGATTTGGCAGCCCAACCGAACTATACATTTTCTTCCTTTCCTATTTTTCTTTCTGATAAAATTTATACCGGTTTACCTTGGCCTTTTTTTTTTTTAAATTTTTTTATGTGATTAAATTTCTTTAGAACACTTAGTCTCGTGCAACGGGATAAAATTCGTTGAACGTGACGATAAAATTCCCGTTACTCCTAGAAAATATGTCTTCCAAAAGTGATTTATTGTCTGTTGTTTGAATAACTTTTCACACCTCTCTTGTTGTTGGTGTTGTCTTTTTGTTCCAATTGTTTTTGTTGTTCCAATTATTTTTGTTGTTCCAATTGTTTTTGTTGTTCCAATTGTTTTTGTTGTTCCAATTGTTTTTGCTGTTCCAATTATTTTTGTTGTTCCAATTATTTTTGTTGTTCCAATTGTTTTTGTTGTTCCAATTGTTTTTGTTGCTCCAATTATTTTTGTTGTTCCAATTGTTTTTTGTTGCTCCAATTATTTTTGTTGTTCCAATTATTTTTGTTGTTCCAATTATTTTTGTTGTTCCAATTATTTTTGTTGTTCCAATTGTTTTTGTTGTTCCAATTGTTTTTGTTGTTCCAATTGTTTTTGTTGTTCCAATTGTTTTTGTTGTTCCAATTGTTTTTGTTGCTCCAATTATTTTTGTTGTTCCAATTGTTTTTGTTGTTCCAATTGTTTTTGTTATTCCAATTATTGTTGGAATTGTTGTAAAGTGGCTTCTAGCACTTTTGTTAGTTCCAAAAGCAGATTCATTTTACTAACGTATCCACAGTGAGAAAAAATAACTCCAATTTATGTAGACAATAACTTTTCTAAGTACCAACAAGAGGAAGGGGTAAGTTCTTCTTTTTTTTTTTTACTTGGAGGTAACTACTTATCAAGGCCCGAAAACCACTCGAGGATAAGGGTTAATGAATGGAAGGTGGCAGGGAAGTAATTGTTAATGATGTAAATTATGAGGACGAACTAACAGGAATTTGTTTATATTAGATTTGAAGGTTACCATATTGTATCTAACAGTGTTCCAAAGGCGGGAAGTTCTGGGAAAGAAGCTTTGTTCATGGAATTGCATTTACATTTAGGCACAGATAGAGAGTGGGGAAAATCAGATGCAGTAGTTTTAGCTAGTCGAGTGTTTTTTGTGAAAGTTTGGAAAGAGGGAACCATAGATTGGAGTTCAGGTGAGCACTTACCATGAAAATAACGAAAGAGCAGAGACAGGCTTGCGATATCTTTTCTGTGGAGAAGGGTTTGCAGGGAAGAAAAAAAGGCATCATCTACTAGATTTCAAAGCCAGTTTTGAACTCTATCAAGGCAAGATAGGGCGTACCGAGCAGCTCCTGCCCAGATGTGACAATAGTGCTCCAGTGTAGGGTGCACCTGGCTCTTATACAAATAGAGGAAATATTTACTTAAGGACAAAATAAATGAAGCGAATTTAAGTTTTGAAATAACATTTTCTTTGGTCTGTCATGCTGAAGTTAGAACTTGCATTTTCACAGGTTTGTCACACTTAAATTTGAAATAAGTATTTTTTTTTTTATCTGACAAGCTTAATTAGGAAATAGCATTTCCTTCGATCTGTCACATACAGGGTGGAACGATAAAATTGTTGCCATAGAAAAGATATGATTCCATTTCCGTTTGATGAAAACCGGTTTTCTTTTTTTTGTTGCAGACCATCTACTAGTTGGCCAGTTGTGTACAAATCCCAAGAGCGATAGGACCCTTCTATCATGTCTGAAAGTGACACAATGGTCAACGAGCGAGGTCGGAAATGTGCAGCTATAAGCTCATGCTCTCTATCAATCCAAGTTAAGACAACAGGTCCATTGCCAGCACCCTCACAATGCATCGCTGAATAGCCACAAATAACAGGGACGTGCCCAGGGTAATGAAAACAAAGTTTCTGGCCACGGTTATGGTCTTTGGTGTGGTTTCAAGTGAGGGCCACATCATGCCACTTCACATCTTCACAGCTTAAAAGTCAACACCAAAGTGTATCTGGATATGCTGAAGAGTGTAATGATCGTCTGATGCAATCAGGTGGCCACTGGCAGACCCTGGGTGTGGCAACAGGACTCAACACCGGCCCACAATTATAAAGAGACCCAGGTTTGGCTTCAGAAAGAAGTGCTACGACTTTGTACCCTTCTCTCACTGGTCCTCCTCCTCCTCCTCCCCCAACCTGACCCTGCTGGACTACTTCGTTTGGTCATACATCGAGAACCCCACCAACATGACCTCCCACAACACTAAAGCCAGACTGATCACTGCCATCCGCTGAGTATTCGTCAAGCTCCGGTTGGCGCTAGTGGAAAAGGCGTGCTCCCAGTTCCGGATCCGTATCAATGTGGAGATTGAGGCTGAAATTGGCTATATTGAATAGATCTCAGCTCTACTACATAATAAAGTTATCTAGATTGATTTTTTCAATAAAAGTTTAAAAATAAAAAATGTAGTGTTGTTTTCTTTAGGGCGACACTTTTATCATTCCACCCTGTATATGTTTGAAAAGGCAGTTTCTTAGGTTTGTTATGCTAAATTTAAATATGTTTGGCTTGTCACCTTTCAATTTAAAATAGCTTTTTCTCTGGTCTGACATGCTTAAATAGACAATATCATTTTCTTTGGTCTGCCACATTAAACTTTAAAATAACATTTTCTTAACTTTTCCATCCTTAACTTAAAAATAAAATTTTTCATTGATTTATATGCAGATTTATTTCTTTTATTTCAGATGCATTCATGTATTTCTGTGATAGGTTTTGTCATGCTGAAGTAGTATCTTTATTGGTCTGTCAAGCTAAAGTTCGAAATAGCATTTCCTTTGGTCTGTCGCATTTATGATTGAAATAGTATTTTCATTTTTAAGTTGAGTTTTCTTTGATCTGCCATGTTCAAGTTTGAAATAACATTTACTTTGATCTAAAATTTGAAATAACATTTTCTTCGATATGCTGTGTAAAAACTTTGATATTACATTTTCTTGTATGTGTCATTCTAAAGTTTGTAATAATGTTTCCTTTTTATCTGCCATGTTTAAATTTGAAATAAAATTTATGTCAAACTTTGAAATAGTATTTTCTTTGAAATATCATACTAAAGTTTAAAACAGGATTTTCTTTTATTTCCCATGCTAAATTTTTTAAATAGAATTTTCTTTGATCCACCATTCTAAAATTTGGAAATGCATATTTCATTTGATCTATCGCATTCGATTATGAAGTAACATATTTTGTCGTTTATGGCTGCCATTTTAACGTTTTTTATCAGTAAATTCGCAGATTGAATAAACACAACTAAGGAATAAACGTTTTTGTTTTGTTTTTTTTTTTCGTACGCAACAGCTAAACTGTTCAATACGCAAGATTACATTTTCAAGACTTGTTTGCTCAAGAGGCAGGAACACCATTTCTTTCTTCCTTCAATCGTTTTCCTGTTGCTGATCTTCAAAACTGATCAAATGAAGTGCGGAATCTTTCCAATTAGTCTTGCGAAGCAAACTTAAAGTGGATTTTCTATTCTTTGAATTTCCCAAGTGTCGAACTACAATCATATGCATGCGACCTCCGTGGACGATCCTCAGGCCATGCAGACACATCTGGGAAGTTCCCATTTAACTTCATTCTTTCAATCTCTTTATGTTTTCAGATTTTTATGTTTAAAAGCTGTATCTGTGCATATTTATGGGAAACTCGGTTGGTCAATACAATCGCCTCCGCTACTGCTTAAGCTATTGCATAACTGTTGTAGTACACCCCTCACGGATAATAATGAATTGTTCAACGTATTATACAGACTCGGAGAATATGTCTCTCGGCATTATACTCATAGTATGCACGCTTACCAGTCGAACAAACGTATAATCACACTCTATTGATTGTATTTGATCGATGAGAAAGTTCTTGCGGAATTTTTTAATTTTGATTTCAAATGATGTATTTTCAAATAATTTTCGTTATAATACCTTTACTCTATATATCATTTTAAAGAGCGTTTTTCGCTCTATCTAACTGTTTAAATTACAATCGTTGTAAAACAATCGTGTCTTCTTTTCAGAACGTTTAAGACAAGATGGGGAAAAAAAAGCAAATCCGCACATTTTTTTATATCAATTCAAGCTAGGCCGAAAAGCTGCTGAAACAGCTCGCGAAATCAACGAAGCTTTTGTCCCAGGAACCACTATTAAACGCACAGCACAACGGTTGTTTAAGAAATTTTGTGAACATGATGAGCATCGGATGATGAGGTCGGCCATCGGATATTGACAACGATTAAGAGACTTAGTCAAAGCCAATCAAAGTACAGCTGTTCAAGAACTTGCTTCTGAATTAGACATTACATATACGATGGTTTCCAACCATTTGAGAGAGATAGAAAAGAGAAAAAAGCTTGATAAATGCCTCACGAATCGAACAACAACCAAAAGAAATGTCGTCATGAAGTGCCATCTTCCCTCTTTTTATGCAACAAGAATGACCCGTTGTTCGACCGGGTTGTGACTTGTGATGAAAAGTGGGTTCTTTACGACAACCGGTGACGCTCAGCTCAGTAGTTAGATGCCAACAAAGCTCCACGACACTTCAGAGTTGCACCAAAAGAAGATAATGCTGACAGTTTGGTGATCTTCAACCTGTCTCATCCATAACAGTTTTTTGAATGCATGTGAAATCATTTCGGCAGAGAAGTACTGTCAACAAATGGATGAAATGCATTAGAAACTTCGACAACAACACCCAGCATTAGTCAACAGGAAAGGACCAAGTCTCCTCCGTGGCAATGCCCGACTGCACGTTGCTAAACCGACCCTGTAGGAGTTGAACGAATTGGGCTACAAAACTCTGCCTGAATCGCCATATTCTCACCTACCGACTACCACTTTTACGAGTATCTCAACAACTTTCTGCATGAGAAATGCTTCAAAAACCTAACTAATATAAAAAATGCCTTCAGAGACTTCATTGCCAGTAAAACGCAAGATTGTTTACGCTACACGCATAAATACACACTGTTTTATGTTGGCAAAAGTGTGTTCATTCTGAAGGGGCTTATTTCGATCAATAAATTTTTGTTTGAGCTGAGATATGTTCATCTGAATTTAAGATTTAAAACCGCAAGAACTTTATTGTCAACATGATATTTGTTTTCTGTTCAATATATGTTGTTACAACTAAATATCGAGTTGTGTTTTTTTTTCCGGACACTTGCAGCCTACAACACTGACGACTAAGAATTACTAAGGAATTCGAACTTATGTCACCTCCAACAATAACAAAGGCTATTACTTGAATGGGGGAATAATTGATGAATTGGAAGTCAGAACTGAACCTTTTTCTTTACAGAAGTTTTCAAAACTACATGCCTTCCGTAAAAAAAAGAAAGATCTTTCTCTTTTTGGCTGACAACTCAAGCAAGCGGAGCGAGATGTGGCCGCTCCCCAAATAGTCTCAGTGAAACTGGGAGCAGTTACACATATTGTAACTAGGTGTAGCAAGAGAAGATACAGATATGAGTGCAATAAGTATACGATACAAAGCAAAAAGTTGTTTAATTTTTATTACACTAAAACAAAAACAATAACAAAGTGCTATTCTGTTGTATTTTTGTATGATAAATACAAATCTCATATCAAAAATTTTATATAATTAGGCATTCACTAAATAATTACATAAATGTCATATCTAAAATTCAGAAAGTATGCGTAATTATATAAGATTTTTGATACGAGATTTGTATTTATTATACAAAAATACATTCGAATAACACTTTGTCCAGTATCAGGTAAGAAGGAGCTGGTGAAGAGAATCTGTGTACTACAACGTTTGGCCAGAGTCGGGTAACCGAGAATATTAGTCCACAATTCATCTTGGTGGATAGGATGCCCCGACACATGAAGGACCTGTGGTCTCAATACTGTGTACTCTCGTCAGGAGATTCCAACAGCTCAACTTCTTCGGCAAGCATTTCAGAAAGGCTGTTGGATGGATTCCGGGTTCGAATGACGGTGGTTCTTGTGCCCATCATTTTGTAACCTCAGTGTTGTTCAGTTCTGCTACACCCCTCCCCCTCCGTGATCTAATGATCACATAGGGTACATCCTGGCGGTCGTTGTCTTTATTGGGTGCTTCTTTGCAATTGTGTGGCCTCTTCAGAACCATGGGCTTCCTCAGGAGCATGCGCGTTTTCTATTCCTGCCTCATGACCATCTTCTGAGCCTGTTTCATCATCGGGTAACGGCCAATATAGCTGGACAGATTCCAGGTTCGAATGACGGTGGTTCTTATGCCCATCATTTTGTAACCTCAGTATTGTTCAGTTCCAATACAGAGAAAAGTTGTATAATCGTTTAAACATGCCTCAAACAACCGAAACATGTTTATTGTAACATTTTAACAGACCTGCCAAATATCAAGGTCTCATGTATGATATGAAAAGAAACTGGAATCTTAGAGAGATATCGATCATATCAGTTATTATAGGTGCCACAGGGCTTATGAAGAAAAACCTGAAGTCCTACCTAACTAATATTCCTGGTGAACCAAGTGCAAGAGAGATCTAGACAATTGCACTTAAGGGAACAGTGAGGATACTAAAAAGAGCAATGTTGGCAGTTGGTTTGGTTGCCTCATACCTAGCATTACAATCTTCAAAGAAAGAAAATGAAGAACTAGTCATCGTTTAAACATACAGATTTGTGTATCTTCTGAATATTTTGGTTTTTATATATATTTTTTAAAAACTTTATGGGATTCTATCTTCCTGATTTCCTTAAGCAACCACAAAACAGACAATATATCTAAAGCTTCAAGGATACAAGTGCTCAGTACCTGATGAACTGTTTTACGGAAATCTGATTGGTTGATGAATAGAGTGCATTATGGGTAACTTCTGGTTGGTTTCACTGTTATCAGGAGATATGATTGCTTTGTTCTTATATGTATGATATCAACAGTATTGGATCCCATCAAAACTTCCATCCACTTCGAATACTTCATAATCTATACATCTGTAAAAGTGAGAATGTGTGTGTGTGTGTGTGTGTGTGTGAGGACATTTCTCAACCTATATACTCAACGAATTTTTTATCTACTGATTTGAAATTTTGTATATATATTTAAAAATAAAAAAAAAAACATGTGAAAGATCTAACTATACTGAATATTCGTCCATATATCGCAGCAGTAGTTAAGAAGCACCAGGCACAACTTTCTCGCTGACATCTAACCATTATTATTCTGTATCCGATATTGAATGCAAAACATGTTGATTTATGTGAATATAAAATTCTAATGTCGTCTGGGAATCAACACGTTGTGGTCTCAGTTGCAAAGTGAACAAAGAATAGAAAAGAACTTCAACTTGTTTTTTTTTTTGTAACAACGACATTTATATCCTGATTGTTATTCATGCCTCTAACATGATCTCGAACCTTATTTCCGTCTCTAATGTGATCTCTTTGTGAAGTCTTTATTTTTCCCTACCAGTGACGTTATTTCGAATGCATTTGCATATGTGCGTCCATGTTATGTTACAAAATCTCTTCATATAATATTTTTTTTTTATTACAAAGGGGATTTATGATTAGGAAATATTTATTTGATAGGTGTGGAGCGAAAATTAGAAAAAAATTCAATAGGTTGGGAACCACCGGTCTATTGCACATCAACTTGAAATCGCATTTTCGTCTTAAGAAGTGTCTGATTGAGACCTTAACCTTGTACATTTTTATTTTTCTTGTTTGCTAAGCGACAAAATGAGGAGGCGATGCAATTTCCAACAAAGCAGTTTTGGGGTTACAAGCGCTCAGTATCTGATGAACAGGATGCATTATGGGTAATTTCTGATTGATTTAACTGTTAACAGCTCGAAGAACACGAGATAAGATTCTTAATTTTAGCAGTACTAATTTTTACTGTAACATTATGCAGGCTTACACACGTTTTAATATGTAGACACCGTCACAAAGAAACCAAGACAAGGAATAACTCGACGCGCTTTTTTTTCACTTGAACAAGAAAATATTTATTTACAGGTACTTTCCTGTCTCAGCCCACATATATGCCACACGTCTTTCACTGTGTGTCTCTAACATAATCATCAGTCTGCGCACACGCTCTTCTTTTTATAAGAGTTTCCTTCTTTCATGCTGTGACGTCACCTCGCAAACGGCTCGGTCCACTCTCTGTTACATAACAAGATCAGAGTAGGAGAAAAAACATGAAGGAGTTTGTAAAGCAAAAGTGAGAAGGTGAAAAGAAAAATTAAAGGAAACAAATCAAAATGTAAAATTAAAAAAAAGATTTAAAACATTTTTTAGGTTAACACAGTAGCCGTTTCTTCAGTATCACCCATGACATCTATAAGGCTACACCAGAAAGATAAACGAAAAGGAAAGGCAACAAAAATTGAAAACAATATCCTGAAATAAGATGTAGGTTTCATATAGCAAGAAGACTTTCTTTCTGAACTCCAATCTCTGGTCCCCCCTCGCCAATCTTTCACGAAAAACACCCGTCTAGCTGAATCCACTGTGAAAAATTTCCCCCACTCTATATCTGTGCCTAAATCAAAACGCGGATTCCATGAACAAAGCTTCTTTCTTAAAACTGCACGCCTGCGGAACTCTGTTCCGTCTGCCTGCTTCCCACCGGACTACAACTTGGATGTCTTCAAGTCCAATGTTAACAAATTCCTAATGAACCGCCCCCTTAAGTAAACACTTCATCAAATCTCCACACTAACGTAATGTACTTGCAATAACCCTTACCCCTGAGTGGCTTCCGGGCCTTGATAAGTGGTGATCACTGTGTAAAAAAAAAAAAAAAAAAAAGGAGTGCATAATATAGCCTGGAGACTTTCCAATCCCCACATAACAGAAAAAGATTTTGTTTAATAGCCAAGAGATTTTCAGGTTCCAATGTTGTTAAGGTAGAGATTTTATTACATGGCCAACAGATTTTATGATCCCCATATTACCCCCCCCAAAAAAAAATTAAATTAAAAAGAAGAGAGATTCTATTATATAGCCAGACTTTCTGATGGTAACGTTACAAAAAAGCTGGGCTTTTTTTTATATAGCCAGAACTTTTTATAATCTTCATGGTACAAAAAAAAAGAGGGCTTTACAGAGTGGGGCAGAGCAACTTGTTTATTTGGAATATCTATTAAAACAAAAAAGCAAGTTGCTCTGCCCCACTCTGTATATAGTCATGTTGTGTAATATGTACCATAGCACCATATATTGTGTAATGGGGTACTTGGGACGAAGGGTTTATCCTGATGTGTATACGTGTCACTAACTTTCTATGGTGGTTCTTCACTATATGCACCCTAAGTTATGTTGTTGCGGTCTATTTATGTTCCAATGCTATGATCGTCTAAATGTTCATATGCGCGCATGTGTGTGTGTGTGTGTGTGTGTGTGTGTGTGTGTGTGTGTGTGTGTGTGTGTGTGTGTGATACATGTATTTTCCGACATGCCTTATTTTCATGTGTCGTTGATGTTGGTCCATCTGGAATTCATCTTGTTCTTGGAGTGGAGGCTGGAACCTGTTTGAACGAATATTCATTCACTTCCAAGAATGCTGATTGTATTTTATATAGTTTTTATTCACTTTCCAGGTGTCGATCACAGAAGAATAGAAAGTGAGTATCTTTGCTTGAGTGGTTAATTCTAGGTTTCTATTCTGAGACACGTCAGCTACCTCCCTGGTGACGGGGACGACCTGTTAAACCATTCGCCCTGCTCAACATCCAGATTCCAACTCCCATTTGTTCTCCAGCTAACCTGATCACATGGTAACATACACATAGTTCCGTCAGCTTATCATATGCTTCCAGTGACTTGTCTATGATATGGTTTTATTATATTTTGACAATTTTTTATCAACATTCTTTATATTCATGTCTTGTTAATCTCTCCAGTTAGATAGATAGATAGATCGAGATGGATAGATACAGAAATAGATAGATAACTAGATCGAAAGATATATCGATAATACACATAGATAAATAGATAGACCGACAGGCAGATAAATAACTTAAAAATACTTCCTACTACATAACAGTCAGAAGACTTTCTAATTTCCACATTGAGAAAAAAAAAGGTTTCATTACATAACTAGTAGACATTCCGATCTTCTAGTAAATAAAAAAAGGGTTTTTATATAGTTATAAGACTTTCTAATTTATATATTACCAAAAAGAGGCCAGGAAGTTTTCCGATCCCTACATTACCAAAGCAAAGTTCTATATATATAAAGTAGTATCATTCATGTGTGTGTGTCTGTGTGTACAACTCTCCTACAGCCCACATGATGGTATGATGATGGTTCCCCACTTAGGGATGGTGCACACCATTTTTCAAGGTTACGGTCAAAGATCAAGGTCATAGCCTATATATATATACTCTCCTACAGCCTACACTACTGGACTGATCATGACCAAACCTGACATAATGATGGTCTCCGACCTTAAGATGGTGCACACTATTTTTGAAGGTCAAGATCAAAGATTATGGTCGGGGTTTTGTTGTGCACTTGGATACTCACCTCACGGGTACCTGAGCATACAGCAAAGTTCCGTATGAAACGCCGGTATCTTTGCTAGTTTATTATCTAGCCAAGAGATTTTTAGATCCTTAGGTTAGCTAAGAAAACAGATTTTTCTTATAGATTTTGAAATTTCCACATTAAAAAAGGAAATTTTGTTATATAGTGAGGAGACTTTTTGATCTTAATGTTATAAAAAAGCAGTTTTGTAAACAACCAGAAATTTTTATAACCTTCACATAACAAAAAAAAAAATTATCCCCACGTTACAGAAAGGAGGTTTCATTATATAGCAAGGAAACTTTCCAATCACCACATTACAAAGTAAAGGTCTTGTTATATAGCCTAGAGACTTTCCAATCCCATTGTTATAAAAATATGGTTCTGTTATATAGCCAGCAGACTTTCTGATCCCCACATTATAAAAAAAGTTTTATTATATAGTCGAGAGATTTTCTGACCCTCTCGTTACAAAGAGAAGGATTTATTATATAGCTAGGGCACTTTAATCCCCACGTTATAAATAAGAGATTTTATTATATAGTCATGATAATTTCTGATACTTGCTAAATCTAACGTTACAAAAAAACAAAAAACAAACAATTTTGTTATGCAGTCAGAATGTTTTCTAATCCTCACATTACTAAAACAGTGTGTTTTTATATAATCGGGAGAGTTTCTGATCGCCACGTTACAAAAGAAAGGTTTTGTTGTATAACCAGGGGCCCTGTCGGTGGGGCATTAGAATATGCCGACTGCCCCCCTGCAGAGGGTAAAAGTCCCTCAATGGGGGTCCTGGATATGACCTTAAACTATATCCGATGGTGAGGCCCCAGCTTGCGGGCTCTGGGGAGTGCGGAGCCACCCTTTAATTGCCATTGCTCCCAGGTCCATTCTGACCCGGAGTGGTAGTACCTGTTAGGGTCCCAACTATGGGTTGAATAGAAACCGACATGAAAACAACAAATATATTCTACTAAAAAAATTTTTCTTAAAAATCTTTGGATTCGGCATTAAATAACCCGAAAAGGGTTGATATGCCGTAAAACACAAACAACCAACCAACCAATTATCAGTATTTAATCAATCAATAGTGACATGCAGAGGGATCGATGGGGTAGTGGTTCCGGGACATCCAAATTAGGGGTGAGAAGTATCTAATGACACCATGATAATAATGAATCCATTTCTCATATTATTTCTCGGTACTAGGACTTATACTTGAACTTTTGGGGCAAACAAGGCGCTGGTGAAGGGTATAAACAGGGTGTCATGAGACTGTTGCACATCAATGATAATCAGTATCAATAATTTCAAAATAGATATTGGGCTTCATTAATCAATAGATTATTTCAAAGATCAATCATTTAAAAACAAACAATTTTAAAAATCAATAATTTTTAAAAACTCAATAATTTCAAAAAGTCAATAATTTCAAGAAATTAAACATTTCAATAATTAATTTTCTATGAAATCAATAATTAATTTTCATAAATGAATAATAAATTTTTAAAAAATCAATAATTAATTTTTAACAAATCAATAATTTAAAAAAAATAGTAACTACAAAAATCAATAATTTCAAAAAATTAATCATTAAAAACTCAATAATGTCAAAAAATCAATAATTTCAAAAAAATAAAATTTCAAAAATCAATAATTTATAACAATAATTAAAAAAAATAATTAAAAAAAATTAATAATTAAAAAATCAATAATTTCCAAAATCAATAATTAAAAAAAAACACTATGATTTCAAAAAATCAATAACTTAAAAAAAATCAATAATTTTGAAAACCCAATAATTTCAAAAGAGAAACAAAACAAAATAAAATTATGTAAATTCTTTTCTCCTGCTTTAATTTGTAGAATATGTTTTTGCTTATTACTAGTGGCTTATAAAAACTCGAGGTACCACCAAATTTTAGTGAAGGCGGTTTATCGTTCCTTTTTAGAACTCTTTTTTTATATATCATTCCTCCTTGTAAAACATGCACAGCAAGTACTCGTCTACCTACCATTATTGTAAAAAACTGTCCTCTTTTCCTTTCTGTACCTGAAACCAAGTGAAATTTCCATAAACAGATTCTTTTCAAGAACTTTCCATATAGAGAACATAATATCATAGAATGACTTTCTTCTGACTACAACATGGTAGTCTTTAGGTACAATGTCAGCAAATACTTTTTGAATCTTAAGTAATCAAACTTTTTTCTTTGATTTCAATCCTCTCATAATATTGTTCATCATACAACTGACAACCCTAATTAATCCTTATCCTCAAATTGATTTTGGCCTTGATAAGTAAAAAACTTTATATCTGTGAAACCTATTTCAACAGGACTGTTTCCCTGCATGCTACAACATGTCTTCATGTGACAGAGCATTTATGACGGTTATATGCAAATACTGAGTTGTGAGCAAAATGATGTCATGGTAAGGAGAAAGAAAAGACTATGAAAAGAAGAGAAAGCACGTTAAAGAAGACAATCACATGAGAGACGTCATAGCCATAATGAGAAGTCATGCGTGGCGGGAGAATAAGGAAATAAATGTCATTGTTACAAAAAAAAAATGGAATCGAGTTATTATTTTTCTTACGTTCCTTATGATGGACTCTGCTATAACATGTGAGTCCTGTGTGTAAACGTGCGAAACAGATTTCAACAGGACTGTTTCCCTGAATGCTACAACATGGGTGTCTTCAAATCTAATGTCAACAAATATTTGCCATAAACTGTTCCTATAAGTTTTCATTCTTTTAATATTTTCAATCGTCTTATAATATTTTTCACCATTTAACTGGCAATCCATTCATTTCATTAATCCTTATCCATGAGTGGCTTTTGGACATTGTAAAAACAGCTTTCACCATTACAGTATTTGTAAAATTGATTTGAAGTGTTTTGATGTCTAATTACTTATAGATATTAAACAGTTCTTTATTAAGGGTGCTTCAGTATTATTGGTTTCCCCTGGAACGGGTATTCCACCAAGTCTATTATGAATATAGTAAATCTTTCCTTCTGTAGTCTTCTGGCTTGGATCTTCTGTAAGGTGTCCATAAAGATCCAGTCTTTGTGTTGGTTTTTCTTTGGCCAAAGCACTTCTTAACGTTTCCGTAAGGACGTCTTTTGTTCCCTTCCAAAGGTCATGGGCATTGGTGGCTTTGATGGTAAGCTCCTGCAGTACTTGGAATCTGTTTCTCAGGCTCACGATAAAGGCTACCTGAGGCTGTCTGGCAACAACAACCTGGAAGAGGTCGAGATCTTTACATACTTTGGAAGTGTTATCAACCAGCAGGGAGGAACAGATGCAGATGTTAAGACCCGCATTGGAAAGGCAAAAGCATCGTTCATAGCCCTCAAGAACATCTGGTGATCCAACCTCATCACATCTCGCACCAAAATCTGCCTGTTCACTTCCAAAATCAAATCAGTCTTACTGTATGGAGTAGAAATGTGGAGAACAACAATACCGTCATCAGAAGAGTGCAAACTTTTATCAACTCATGCCTTTGAAGAATGCTAAAAGATCCACTGGCCAACTACCATGAGTGACACAGATCTCTGGAGAAGAACCAACCTAGTACCAACAGAGGAAGAGATTAGAAGAAGATGGTGATGGATCGGGCACACCCTGAGGAAACAACCAACAAACATCACACGCCAGGCCCTGACCTGGAACCCTTAGGGGAAGAAAAAAAGAGGCTGTCCAAAAAACACCAGGAGAAGAGACCGGGAGGTGGACGCCAAGCAAACCTGCTACTCCTGGGGGGAACTGTGGCGAATCGCCCAGGACCGTGGACGCTGGTAGGCTGTTGTGGATGACATATGTCCATCAGGGGCACAAGGTTATGATGATGATGAAATCTTTCCTTATACCATTTTTTCTTTCCTTCTCTCGTTTCCAAACCATCCTGTTTGGTGTTTACTTCTCCTTTAGGCTACCAGATCAAGCTGTCTAAAAATACTGGCTTTCTTACCTTAAAATGTACCAACCATTAATATTATGCTTTTTTTTTCTTTTTTCTTTGCAAAAGTTAATAATGTTCTGAAAAATCAAAAAAAAAAAAAAAATTCTTCTACGAAGCAATAAAACCAAACACCAAATATTTTAAAATATAAAAAACTTGAAACAAAAAAGACTTTTTCACAAGTTACTGGATTCAGAATTAAATGGCCATAAAAGGGTTAATATGCCATAAAACAAAACTACCAAACCATGGATGAATATTTAAATATATAAATAAACTTGAAGCATGAAAACATTTTTCCAAAATTATTGGATGTGTCGATATGACATAAAAAAAAAACAACCAACCAAATGCTTCCCAACATCCTGGAAAACCTCATCAGTCTCCTCTGTATGTAAAAATTCAGGTGATCGGTCATTTCCCTCTCGGTACATGTAAATCAATCCCCTGTGTCATGTATAAGTTGCTGGATTTGTATTAAATAGAGAAGTAATCAACCATCTCAGCAAAAATAACCTTCTAAGTAACATGCTATATGGTTTCTGTTCTGCTAGATCTACAGTAGATGTGCTATGTTATATCTCATAGGATTAGCGAATCTCTTGACAAAGGCTTTGTTTCTAGGGCAGTTGCTTTTGACATATCAAAGACCTTTGATAGAGTATAGCATAAAGGTCTACTTCACAAATTCTCCAGCTATGATATAGCTGGAAATGTCTTATCAATTATGAAATAATTTCTCTCTGATAGGTTCATAAGAGTAGTGGTTGATGAACAGAAATTAACAGAAGTTTACAATATTAACGCTGGCGTCGCACAGGGGTCCATCATGGGCCCAACTCTCTTCCTGAGCTTCATCAATGATCTCCTAAATCACATTCTTAGATCACTCGTAGACATTTATGCTGACGATCTTACCATTTATGACAACGCTTCAAAGGCTGTAAATGACCCAAATCTCTATAATTCGCTCTCCTTTGATCTTGGGCATGTAGTGCAATGAGGAAAGAAGTGGCTGGTTAATTTTAATGCATCTAAAACCTAGTTTCTATCTTTCCATGATCAATGCTCTGATCGCCATCTGGCATCAATTAGAATGAATGGTTATCGTCTTGGGGAGGCACCATGATTTGACAAGTTTCTGGGTTTGACCTTTGACCCTGATCTGAAATTGAACATGTACATCAAATCTAATACCAAGGTCGTTGGAAAATAGTTGGGTCATTGTACTGTTCCAGTAGATACCTCACTGCCGATGCAATTATCTACCTGTATAAAAGCCAAGTATGTCCTAGGATCGAGTACTGTTGCCATATCTTGGCAGAAGCTGCTCAAAGAACCCTATCCTGCCTTGACAGAGACTTTGAAGCCTAGTAGGTGACGCCCTTTACCCTTCCCTGCAATCTCTTTTCCACAGAAGAAACCTTGCTAACTTGTCTCTACTCTATCGTTATTTTCATGGCAAGTGCTTGTCTGAGTTCCAATCTATGGTCCCCCCCTTGCCAAACTTTCATGAAAAACACCTGTCTAGCTGAAGCCACTGTCAATAATTTCCCTCACTCTTTATCTGTGCCTAAACGTAGATTCCATAAACAAAGCTTCTTTCTTAAAACTACATACCTGTGGAACTCTTTTCCGTTTGCCTACTTTTCAGCTAACTACAATATGGTCGTCTTCAAGTCCAATGTAAACAATTTCTTGATGAACCGTCAACTTAAGTAATCCAATTTATCAAACTTATACTACTAATGATTACTATGCTATTGTCCCAATGACTACCGTACACTGATTAACTCTTATCCTCGAGTGGCCTCTAGGCCTTCGTAATAGGTGACTCCTTTGTAAAAAATAAAAGGTAAAAAATCTCCGTTGGGACATATTACTTAAAGAAAGTTTTAAAATGCAAGGATGAGAACAAAAAGTATAGATGTGACCTAACCTACATTCTATGCTGACAGACATAAAGCTGTGGATACCTCGGTCAATATATGCACTTTCTCCTTTACCCAAAAGATGTTTATAGCACCAATAAAAGTAAATGTTGCATTTCTTGGCTGCTTATATATTCTGAAAATGTCCGCATTGTTCTTTGGAATTTTCAGTGTGCCTATCCATAATCCTCTGAAGGAAAAAAAAAAATTTTTTTCCAGAAATATAATACAGAAGTTTGATGCAATGCCTAAATTCCCAAGACATTTTGCATTCTCTTTATTGGACCCGAGAAGGTAAGACCGCTTGCACAAAAACAAACCCCACAGGCAATCGGTTTCCAATTAAAAATTCGGCTCTTGTTACTTATTCGGAAACACCTACCTCCCCTCCTCCTTTTTCTTTGTTTATCCACTTGATCCGAGATCAAGTGAGGATCCGTACGGAAAATGTCATCCGGATCTGAGCTAATGTTAACTCGGACCGTACAGTTGGTCCTTGAGCAAGATGCGTTCAATCAGCCTGTGTTGGCATGGAGGGAAAAAGGAAGAGCCTGCAGCAAGGGATCAAATGGCGAGTGAAAGTATCAGGTTATTCTAATGCTTCTATTTCTATTCCATTCAATTCAATGAAGAAACCTCCAGTTAAATAAGATCCTGATATATATATATATATATATATATATATATATATATATATATATATATATATATATATAATGTAAAAGAAAGGTAGTTCGTTGGAAGAATTGCTGGTAAATACATATAAAAGAGTATAAGGTATATACCTTATACTCTTTTATATGTATTTACCAACAATTCTATATATAGAGAGAGTATAAAGTATATATATATATATATATATATATATATATATATATATATATATATATATATATATATATATAGAGAGAGAGAGAGAGAGAGAGAGAGAGTATAAGGTATATATATATATATATATATATATATATATATATATATATATATATATATATATATTGTGTATTTAGGTAGCATGTTTTCATTCAGACATATTGTTAAACAGCACAGACTGTTTTGCTTACTGATCTTTTTTTTGTAATTTTTCCAATTTTCAAGTGGTCATTCGACCGACACATAAGAATGACCACTTGAAAATTGGAAAAATTACAAAAAAAAGATCAGTAAGCAAAACCACTCTGTGCTGTTTCACAATATCTGTCTGAATACTATACTTCCGGTTTGTTGACTGTCATGGCTCTTGCGGGCTGCGATGTTGTTTGGCTGTGAAATTTATTATATATACTCTCGCATTCTGAGAATCATATATATATATATATATATATATATATATACTGTGTATGCAAAATCAAGACTTCAAAACAAGGTGTTGATGGCAACAAAAAGTGTATTTCATTTTACGTTACAATTGTTTCAATGTCCAGTTCGACAATTTCAAGCATTATAGCGTTTGAAAATTTTCAAAAACCAGCATTTCTTCAGACTTTATGAATAAACACAGTTTTGGTAATGGAGCATTTTTTGAAGAGAAAGAAAAAAAAAGGGTGAAAATCCCTAACAGGAAAAGCATGCGAGAAACATCTACCTTGGCTCTAGTTACGAAAAAGCCCATTTAAATATTAATATATCACCTAATTTTCGTATCCTTATTTAAGAACAGAGTCATAGGAAGTTTCTACAAGAGAACCCTAAGACATTTAAAAAATTTTATATATATATATATCCCATTCGTTGGGTTCCTATATTAGATCCAGCTATTCCTTTATTTCCCAATAATTGATTTTTTTATAAAAAGAATTTTTAAAAATTTTGTTTCTATATTTATATTATGGCCGTAACAATCTTGCAGAAACGTTACGGTTAGTTTTAGTTTCGTATTAGTGCTATGTTATGTTTATTGTTACATACCGTTACCAGATGCATCTTTTCTTGTCAAATGACTTTTCGGTATTCAGGACTTGCATTTTTACATTCTGTACATACTGAAAAACACTACTTCATTGTCCTTGTTTTTCTTTCTTGTTAATTGTGACCTTATTACGGAAACAAAGGAAATTTCTACCACTATATGTTCACTTCAACTATGATTACAGCTTGACAAAAATATGATAAAAGGGAAGCAAACAGAGAGACATCACTATCAACTGAGCAACTATTTAAGATGCGTCAATGAAACAAGATTTCAAACAAGACACAAGCGAGAGGTATTTTGTTTCAGTCTGGAATCGGTTTACCATAATCCTGTTTACTCCCCATGAGAATGAAATAAGACACAATAATGTGGGTTAAATTCAGCTCTTGAAACTAGAACTACTTTCTTTAACAGTTTTATTTTTAACAGAGGCTGAGAAACTCCATCTACTATATGGTAACACTCCAGAATATCACAGGGAGGCTAACAGGTACTACACCTTACCAATTTAGGAGTTGAACATGACAAGGCTAATTTCATAGTCCACAAAAAGTATCCATTAATTCAACTACGCATCCTCCTCCCCATAAAAGAGAAAGAGAAAGAGAGAGAGAGAGAGAGGGGGGGGGGGTTAAATGAATTAGAAGGAAGAGAAATGCATAACTGCGTGAAGTAGAAATATTTGATTTAAAATACGTTTTAGAAAGAGTGTGTGTGTGTGAGAGAGAGAGAGAGAGAGAGAGAAAGGAAGAGACAGAAAGAGGAGAATAAGATAAGAGAGAGGGAAAGCTAAGAATTGATGAAACACGGTAAAAGAAAGAGAAAGAGGGTGTAAACAGAAACAAATAATTGATCGTGAACGTATAGAAAACAATGAAAAAGATAGAAAGGGAAGTAGTGAGAGAGAGAAGAGAGAGAGAGAGAGAGCAGCTGAAGAAGAGAAGATTGACGTATGTATAGTTGAAACTTCCAGACATGGAGCCTTTAACTATGATTATAAGGTGCCAGTGTTGTGCTTGGGGTTCAAGAAGGTTCAAGGTGTTCCGGGGGGGGGGGATACCAGCTAATTCTCTCGTACGTTATTAGGAACTCAGTATGCTCATTGATATTGATCCGCGAACTTCCTTACTTTACCCTCTTGAACAAGATAAACTAACCCACTCCCATCCTCAGCAATAATCAATACTCATAGATGCCATGCACAAACAACCTATGCAAATGACAAATGACCCCAAGGGCTCCCTAACCCCAACATTCCACAACCCAACTATGATTTGGGAAAGAACAGATAGAGCATAGGTTAATCAGGTGTAAATGGTTGTTTAAGAAGAGAATTGTAACTCATGCAATTAACACTTCTTTTTTGATGAGCCCAGGCATATTTATTAGAGGCTCTGTCTGTCAGGCTATCAATTTGAAATTCGAAATACTAAAAAATGGCTGACTTATTTACAACGAAATAGAAATGACATTTGGCGACTTTAATTTCGTAATCCAATTATTTTGTCAAATAAAAATTGATAAAATGTTTGTTTTAGTAATTACTGCTCGGCAATTAAAGTTAAAGAGCAAATAATAAATATAATTAATGTAGAGGCGAGAAACACACACAGATATGTTTGGAGTTGCATAATTTAATTCATATATGCATTCAATTTATTTTTTTAAGAATTAAGGGAGATAATTTAGTATAATTGCACATGATAACTTCCCTTTTAATCTGTTTTGTGGCGGGGAAAATGGTGCATACTTGGGATCTGCATGTTTAGCGATGGAAATAGGACTTCAAACTTCGAAGACAGATGTGGAAACTTATTGACTGACAGAGAAAAGCTCCACACCCTCCTTCAAAGAAGATCGCTAGACACACATTTTCTTTGTATTCACGTGACTATTTTTCACTGTTCTATAAATAGGACACCAAATAATTTCTTTTTAAAATCTATAAAATAGTATATATTTGTGTAACTTACTGCATAATTACTCAAAAGAATAGATAAAATTCATTTATATTCTTCGACTTCTCTTCGAGAGTTGTTGGAATCTTCTTAAAAATCCTTGGGAATTTGATAAAAATTCTATTTCTTCGATGATTTATGAACTTTTATAAATGAATCTTGCAATGATAATAACCGTGCAATGTAATTCCTTTGCTCCTTATTATAATGTATAAATTTTATCTTGAATGCATAGCTTCTAAAATTCTAAAATGTATGGGTGAAGATCAGTCGAGCACCCGCCATTGTAATAACGATAGAATATAACACATTGCGTTGCACTATTCTATAAATAAGACACGGAATAATTTCTTTTTAAATCTATAAGATAGAATATAATATTACTTCTTACTGCATGATTACAATAAAGAAAGGAATAAAATTTATCTATATTAATAAACTTCTTTTCGAGAGGTGTTGGAATTCTCTTAAAAATTCTTGCAAAATTTGATACAATTCTATTTTCTCGATGATTGGTTTCATGTATAGCCTCTTGATTTGATGTATAGCATCTTAATTTCATATACCCAGAGTCCCACTTTAAGGGCAATCAGTATTTCGCTTTTTTAAATTAAATAAATATTTTTTTCTTTTCAATATGTGTATTCCAATCTATTTTTAGTCATTACACAAAGGTTCAACTCAATTGTAAAAAGTTTTACGTTTTTTTTTTGTATAACTGCTAATCGCAGTCGGTGCAGTAACTGCCACACGACAGAACAGGCAGTAAACCTAAGGCTTTAGATCAGCGTTTTCTTTCTAGATACATATCTGGACATTTCTACGCCTCAGTGTAGTACATAGAGCGCCTATCATTCTCAAATGGTAAACTATGTAACGTGACCGTTACGTTCGAACTGTGTTCGTTACAGTCCAAACCTATCTCGGACCTCAACGCCGTCTGGCACCGTCAAAAAGAAAGAAAGAAAAATAAATAAATCCGATTTGGCTTTTTTTTTCTTTGTTTTAGCACAACTCGATTATAACTTTTCTTCTTTCTCCCCATCCCGACATTAGCTTAAAAGTTTCTCGCTGCCACAGTAGGGCCACATACCCATTTCACTTGGTGTGTGTGTTTCTTTTTACTCCACTACACGCCAGCCATAGACAGCCATTTCTCGGCTTCGACTTTATACGTCCATTTTTTTTTAACCTCACTTTTTCTTCTCTTGACAATGTGGTATCCTTTTTTTTCTCCTTACACAGTCTTCCTAATTTGCATATGTGCTTTTTCCGGCTACTCCTGATAATATCCTCACAAGACAGCTATCTTACGGCTTCTGCTACGCACTATGTTACACATAGTACGTACAAGTCAGGCTCATCTATCTATCTATCTATCTTTCTCTCTCTCTCTCTCTCTCTCTCTCTCTCTCTCTCTCTCTCTATATATATATATATATATATATATATATATAAATAGTAGCCTGGCAAAGCTATAGGGGAGACAATCGAAGTAGCAAAACTGAAGCTGGCCTACAGGACACTATATGTAACCAAATTTGGGCATATTTTATTGGTTTGAAAATATAGCTCCTTTTTTCCCAATTGTCATAAAGTTTTAACCATATAATAGTATTATAAACTTCAAAAAGCTTGAAAATTTCCATATAGTTTCGTCCCATAGAACCAAAGATATGACTATTTCAATATTCAATTAGGCAACGAGTATATATATATATATATATATATATTAGATATTAAGAGGAGATTATAGATAGATATATAAATTCCCGTTCACATACACCTTTCAGAATAAAGCTAGAACCCAGAACTAGATAGAATCGAGCAATTGCATCGACAACGGACAACGCCAGATCCAAAGTGGGTTTCGATGTACTGCATCTCATCAGTGACGTGCTCCGACATAGGCGCGAACCCAGGTCGTCGCACTCATGAAGTGTGCAATACTGACGACCTAATGAAATGGGCCAAGGCGCAATCTATTGACTATGCCTCGATTTTTTAAATTCTTATATTTTCATCCAGTTCTACATTCTATGATGTGAATTTATATATATATATATATATATATATAGTTATTTCAACCATTAATAGACAACTTTTAATAACATGTGAAGAAAAAGATGGACTAAAATAAGAACTAACTTTAAAAACGGGCGAAAGAAAGGAATATCTGCCTCAATGCAAAAATGCTAGTTTATTTTGGTGTCTTTAAACCCCACCCCACCCGAATTATTTTGCTGATGAGGAGACTTTGTTTAAATATAAAAAATATTTTTATAAAATTATTGTTAAAGACATATTGTCTAATTCAATCGTACAAAAATATTGATTTTGTTTGTTTTTTTCCTTTTGAAACTGATTTTCAATTCAAAAATCATGAATCATTTTACTCAATATATATATATATATATATATATATATATATATATATATATATATATTAATATATTTCTGTGGAAATATATTTTTCTTATTATATATCAATCCTTATATAAGAAGCTCAATGTGAATACAGAGCAATATATAGAATAAATGACAAAAATGTATATTCCAAAATACATGATGTTGACAATTTTATATTTTATTCCTTTACATGAATTGATTCTTACAATTCTTGACAGTGTCTGTTTCGTAGCGCAAAATCAATCACTTAATAATCATATCCATTAGTGAATCTATTATGTTCTTAACTCATCAGAAGAAATAGCCACCATTAATTCACCAAAAGGAATTAAAATGTGATACGACATGATGAGAATCCGAAAATTGGAAGAGAAGCTGCAGTTACCTTTATATTTTACCATTACGCCATCTTGGATTTTAATCAAATAAAGTCATTGAATCCCACTCTTCGTACTAACCATTTAATTAATTTATGAATCTTCTGACAAAACATTCTATTTAATGATTATTAAATTTATTAATTCTCAGTTATGTATACCTACTTACGAGAATAATATCATCAAAATCTACATCATAGATTACAAATCAATATTCATGCCCTTATATACTAAAATAAAACTAATTTACAAAAAAGGAAAACCCACTATACGTACTAACAATCTCAATCTATGAATCTACTACCTAAATTTTCTATTTAATAATTAGTGCATTTATTATTTCTAAGTTATGCATACATACTTATGGAAATAATATCAACGAAACTATATCAACAAAATTATAAACCACCATATATATATATATATATGTACGAAACCTAAACTTAGCTAAAAAAAAGGGGGGGGAGCCAACTATTCGTACTACCAAAATAATTTATGGTATCTTCATAACAAAATGTTTTATTAAATAATTAGTAAATAATTCTAAGTTATGGATACATAATTTTGAAAATAATGTCAATCTCAGTATAAACTATCCTAGATGTTTATATATACGAAACTAATTTAAGCTGCGAAAAAAAAAACGATTTTTTATAATAGCTGAATCACGTGACTAAACCAGTTATATGAAATGAAAACTAAACATAATTCAGAACTATTTCAATCACACACGCCAATACATATACTAATAATTTTTAATATCATATATATATATATATACTAGCAGGGGTGCCTGGCGTTGCTCGGGTGTTTGGAGGTGTATGCTGTGCAAAAAAAACAAAAAAACAAAAAAAATGGTTAATTTTTTAAAATTTGAACCCTATTATGACCCCTTAAAATTTATTGTTTCGGGCTCAAATCACTTTATTAAGTTAGATCCAGGTTTAAGGAACCTATATCTAAAATTTCAAGTGTCTAGACCCAAAATTGTCGGAGGAGTTTGGTAGAGTTCTTAAAGGTCAAATTGTTGAAATTTGACCCCTTAACAGCCAAATTTCTGGCTGACACCCGTCACATCGATTTTCCCAAATCTCAGTACCCGGTATTTCAAATTTCGAGTCTATAGACTAAAAATTGACAGAGTTATTGCGTAGGGAAATGTACACAGACACACAGACACACAGACAGACACGGTCACTTTTATATATATACTAGCATGGGTGCCCGGCGTTGCCCGAGTATTTGGAAGTGTATGTTGAGCAAAAAAGAAAAAGCAGTCAATTTTTTTTTTAATTTGACCCCTATTATGACCCCTTAACATTTATAGTTTCGGGCTCAAATCACTTTATTAAGTTAGATCAAGGTTCAAGGAACCTATATCTAAAATTTCAAGTGTCTAGACCCAAAATTGTCGGAGGAGTTTGGTAGAGTTCTTAAAGGTCAAATCGTTGAAATTTGACCCCTTAACAGCCAAATTTCTGGCTGACACCCGTCACATCGATTTTCCCAAATCTCAGTACCCGGTATTTCAAATTTCGAGTCTATAGACTAAAAATTGACAGAGTTATTGCGTAGGGAAATGTACACAGACAGACAGACACACAGACACACAGACAGACACGTTCACTTTTATATATATATATATATATATATATATATATATATATATATATATATATATATATATATATATATATATATATATATACCACGTTTTTTGGAAATTATATAAATTCCAAATTATTCCCAACTCGCATTTAGGTAAAAATGCACTTTCGTCTAAATCATTGAATTAATTCAAAAAGAATTGCCAACAAAAACAAATAAATAACATATATATATATATATATATATATATATATATATATATATATATATATATATATATAGAGAGAGAGAGAGAGAGAGAGAGAGAGAGAGAGAGAGAGAGAGAAAGAGACCACCATTTTTTGCAATTTTATAAGTGCCAAACCTCAGCAACTATTGATCAGAATTTAAAAATGAAGGTTCCTTAGAAAGGTAATTACTTGAATTGTTTAGTAGGCAATGCGACATTTGCCCTTAAGGCCGCATATTAAGGGGATCATCCATCATGCAGAGCCTATTTTTGGCATTTTTATAATCATGAAATGTTTAAATCATAGTAATTTTTTTTCTAGTTTTGCATATGAATTACAAAATATTTTCCCAAAACATTTGGCCTTGATGGAGAGAGACTAAAACTTTTTGCTATGATTTCAAATGATCTGAAATAACAGCAAGGGGAGACTTGATTCCAAATATTTCTCATATGTTCTATCTCCCCTCTTTGTTTTTCGTAGATAAAGTAAATTTCACAGTGTATAAAGTTTATTTGATACTGGAGATATTCATAATCGTACCTCATTTCCAAAAAAGGGGAGATATAACACATGGGAAATATTTGGAATCAACCCTCCTCTTACTCTTATTTCAGATCATTTAAAACCATAGCAGCAAGTTTTAGTCTCCCCTCCATCAAGGTCAAAGGTTTTGGGGATTGTCTGTGTATGTGTGTGTGTGTCTTTGTGTGTACATTTCATTACCAAACTACTCTGTCAATTTTCAGTCTACAGACTCGAGATTTGACATAAGGGATATTGAGATTTGAGAAAATCTTTTTAATCGGTTTTTAACCATAAATTTGGCTGTCAAGCGGTCAAAGTTCAACGATTTGACCTTTGAAAACTCTACTAATCTCCTCCGCCAATTTTGGGTCTAAACACTTGAAATTTTAAATGTAGATTACTTAGACTTGGATCAATTTTTTTAATTCGATTTGAGTCCCAAACAATAAATGTTAAGGAGTCAAAATTGTCAAAGTTAAAAAGTTAATTGTCATAATTGTCGAAGTTAAAAAGAGGTAAAAGTTTTGAAAAAATGACCTATACGGTCTCTACCAAATTATTCAGCCAATTTTTGGCCTAAACATTTGAAATTTTACATAAAGTGTATTCCGACATAAGACAAACTTTTTAATCGGTTTTTGGCCGAAAATTTGGCTGCCAAGGGGTCAGAGTTTAAAAGATTTGACCTTTGTGTTCTCTAGCAAACTATTCAACCAATTTTGGGTGTAAACATTTTAAATTTTACATAAAGGGTATTCAGACATACAGTAAGCTTTTTAATCAGTTTTTAGGCGAAAATTTGATTGTCAATAGGTCAAAGTTGAAAGAGTTTACTTTTGCAGATTCTACCAAATAACTTCACCAATCTTGGGTCTAAACACTTGAAATTTTAGATGTAGGTAACTTGGACAAGGATCAAACTTTTTATTTGATTTGAGACCAAAATAATAAATGGTAAGGGGTCAAAATTGGAGTCAAAGTTAAAAAATTGACCTCTGTGGTCTCTACGAAATTACTCAGACAAATTTTGGTCTAAATATTTGAAATCTTAAAGTGTTTTCACACGTAGGGCAAGTTATGAACAATACATAGGGCCTGAGCAAAGCCGGGTCGAACTACTAGTATATATATATATAAAACTGTGTATGTTTGCTTTTGTGAAAAACTAGATTTATATCAGGAAGAAATCGTCTTATAGAAAAGGTGATCATGTTTGGAGTCGTGTAAAAATCTTTGTAATTATCTTTTATAAAAAGTTCTGACTAGATAGAACTGTTTGTCAGGCTTAAGTCTGAAATAATATTTTTATTGGTTTGTTATGCTTAAGTTTGAAATAGCATTGTCGTTGGGTTTTTTCATGCTTAACTTTATAATAGCATTTTGATTGTTTTTTCATGCTTGGGTAAGAATTAAATAATCCAGTAAGTCTGGAAAAAAAAATTTTATGCTCTAAATTCTTTATATCTTCAAATTCATTGTGTTTGGTTTAGTTGTTTTGTAGAGGATACTTGTCATGGATTTCGTTTTTCGGACTCACTTCCTCATCTTCAGTGTTTTTTCCACTAAGTTTCGGCCATATCATCCTTCGGCCTTCTTCAGGTGTATCTCAAACTCGGAAACTGTTTTTTTTTTTTAATTTCGAACCCAACCCTTTATTGTTACGGGGTACCATGTTCTTGTTCATTCATTCGTTGGAAGTTTTTGTGACTCACTTTCTTCCTTTACTCTATTGTCTCCTCTAGTGGATAGTGTGCTATCAGGGTATCTCTTATCCTAGTCATTTCTTGATGGTACGTATGAGGGTCGCTAATTATTGTCTGTGCTCGGTGTTGTAGACAGTGTGCGATTCCATATTTGACACTGTATGGGTGATGGGAGTTGAAGTTTAGGATATTTATGTTTTTATTTTTGACTTTGCAGAACATGATTGAGTTTTGCAAAAGGAAAGAAAAGAAAACAATAACATCAATGTTTGCTATATTTTAGATCAGGAACCCAGTATCATCAGACAACCTGATCTGGTAGCACTAGGGAATGAATGAGATTTCATATTTTCCAATTGAACTCAATGGAACTTTTAACTGACTAGATATCTTCCAATTATCAAGTGTATTTGTATGGAGGTCAATAATACGTTTAAAAGGTTTGGGTCAATTATTTGGTTTTGGGTCAATTATTTGGTTTTAGGTCAATTATTTGTTTTTTCTCGTTTTATCAATATTTAAACGTTGATAGAAAAGAGAATGACGCAATTCGTTTTAATCATTCATAAAAAAATATCATCTAATTAATCTGGAACGTTTCGGAAAGCAAGCTCACTCTAATTTGGAAAATTCAATAAAATTGTAATGTTGACATTTTTCTAGAACGTTCCTAAACACAGATCGATAATTTGAAGCAATAACAAATATGGATCCAATCTCCATTCTCGAATGCATTTAAAATATAACACTGTGCTCTTTTGGGGTGAGGGTAACACTTTAAATACAAAATAACCCGGATATAATAGATTTCTTCTCAGGTCCCTACAGCTCTCTTATACCCGGGTTACACTTATATCCGGGGTTCTTATATTCGGGTTACACTGTCTATTAAAAGTCAAGTACGTCCAAGGATGGAGTACTGCTGCCACATCCTGGCAGGAGCTGCTAAAACAGCCTATCCTGCCTTGACAGAGTACAAAATAGACTTCGTAGCTTAGTGGGGGATGCTCTTTTCTCTTCCCTGCAACCTCTCTCTCTCACAGAAGATATGTTGCGAGCCTGTCTTTGTTTTATCGTTATTTCCATGGCAGGTGCTCGTCTGAGCTCCAATCTCTGGTCCTCCCTCGCCAATCTTTCACAAAAAACACCCGTCTAGCTGAAACCACTGTCAATAATTTTCCTCACTCTTTATCTGTGCCTAAATCAAAATGTAGATTCCATGAACAAAGCTTCTTTCTTAGAAGTGCATGCCTGTGGAACATTATTAGTACCAATGATCCAGGCCTATAGTTTGCTTGTAAGATCGAATTAATTCGACCAAGTACATTAATATGTTGACTGAGCATTTTCTACTCTACTTTGGTCAGAATTTGGATGATAATCCTTTCTTCATGCAGGATAATGCTCCCATCACACAGCTGCAAATGTCAATAGGTTCGTGGAAGAGCATGATATTCCGTGTTTGGATTGGCCTGCACAATCTCCAGACCTCAATCCTATCAAAAACGTATGGCATTACATCAAGCAACAGCTACGCAATGATAAAATTTCAAATTTGGAAAAACTTTGGACAAAAATTTTCAAAAGTGGGATGCCCTTTCCCCGGATTATTGCTGCAGTCTAATTTAAGGAATTCCCAAAAGATTGCAGGCTGTCAAATTGCAGAAGGGCTATGCTATTAAATATTAACTAGTTCATTGTGTTCCTGTTGTATTTGTGTTGCATTACTGTCCTAAAGTTAAATTTAAATAACAATTTTCCATTGTGCGGACTTTCTTTTTGCCTCCTCAATTTGAAGTTATTTTTTTAAATTGACATGAATCCTAGAATATTTCAATTAAAAGTCAAATATGAACATGTAAAATTATAGAAGAATAAAAGGCCAATCAAATGAGGTATAGGTTGTTTAACAGTAACATTAAATTTAGCTTAAATTTGCAGTTTTTGAAAAAATTACAAGTATATATATATATATGTAGATAGGTCCTGCCTATCGCCCGGCTTCCATACTCCTTCTTTGCCTATTAGTCAGGCGCAGAGATCCTATCACAGTGATTCGACAGAAACACCCATTGGTAGATCTTGTTTCTTGTCTAGGGCAATGAACGCCGTTTCCCCACTCCCGACACACCCCACCCCTAAAGCTGGGCACTTGAGAATGCTTGAGTACCACATATGCCTGAGCAATTAGATTGGGTTGACCTTCCTCTGATGGGTTGAGGGTACCGGATTGACAGTTACTGGCTGCTGTTTCCGACTGGTAGTACAGGGTCCTTAACTCTTTGGTAGCGCTTAGAGCGGCTGCTCCATCAACAGTTGAATAATATCGGGATGTTTGCAGTGCCATAGCGCGCATGGAAAGGGACCCTGCACTCATCCCCAGTGGGCTTTCCTGAGGCCACAGTCCTAGTTGATGGAGGGTCAGCTGATGGTCTACTTGTGATGCATGTGTGATATTCTGCATAACCTCCTGTTCGGCTTCCCCTAACCCAACTGAAACTCGTTAAAAAATATGATGACAGTACAATCTAAAAATAACCTTAAACCAGGCTTAGGGTCAAACAAATCCAACTTGCCTCCTCCCTTGAGGCTTGCATTCACAAATATCCGTGGGCTTAGAACTAATTTAGCTGATGTTGAAGCATTTCTCCTAACAAATACCCCGGATATCTTAGCACTAAGTGAGACTAACCTACACTCCTCCATCCCCTCTAACTACTTTAACATGCCTGGATATCTCCCACTCTGCCGTAAGGACTCTGACAGACATATGCACGGACTTGGAGTTTACATTCGTAATACCCTTCCCTTGACTAGAGAAACAAACCTAGAAACGGATGATCAAGCCTTTATGTGCTTTAGACTAATCATGCAACACAACATTAGCTACTTTTTTTTCTCTACCGCTCTCCCTCGACCCAAGACTGCACCATAATAAACAAAGTATCTGACAGCATAGACACAGCACTCTCCTTCGACACTAGCGCCCAAGTACATGTATTTGGTGACTTTAATGTCCATCACAAAAACTGGCTTGGATTCTCTACTTACACAGATGCAGCAGGCAGCGCAACTCATAGCTTCTCTGTATCTCACTCCCTATCGCAAATTGTTACTTTTCCAACCCGCTTCCCTGATCAGGAAGAACAACACGCATCACTATTAGATCTGTTTTTGACCACAGTTCCTGATGATTGTGCAACGAAAGCCGACAGCCCACTTGGGAGCGCTGATCATGCGGTAATAATGGTTGAAATCGCCCTAAACTCTAGACCCAAAACTGAAGAGCCAGTGCTCAAAACAACGAGATATTATAAAAAGGCTGACTGGGAAGCTATCAGAGATCTTATCAGAGACGCCCCATGGGGAAATATTTTTTCTCTTCCTGCTGAACAGTGTGCAACTGAGACCACTGAATGGTTCAAAACTGCAATCGAAGCGCATGTTCCCACACGGAAATTCTATAGCAAGCCCCACTCTCCCCAATGGTTTACTTCGACTTGCGCAACTGTCATTGCTCAAAGGCAGCATGCATTCTGCAGGTTTAACCGACATAAGTCCAGTTCAAACAGACAAAAGTACATAGAAGCTAGAAGTAACGTTAAGAAAGAAATAGCGACAGCTAAGAGGGAATTTACGGAAACCACTAAAAAACGCATCGAAGCACAAAAACTAGGAACTCGTGACTTCTGGAAAATCTACAACAGTGTAGTAAATAATGGGCAATCAACAATTCCCCCACTAACCAACAATCACGAGGTTCTTTGCTCAGCAACCGAGAAGGCTAACATGCTTGCCAGTCGGTTTGCCTCAAACTCCACACTGGACCCTCTAAACCACCCCCTACCTCAATTTCCTATGCGGACAGACGCCACGCTAGACGATCTGGAAATCACTCCTGCTCAGGTGCATGCTATCATAAAAAACCTTGACACTTCCAAAGCATGTGGACCTGACCTCATCCCAGCTGTGCTATTAAAGTGCTCAGCCGAAGTAGCTCCAGTTCTCTCCAAACTCTACAACAAATGCCTTAATGAATCTTGCTTTCCGAGCTGTTGGAAAACTGCTTCTGTGGTACCAGTATTCAAGAATTCTGGCGAAAGAACTGACCCATTAAATTATCGCCCTATTAGCCTCCTCCCACTTTTTGCCAAAATATTTGAGACCTTAATTAACCATGCTCTAGTCCAGCACCTTACAGATGCTAAACTTCTGACCGACCATCAATATGGATTTAGACAAGCCCGTTCCACGGCAGACATCCTCACTGTAATCTCTGAACGCATATACCATTCACTGGACAAAGCGGGAGAGGGCAGAGCGGTAGCTCTAGATATATCTAAGGCTTTTGACAGGGTATGGCATGAGGGTCTCCTCAGGAAGATTAGATCTTACGGTATCACTGGTAGAATACTTAACATAATAAAATCCTTCTTAGATAAGAGAAAAATCCAGGTTGTCCTCGACGGTCGTACGTCTAAACAATATGATATAAATGCGGGAGTGCCCCAGGGATCTATCCTTGGTCCTCTGCTGTTCCTGATATTCATAAATGACCTCTCCGACAAAATTGCCTCTGAGATGGATATATATGCTGATGACACCACACTCTATAGCAGGCACGACAGAAAAACAAATGAACATATATCTAAAGTAATGGCAGAAACACTAGAGGATGAAACATGAGTTGGAACAATTACATCGAGGGCATTGCCAGGGCCGCTGCGAGGAAGGTGGGCTCTCTCTACTGTGCTAGAAAACTTCTAACACCCGAAAGTATCCTGTACCTCTATAAGGCCACTATTCGCCTATGTATGGAGTATTGCTGTCATATTTGGGCCGGTGCATCGGCTACTAGTCTCTCGCTCCTTGACAGGGTTCAAAAGAGAGTCGCAAATCTGATAGGCCCTAAACTGGCATCAAAACTTCAGCCTCTGTCCCATCGTCGAAACGTTGCATCCCTCTGCCTGTTCTACAAGTATTATAATGGTGAATGCTCTGAAGAACTGCAAGCACTTGTGCCCCCACGGCGTGAACACCCTCGACAGACCCGACAAGCTGCAAAATCCCACCCCCACACCGTAGAAATCCCTAGATGTAAAAGATCTTTCTACTCCAGTAGTTTCTTCCCCAGAACTGCTAGACTTTGGAATTCCATTCCAGGTCACTGCTTCCCCAACTGTACTGACATGCATAAGTTCAAGTGCAACGTGAACCAACATCTCACTGCCCTAATCCCTACATAGTACCCCAGTAGATGTTTCCCCTGATAGTAGCCCCCTACATTAAAGTGGCAATGTGCCTTGTTTGGGGTGAAAATGTAATAAAAAAAATAAAATATATATATATATATATATATATATATATATATATATATATATATATATATATATATATATATAATGCACCATGGCCTACTATAATAATACGGTCGTATATGTCACATTGAGAGGCAATTTTCTAAGAGGCCATTGAAACTAAGACAAAGGGAGGTAACTCAGAAATTGTTTTCTATTCAAACATTATTTCAGATTTTAATGCTTAGATAATTAAATAATTATTTCAGGTTTTAATATTTGAAATAATGCTTAAATGAATTCTACTTACATATTTTACTGTTATCCTGTCCAAAGTAACATGTTTCCATTAATTAAATGTATTTTCCCTTTTATTTCTTTATAATACACAACAAAATAAAAACAAATTCATTTTGAGTTGTCTTCCCGACCTTTCCAATAATTTTGTTGTTTATAAATATGAAAAAAAAAAAATGTTACTTTGACTACAACAGATTATTTGTTTTTTAAAGATTTTATTAGAATATCTTTTTTTTTTAAAGAATATCAAAATATTTACAAAGCACATGAATATAAGATTGGAAAGGAAGTAAATTGTTTTTCACTCTGTTACAAAATTATCAAATCATTAACTGCCATCTTTCTTACAAGAGGAGTTTTAAAGTATCTTTACAAAGCACAAGAAATTCAATAAAAATTGTAAAGGTAAATGTTCAACAGTAAATTTCACTTTTATTTTGATCGTTGCCGCTTTTTAAAATTTTTTAATGAATCTTTTCTAATTTCATCTGAAGAAAGTTTTTGCTTGTTGTTATAGAATATATTTAAAACAATTTTTGTTGCAATTTTATGTACTTTTTCAATGTGTTTCTCACATGTAAATACATACTTTGCCGAATAAGTTTTTTTTAAATTATTTCTGCAGACTTCCTAGTTGTAGACTGACCATGTTTTTCAATGAATTGAGAAGAAAATCCAAAATTGCAAAGCAAGAACAAATAAATCCAGCAATCTGAGTGGATGGAATTGTCAAACCTCTTTGAGATAATAAATTAAGATAATGATTCTCAGTGATCTCCGTATCATTGCCAACCATAAAAGTAGAACAAATATCACAGTTAAAGCGCTTCAAAAGTTTTTTTGCAACATAACCAGCAATTGAATATGCTACTTCTTTGCTGTCAGATGATAAACATAGTTCATTTATTTCTGACTCATGTTTGGACAAAATACCCAGAAGATTATAATTTTCATTCTTTGACAATGGATTGAGTTTTCCTGCCAAATGTTAATATTTTCTTTTAAAAGGGATCTACAGATTAAAATCTTTTCACTGCTATAAATCTCACGAAGACCCACTAAAAATCTCCCTCCGCTCATTTGACGATACTGTGAAAATTGCTTTTCAAGGAGACCACTTTAAAATCTATGAGTGAGAATATATTCATACCCATCATTCAGCAGTTTTTTCATAAGCATTGCTTGTGCTCTCAAAGTTGTGACAAATGCTTTGCTAGTCTGTGCAGTGAGGCAAAAGTCAGAAATTTTTTACCAAGACTCGACCCAGTTAGAAAACTTTGGTAAAAGTTGATTTTATCATCACTTGCAGTAACAGCATTATTCAAAATATTAGGGGTAAATCTTTGATTAGAATTGGCTATAGTCCACCAGCATCATATCAATTTAAGAAAATTTGCAATGTCGGTCCGTTCTGGAAAGTAGCTTTTACAAGCAGCAATTGTTGTCTCGTGGAATACAGCAATAGCCAAATTGACACTTTGCTTATTGTCACCAGGATGTAATGCCTTGAAAGTTAGTTTTGGTGCTTTTCGTAATGTAGTATCCAAAACCCTGTCCTTGTCATATATTTTATATTAGATAAAACTCCTGACTGGGAACACAAATGAAGGTCCAAAATATTGAAATCGAAAGAAAGAAACACAAACTTGCTTTTGTTTAGTAAACTGTTTTGAATATTCTTCAACAAATGAACAATGTCAAAAAAGAAAAAAAATTTCTTTGGAGAATCTGGATAAGTAATAAAATGTTTTTTTCTCCTTCAAATTTGTTTAATAAAATTTTAAAGGCATTTACATTTGCAGAATGGTTGTCTGCAACTACAGCCCTTATATTAAATCCTGCATTTAAAAGCTGTACAATGCATGCAATTATCTCTTGAGAGAGTCAGTCACCAGTAACAGTCACTTCAGGACAGATTTTAACTACAGTTGGCACTGTCTCCTTCAACCCTGAAATCATAAATATCATGATACCTTTATATAAGTTGCCAGTTTTATCAGCACCAACATACTTCCCACCATGAAACTGAGTTCCCTTTTGAAGGTACATTTCATCCAACATAAAGATACAATCCTGAGAAAGTTTACCTTTTCCCAAGAGAGATTTTGCAGCAGTTATAGATTCTACATCACCTTTTTGTATTTTTTCTAATGAAGAAAATGAAGGAAATGGTAATTGCTCAACCAGTAATTTATATGCTTGAGGAGAAGTATAGCGCAATAATAAAGAGAATCTGATTAGTTCAACAGAAAATGAAGGGCGACCCTTAGGTTTAAAATTTTGAAATTTGTATAGTTCTTTTAGAATGCAATTTCGAGGTTCTGCTACAATGTTTTGAATATAAGAGGGGAAATTTTCCAACATGCTATACCTTGTAAGTTTTGCATTGTGACCCTTCACAAACCAATGTGGTAATGGTATTGGATTTCTGAAGTTGAACGTGTAAATTGTTGTCAATCCGAATGCACTCTTTCAGTAATGGAAAATTTGTCTTAAAATCTATCCGGAAAATCGATACATATTTTAATTTTTTTAAAGATTGAAACCAGTGGGGCAACACTTTGTTTCTTCCAAATCTTCGAAACTCATAATAATATCTGCTGGAAGAAAATTTGGTCGTTCATCATCTTGGTAATTTCGATCCTTTGGAGCTTTTCTCATTGTGTTTGATATAGGTAGAAGAGATGGCTTAATATTCACTAACGATGAATGAATTATTGGTATTGGATGTAGGGACCAATTTAACTTATTTCTTTTCCGTTTTAAAATAAATTTTTCCTCAAAATGTTTTATACATAAAACTGAATTTTTTGTTGTAATCCAATCAGCACGATTTACAAATTTTGTCCATTTTTCAAACAGGTCGTGTTTGCCATGTGGAAAATGAAAAGTTGATAGATTTTTGTGGTTTTTATAACCAATTTGGCAGCCAAATGCAACGCATTTGTTCACCATTTTGTTAAGCAAATTATAACAAAACTTAAACAATATTTTAAAAAAGATAATATATATTTTTTACAATATTTAAAACGGGTAGAAAAAATTCAACAAGTAGAGATCGCAAAAATGGTTGTAAGCATAAAGATCGCTTACGTCTTTGAAAATAATCAAGGGAGGTTACTCTATTGTACTTTTGTTCTGTAAATTAACATGAATAAAAGCGGCGAAAAACATTTTATATGGATAAAAACATGTATTTTAAGAATGAAATAATATAAAAATATTTAAATAAAAGTTTATTATTCATTATTTCAAGAGTTAATATAAACTACTTTTGAATTACTTCCCTTTGAAATTTTCAACGTTGTATGTGGCTCGAGCTTACACAGTTTTCCATAATAAAAACAATGGCCTCTTAGAAACGTGGCCTCTCATGTAACATACGTGTCAGGTCATGTCATATGCTACTGGTACCATGTAACCCAGTACTACCTGCCTAATGGTCGGGTTACCGTCAACTAAACTGGTTCCCCCACCAGACTTGTTTGGTGAAGAGGGTGGCTAGTCTCCCTGAAGGATTAAAAACAAGATCTTCCAAAGCGCGAATGAACCCTTTTTTGGGGTCAATGGCCAACTAGCACCGTGTGTGTTTGTGTGTATGTATGTGTGCGTTGGGGTGGAGAGGGCTCCCGTAAGCCGTGGTAAAGGCAACGTTTCTAGGAGAAGGAAATCTCTAATTTAAAATACCATAAAGCGAGAGACCAGTACCCGTATTAAGCTGGTGTACAGTTTAACTTATTGCTGGCTATCTTGCTCTTGCTTGTTGCTAGATCTCAACATTTTGAACTGAGAGAGAGACTTAGCTGTCATGCAAAGCTAAGACTCTGTAACATCATCTGTGTATAGATACTCCCTCACGCATTTGTCTATTAAAATGGTCCTGTGCGTTGGAAGTCATTTTTGGGCTCGTGTCTGAGAGAGTGGCATTCGTCTGACAAGACGTTGCAATCATCATATATATATATATATATATATATATATATATATATATATATATATATATATTTGATTCACCCACTCTGATGAGTCGTAGACGACGAAACACGTGTCAGTGGATAATTATATTTTAAAAATAATATATATATACCGCTCACCATGTGGAGGTACCAAATTGGTTAAAGGGAAAATTATTCCCAACTCGCATTTAGGTAAAAATGCACTTTCTAAATAATTGAATCCATTCAAAACATATCGCTAAAACAAAAACAAACAACATCTATATATATATATATATATATATATATATATATATATATATATATATATATATATATATATATACACTGGTAGCCAAATTGAATATTGAAATGCTCATATCTTTGGTTCTACGAAAATTTGCAGGCTCTTTGAAGATTATAATACTATTCTATGGTTAAAATTTTATGCCAATTGGTAAAAAAATAACCTATATTTTCCAACCAATAAAATATGCCCAAATTGGCCTACATTTGTATATATAGTGTCCTGACATGCCAGCTGTTCTTTTTGTTGCTTTGGGATGAATTTTGCTTATGTTTTTTTTTTTAATTTTTGCTTGGTTGTCTTCTCTGTAGCCTTGCCAGGCCACTAATATATATTTGGTTATATACACACACACACACACATATATGGATATATGTGTGCTTGAGGATATATATGTAACCTGAGAAGTAGAGAATATCCTTGAATAATAAATAAAAAGACATGTGGCTAGTACTTACATTTTTGTTATGTTTTGTTAATTTTAATATTTAATTATTTTATTTTATTTCATCTTTAACAGGCGATTCTATTTTTCTTAAATTCTTTCTTACTCAAAGTTGATAAAATTATTTTCAGTTTCATGTTGGAAATTTAATACAACTTTCTGCATTTTTGTTTTTACCTGGTTTCATTTGTTATCAGGTATTGCACATTCCCTGGTCATGTTTTTAAATCAATCTATGTCTGTTTTGTCTCATTTTAATTTAGTAATTTTTTTCCCAAAAATCAAGGGTCTCATTTTCTGGAACTAACACTTGATCTCTATATGAGATGCATAGATAGTCGAATATTCCGTTAAAGTTCTCCTTTATTTCTCAAATGTTAAGTTAATAAATTCCTATTATAGTATTCAAAAACCTTCATACAGAACTAGCTCGCATACTTACAAAGCTATTTAAACGTTGTCTTAAGGAGAATTGCTTCCCAACATCCTGGAAAACCTCACCCGTTTCCCCCGTATTTAAAAATTCATATCATCGCTCATCTCCCTCTCAGTACAGACCAACCAGTCTCTTGTTTGTCATGAGTAAGTTGCTAGAATCTGTGTCGAATAGAGAAGTAGTCAACCACCTCAGTAAAAATAACATGCAATATGGTTTCCGTTCTGTTAGATCTACAGTTGATGTGTTAACAGTTATATCTCACAGGATTTCGAATCTCTCGATGGAGGCTTCCTTTCTAAGGCAATTGCTCTTGACATATCAAAGGCTTTGATAGGGTGTGGTATATAGCTCTACTCCACAAAATCTCCAGCTATGGTATAGCTGGAAACATCTTTTCAATTATAAAATCATTTCTCTCTGATAGGGTCATAAGAGTAGTGGTTGATGGGCAAAAATCTGAAGCTCACAGAATTAATGTTGAAATCTCTCAGGGATCTATCCTGGGCCCAACTCTCTTTCTGATCTACATCAATGATCTCCTAAATCACATTCTAAGATCATTTGTAGAAATTTATGCTGACGACACTACAATCTATGTCAACACTTCAAAAGCCGTAAATGGTCAAGTTCTCTCTGATTCTTTCTCCTTTGATCTTGATCATATGGTTCAATGGGGAAAGAGGTGGCTGGTTAATTTTAATGCATCTAAGACTAAACTTCTATCTTTACATCATCGATGCTCTGATCCCCATCTGGCATCAATTGAAATGAATGGCTCTCATCTTAAGGAGACTCCATATTTTGACAAACTTCTAGGCTTGACCTTTACTCCTGATCTGAAATGGAACACGTACATCAAATCTGTTGCCAAGGCTGCTGGAAAAATGGTGGGATCGTTCTACCATTCCAGTAGATATCTCACTGCTGATGCAATTATCTACATGTATAAAAGCCAGGTACGGCAAACGATGGAGTACCGTTGCCACATCTGGGTAGGAGCTGCTACAAGCAGCTTATCCTGCTTTGACAGAGTTCAAAATAGACTTTGCAGCCTAGTGGGAGATGCCCTCTTCTCTTCCCTGCAATCTCTTTCCTACAGAAGAGATGTTGCGAGCCTGTCTCTGCTTTATCATTATTTTTATGGCAATTGCTCATCTGAGCTCCAATCTATGGTCCCACCTGGCCTGACTTTCACGAAAAACACTCGTCTAGTTGAAACTATCAATAATCACCCCCACTATTTATCTGTGCCTAAACCTAAACATAGATTCCATGAACAAAGCTTCTTTCTCAGAACTGCATACCTGTAGAACTCTCTTCCGTTTTCCTGCTTTCCAACTGACCACAATATGGTTGTCTTCAAGTCCAATGTGAACAAATTCTTGATGAACCAGCCACTTAAGTAATCCAATTGACCAAATTCTCACTACTAACGATGAATGACATGTTCCCCTTGATCACTGTACATTAATTAACCCTGACCCTCGAGTGGCCTCCGGGCCTTGATAAGTGGTGACATCTTGTAAAAAATTAAAAAAGTGGGATTAAGAAGTCAGCGCCGCCAAGGAGAGGCACTGACCTGCAAAAAGGGCCTAGGTTGCCCTGTCGGCATTCACCGGTAAGAGAGCCTCAGACAATTAGCAATAAATTAGCCCATTCTCAAAGAGAAAGGCAATGCCTGGAAGGGTGGATATCCTAGAACTGGACAGAACTTAACTTCCGCAAAATCAACAGGGACAGGATCATTACAGGAATGGTGTAATCTCTGTTGATTTTGGAGGCCTGAGAATAAAAATTACGAGCTGCTACGTTTCCAAGACTATAAATATATTGAATTAGCGCTTACCGGAAATTCAAGCACAATTAAACAACGTAGAGGTTTCTATAATGTATCGCCATTAATAAGTCAATTTCTATTAAAAGAATATAATTTAATTTTAGATATAGGTTAACTCTCTCACACCATAGAAAACACCTCCTATAATAACTAATACATATAATAATTAATACCTATAATAACTAATACATATAATAATTAATACCTATAATAACTAATACATATAATAATTAATACCTATAATAACTAATGTATATAATAATTAATACCTATAGTAACTAATACATATAATAATTAATACCTATAATAACTAATACATATAATAATTAATACCTATAATAACTAATACATATAATAAATCAATAAATTACATAACAAAAATATACTCATTTCATTTCAGTTGCACATTTATATTTGAATTATAACGGCCATATTTATTCCAAAAAGAATATAAATTACATCATATCTTTTTAAATGTATTTAGTGATATATGAAGTTGAAAAAAAATCTTACATTCTCCAAAACGTTATAATTGTTTTGAATTACCAACGAATTTTTTCGTCCTGAAACAGAATAAAGTCACCCTTTTCACAACAAGTATATTTTCAAATATTTCAACGATTTTTTTCACAACAAATAGGTTTTCAAATATTGTACAGGTATTTTATTTTCTTTAATTTATTCATCCAGATGTCTTACAATAAAAACGAAACGTTGATGAACATATAACTTGATTTGTTCCTTTTCATCTCTCTATCTCGACAGAATACTATTTCCATTATTCTCATTATATATATATATATATATATATATATATATATATATATATATATATTATAGATATATATACCTATAATATAAAACTGAATGTGTGTGTGTGTGTGTGTGTGTGTGTGTGTGTGTGTGTGTGTGTGTGTGTGTCCGGTCACGAATACGCTCCTATATGGTTTACTATTTTAAAAAACTGATTACATATAATGATAGAAGATGTATCGAGACACAAGAATGGGTATGTTTGATCTGGCAGAACAGTGGTTCATTTAAATTGTGGGGTCTGCGTTCGCACCTGGTCCACAAAGTATGGAAATAAAAAATAACAAAATAAAAAAAAAACGTTTACAAGTGTACATTAGAATACCTTGATAAGTATCTTTTAACTTAAATAGGGATGGTATAATAAAATTGTGGGGTCTGCATTCGCGCCTTGCCTCCATAGAATGAAAAGAGGCGCACAAACTTTAATAAAGACTTTTCATATCTATCTGCGTAAGTATACTTTGATAATTATGTTTCAGTTTGAAGAAATCTTCTTTTTAATAACCTATCATATTTTCATAAATCAGAGACCATTTTCTGTAGGCTGTTTTTGAACCCAGTCAACGACGGGTACTTTTGCTAGTATATATATATATATATATATATATATATATATATATATATATATATATAGTTTCATTTTACTCCAGTCAAAGTTCTCAGAAATCAAGGGGCCCCCTTCCTTGTGCTAACACTTGATCTCTGTATAAGATACATAGATATTCGATTATTCCGTTAAAGTTCTTTACTTATATTCAAATAATAGAAAGATTCTGTATAAAATAATTACTATTTAAAATCTGATTTCATTGTAAGAATCTGCCCTGATGCCGAGACATGTATGTTCATATGTAGTCAATAATGCGTGTATAAATAAGCATATTATGATAACGTTTGTCTTACGATCCAACACTTTTGAATAAATACATGAAAAAAGGAAAAAAAAAAAGGAAAAAAGAAAGGGAAGAGAAAATAATATCACTATATTTTCACCCACGCCTTGCTAAATTTACTTACCCCCCACCACCACACACACTACAATCTAATGTATTTTAAACTTCAAAACTTAATTATTGTCCATCTCCGACCCCCCTTATTTTCTGTTCCTTTCTTTCTTTTGTCCTTTTTTTGTTTCCTCTCTCCTATTTCTTTTAAAATCGTTCTTCCAAATAATAATAGCCATTTCTGTAAGGTCTGACGAGGCTGCTGGATCGTAAATATGGTCCGGCAACCGAAACATATGTAACTGAACAGATAGAACAGTAATAAAAAATAAAACGTTTATATATATATATATATATATATATATATATATATATATATATATATATATAGAGAGAGAGAGAGAGAGAGAGAGAGAGACAGAGACAGAGAGAGAGACAGACAGAGACAGAGACAGACAGAGACAGAGACAGAGAGTGAGAGAAATAAAAAGGAACAAACCAAATTATATGTTCATCAAACTTTCGTCTTTATATATATATATATATATATATATATATATATATATATATATATATATATATATATATATATATATATATATATAATGAAAATTACAATTGAATTTCCCAAAATGATCCAAGATGGTAAAATTAAAGTAAATTATAAATATTAAAGAATTAATATTTATAAAATTATCTCAGCCAGATATAAAAGCTCGATAAAACCAAATAGGAAATAGAGCTTATAATATGAGCAAACAGTTAATGACATATTGGATTTTTTATCTTCCACTAAACTATCCATTAATGTGTAATCACCTTTTTCTTTACCATATTCCCTCTGCTTTACTTATTTTGTTTTCAAGTAAGATCTTTGACTTACTTGTTGTTTCATCAAATACTTCTGCATGCAAAATCCGATCCCGCATTTTGCTAATTCCTACCCTCTGATGAGAAGGAGAGTATTTCTTCGAAACTCCGCGGATTAAGGACTATCCATTTATTTAGTGTTTCCTTTTCAGATTAAATGTTTTTAACTCGTTTCAAAGTTTTTTTTAACATATTTCATTAACTGTTTGTTCATATATATATATATATATATATATATATATATATATATATATATATATATATATATATATATACAACAAAGTCTATATTCTACATTTCAAATTTGAAGATGTTGATCATCTTACCATTTATTCCTTTCAGTAAGTTTACATGCACAATTTTTGACCGCACCTGTTTCGTATCACAAAATCATTCATTTAATTATTATATCAATCAATGAATTTATTTTGCCCTTGACTCATCAAAAAAATGGGTAAACATTACCCAATAGCATACGGAATATTTTAATAGCTCCAAAGCAATTTAGTTTGATTTAACTTGGCAAACAAAGAATGCAATTCCGAATTATTATCCAGTCATAACTGACAGACAGCATGCTACCCCTGTGACGTAAATAAAAGGTTCATTACAAATTCTGTTTATATTCCCGAGTTCAACAGAAACATTCCCAAGTTCGACAAGCTACATCTGAAAAAGGTCTGAGGTTACATCGACTGAAACGTTGTGAAAAATGGTATCAAGATGAGAACAGTAGTCTGCAGATACCAAATGACATGTATCTATCTTCAGTATTTACTTTAACAGAGCTATGATACATGTGTGTGTGAATAACAAAGAATTCGATTGGCTGACTAGCAAACTCATTATCATCGGAACATATAAAAACGTGAAGCAACATCGATTCCAGGCAATTGCCTGACGAATCCTCATGAGGATGAAACATGAAAAATTCTATATAGCTTAATTGCCATAAAGCATCCAAGTTTTGTATCGAAGAAGACGTTATTGGCCTCTGTTCCTTTCCTCTCTTTCTTCATCAACTTCTTATCACAATATTACCATAAGAATGATGGCAAAATAATTATCGAAAAGGAAGTAAAGAGATAATCACATATTTATGAGGGAAGTGGTCAAGCACTCAAAACGGATGTTTATTTTAGACTTTGAAGAGGATGTAAGTCATACATTTTTATGATGTTAGAGATGATAGCCAAGGTTGATGTTTTTACAGAGAGAGTAACACACAAGAAGAACTTAAAAGAGAAACCTAGAAGCGAGAAGTAGAATATATATATATATATATATATATATATATATATATATATATATATATATATATATATATAGCATATATATAGCAGGCCGCCCAACGCTTCCCGGTCATAAAATATGCATTAATATTATATCTTACTTCATACAGAATCTGAGACATGTGCATGCTAGTTTTATATTCTTTTCTACTTCTTTTTCACTTCTTGTAAGTAAAAAAAAATACTCGAGCTGAGATCGAAACCAAAACCTTAAGACACTGAGTCAACTATGATAACCATTAGGCCAGCTTGACACGCCATTTAAAAAGTATTTTAAAACATAATTATTCTTAATATTATGTATGGCATAATCACGTTGACATGCCGGTTCTCATCAGATCACCAAAGTTAAGCAATGTCGAGCCTGGCTAGTACCAGATGGGCGACCATTTGGGAATTCTAGGCGCTGTATGTGCTTTCCGCTTATCTTGGCATTGTTTCCAGTCGTCCTGAACCTCCACTTGCCACTGGTATTTAACAATGTTGACTCAGAAGAGGTGTGGTTGGAGATTCTGCAACTCTTGCCACAAAAATTTCACGCGCAGGCACCCTTAGTGTGGGTATCCATAGTCTGTCAAGACTGAAGGAAGCCTTATTCTTAACATAAGTAATCTCTCATCTAAAAGATTCACGCATGCACATTCGTGAAACAGTATACAAACAGATAAAAATGCAACCCCCCCACACACACACGTAAGAATTTTTCAATTTTCTTCTGAATGAAAATGGATTAAAAAGTTCTTCATATGTCTGAATACCCTATACATCAAATTTCAAATCTGTATATAAAAAATTCGTTGAGTATATAGGTTGAGAAGTGTGTTCACACACACACATTCTTACTTTTATACTAGCAGGGAGCCCCCGGCTTTGTCTGGTTGTAAAATACGCTTAAATATGATATTTTAATTTGTTCAGATTTCGTATATATTATCGTTGAGTCGTGATTTCAAAAATAAAAAAAAACGTATTTGGGTACCATCAGCTAGAATCGAAACCCCCCCAAAACTGCAGCATTTAAAGCTGGTGACGTTACCACTGTACCAAGGCGACACGCATATGAACTGATTAAAAATTAAAACTCAAAAATAAATGAAGATGAATGTACAGAATGTATAACAATTTTTTTTCAATTTTGACCCATTTTTGACCCCTTAAAAACTATTTTAATCTACTAAAGACCTATAAGAGAACGGCCTACTGTTGTTTTGACCCCCCCCCGCCTAATACCACTTTTTTAAACATCTCTCTTCACCCGGACTTCCTACTGTTATTTTAACCCCCCACACCTCTCCACACTCTGGCAACGCCAGGTATCCCCGCTAGTAAGATATAAAATGAAAAAGTCAATGTGTTTTTAAATTCTGTGAAAAATCAAACCTTCATTGAAACTAATTTGAATGCTCGAACAGTAGACATATCGATTTCTATAACGCCCAAATACTGACGTTATCTCTCTCTCTCTCTCTCTCTCTCTCTCTGTATATATATATATATATATATATATATATATATATATATATATATATATATATATATATAGTCATCCACATACAGTACTGTTTCGCTGTTTCACAGCTCATCAGTGCGGTTAGACAAGCAGCTGCCTCAAGCCAGGATCGAAACCTGGTCACCCAAAACGACAGTTGGAGCTTCTAACCATTGTGCTATACGTATGCTGCTATGCAGGCAGTGATTTAACAATGTTTTGACATTGTCCAAATATATAAGCTCAATTTGTTTACACAAAGAGAATCGCTTCATACACTAATGGTAATTTGTATATCACTTCCCAAATGCTCAACCCAAGATAAGGGAGAATTATAGTCATCCACATACAGTACTGTTTCGCAGCTCATCGGCGCAGCTAGATATGCAACTACCTCAAGCCAGGATGGAAACCCGATCGCCCAAACGACAGTCAGTCGGAGCTTCTAACCATTGCGCTATATGTCTGCTGCCGTATATATATATATATATATATATATATATATATATATATATATATATATATATTATTATTTTTTATTACCGTATCTTAACAGAAAGATACGGTAATAAAAAATATAACGCATATTTACTCTACAACGGTATTGAGCACTTTCTTTAGTTTTTATTAATTACCATTTCCACTGTGTATATATATATATATATATATATATATATATATATATATATATATGAGTGAGAGAGAGAGAGAGAGAGAGAGAGAGAGAGAGAGAGCAGGTGAGGGAATAATAATTTACACACGTGGGGGGGGTGAAACATAACAAAATCTATTTCTTTCCATGTACGATTGTTTCGGAAACGATATCCTTTTATTTATTCGATATTTACAGATGGACTGTGATTGATGAAAGTATGATAGGTTATGAAAAGGAGGGGGTTGTAAAGAGATAGGTTTTGATAGTCAAAAATTTTACCCTAAGTAAAATATGATGAAAGTAAAGATAATTTTCACGAAAATATATTTTTTATATCAACTTTGTTTCCATTTACGAATGGAAACAAAGTTGATATAAAAAAATATATTTGAGTGACCAACAAAATGATGTTTCCTTACAAAGAGAAAATGTTATATATATATAATAATATAAATATACAAGAAATAAATGTTACCATAATCAATAAAAGTTACTTTTATGATAGAAAAGTTCATTGGTTTGTATTTTAAAGTAGTTTGTAAAAAAAATTTTTTTTAATTCACGAACCGGTTTAAAAAACAAAAAACAAAATGGTAGCGACTTTGAAATGGAGAGCCCCGCTTTTCAATTTGAAGGAGGGGCACCTGAGCATTCTTTGTTAACAATTTAAGAGAGTTCCGTCAACGTAAGGAATATTTATAAACATATTTTAATGTTTTCCGTGATTTTGTGCTTGAGGAATATTCGATTATGGCATGTGTAATTTATATAAAAATTCATTTAAGTAGTTATTGCCTCAAATTTCGTTTTAATTTCGCTTCGCTGAAATTATTTCAAGTAAAAAGCATTAACAATGTACTTGCAATAACCCTTATCCCTGAGTGGCTTCCGGGCCTCGATAAGTGGTGATCACTGTGTAAAAAGAAACAAGAAAAAAAAAAAAATAACTATTTCAAAACAAAAAAAAAATGAACTGAACTTTTATTGACTATGGTAACATTTATTTCTTGTATATTTATTTTTTTCAGGTAGTCGTTTATTCGTGTTTCTGCTAAACACTCTTACTAAATAATATCGACGAAATATCGAAAAACAAAGAAACAAAAACAGTTTTGAAAAATAATGAAGCTTTACTTACTTTAGTAAAATAATCCGAAACATCAAAATGGGATATTAAAAAAGTAAACACGTAATTACTTTAGTTTTTTAAAGCAAAGAATCGATATAAATATGAATAAGAAGAAAATGGCGCTCTTTTCAAGCAGAACAGCTTCGTTCCAGTTTTACAGTATTGAACGGTGTAGTATTGCGCTGTCGGATTCAGGGTTGTACTAATGTAATGTAAAGAACACGCAGAAAGGGTTGTAATCAACTGAAATCCTTCTAGTACCCTGACAAAAAAGCTTAAACAGATATATAAATAAAAATAAAAAGGTTATGTAAATGTTTTTAAAAAGACACGTAATCACGTGAGCAGGATTTTTCCTTCTTTTGACACGATAACAAGTAACGTTGTTATTTTTTTTATTATTTATCTATTTATCAATTTTCGAAAGAGTTCCACGTGCAAGGGGAGAAGGAAAAAAACTGAGTTATGCAAAATGTGTGTTCAGAATTGTCTAAAGTTCCGACTTTTTTTTTTTTTTGGCTTTCACTTTAATAAGAACGTGAATTTATGAGGTGTATTTATTCGACACGATAAAATTCAACTAAAAAAATAAATAAAAGCTAACGTGAATTAAGATTAAAATTAAGGTGTTATTGAGGACCCTCACCCCTTTTAAAAAACCTTGTTAAACGTTGTGACATATTTACATTCTATGGAGGTCAGGCGCGAACGAACACCCCATAATTTTATTATACCATATTTCTTCAAACTGAAACATAATTATCAAAGTATACTTACGCAAATAAAAAAAGTGTTTGTTAAAGTTTGTGCCATATTTCCATGGAGTACAAGCACGAACGCAGACCCCACAATTTTATTATAGCATCCCTATTTAAGTTGAAACATACTTATCAAAGTATTCTTATGTACATCTATATCAAAAACCCTTGTAAACGTTTTTTTTTTTTCATTTTTTATTTCCATATTTTGGGGGCCAGGCAAAAACGCAGACCCTACAATTTTTATAAACCACCATTTTGCCAGATCAAACACACCCATTCCTGATCCTCAATGCATCTTCTATCATTATATGTAATCAGTTTTTTTTAAGTAGTTAACCATATAAGAGCCTATTCGTGACCACACACACACACACACACACACACAGAGACGTTCAGCTTTATATATATATATATATATATATATATATATATATATATATATATATATATATTAGTGATGGGACGATTCCAATATTTTTTCCCAATTCCGATACAATTACCGATTGCAATTCTTTATAAATCTCTTATTATTTAATTATGAGATTGTTATTTCCCTGATTTTCGTAAAAACGTATGCAGAAATTTTCCTAAACATCAAAATACACTTGTGGAGAGTGATCTATCGATTTTAGCTTTACTGGTAATTTAAAATTAATGAATATTTACTAATTCATCATTATTACCAGAAATTGAAGATTTTACTCTAAACAAAATCAAATAGAAAATAACAATTAAAAGAATCGATTTGGCATCTGAAAATAGACACCAATATTTCCGATTCTGATACCGATTCCGATACCCTTAAATGTTCCGATATTTATGATTCCCGATTCCGATTCCGATTAATCGTACCAACATTAATATATATATATATATATATATATATATATATATATATATATATGTATATGAAGCAAAGGTGGAGCTGAAATAGTTTCTCAATTTAATTATTCCTGTATCTCCAAAATAGTTTTTCCCACGTGGTGGTTCAAATATGCACTAAAAGCAGCATCAGATCTCATTTTTAAAATTCTTTCCTTGGAAAAGAGCCAATTATCTAAGTGGAGATAACTTTGGCAGTTTTATTATTCTTCTCTTGAGAGCATCATTTATTAAAACAAAGGAAAAGGGTTTCTTTTTTAACTTGCTTTATTTTCATCTCCCTCTCCCTCTCTCTCTCTCTCTCTCTCTCTCTCTCCCTCATAATATAAGTGTGTGTGCATGCGTGCGTGTGTGTGTGTGTGTGTGTGTGTGTGTGTGTGTGTGTGTGTGTGTGTGTGTGTTAGTGGCCTGGCAAGGCCACAGGGGAAACAAGAGAAGCAACAAAACTAAAGCTGGCCTGCTAGGACACTATATATATACAAACGTAGACAAATTTCGGCATAGTTAATTGGTTTGAAAATATAGGTTCCTTTTTATAATTGTCATAAAATTCATATAATTTTAAACGTAGAAAAGTATTCTAATCTTCAGAAAGACTGCAAATTTTCATGTAGTTTTGTTCCATAGAACCAAAGCTATGAGTATTTCAATATTCAATTTGGCTACGAGTATATATATATATATATATATATATATATATATATATATATATATATATATATATATATATATATATTTCCCCCAAACCTCTGGCTTTGATGGAGGGGAGACAAAAACTTGCTGCTATGGTTTCAAATGATCTGAAATTAGCAGCTAGTGGAAACTTGATTCTAAATATTTCTCATATGTTATATCTCTCCTCTTTTGGAAATGGGGTCCGATTATGAATATCTCTAGCAGCAAATAAGCCTCATACACCGTGAAATTTACTTTATGTATGAAAACTAAAGAGGGGAGATATAACATGAGAAATATTTGGAATCAAGTCTCCCCTTGCAGTTATTTCAGATTATTTGAAATCATAGCAGCAAGTTTTTGTCTCTCCTCCATCAAGGCCAGAGGTTTTAGGGAAATATCAGATATTTTGTAATTTATATGCAAAACTAAAAAAACAAATGACTATGATTGAAAACTTGAAGAAAGTGCCAAAAATAGGCACTGGATGAAGGATTGTCCCCTTAATGTGCCATTTTAAGGGAAAATGTCACATAGCCCATTACACAATTCAGGTTAAGCTAAATTTTTTCTATTATGCTAGAAAGTTGCTCTCACCTGGTAGAATTCTATATCTCAACAAGGCCAATATTCACCCATGCATGGAGTATTGCTGCCACATCTGGGCTGGTGCATCTGGCACTAGTCTTTTGATCTTAGACAGGGTCCCAAAAAAAAGAACCTCTAACTTAAGATGTCTCGTGCTATCAACCAAGCTCCAATGTTTATCCCATGGCTGAAATCTTGCATCTCTATGCCTGTTTTACATGTAATTTAATGCAGTGTGCTTCGACGAACTCAAGGCTCTTGCACCCCCCCCCCCGACGTAAATACCCCCGACTAACCCGGCAAGCAGCAAAATCCTACCCTTACACTGTAGAGATCCATAGATGCCTGAAAGCCTTCTATTCTAATAGTTTATTCCCCTTGAATGGCCAAACTTTTAAATGTCCTCCCAGGTCCCTGCTTCCCTGGCTGCACTGACATGCAGAAGTTCAAGTGTACTGTGAACAAACACCTCGCTGATCAACTCCTTACATAGTAACCCTATTGAATTGATCCCAAATAGTAACTCCTTATGTCCAAGTAGCACTGTGTTTTGTTTGGGGCGAAATAACAAAAAAAAAAAAAAAAAATTAGAGGCAGCATGATTGGTATCAACTCTTTGATTCGAACTCCACGGAGAGAAGGTGCGAGATGTTGGCTTGCATGTTGCAGAACACTTGTGTGTGTGTGAAACGGCACAAACCCTATTTGGGTTTAACCAACTCCCTCCAAAGGAGGAAATTCCATGAGAGTATGAAATTCACAAGCGGTTGCCAGTCGCATGTATATCCCCGTTAGGGGAGATGATGACGTTAGGGTTTTGCAACTCTTGCTGGGAGGTATCAACGTCCTCCTACATACAGTGCTTGGAATTCCCAAATTGGTCACCCATTTTAGTAATGACCAGGTTCAATGTTGCTTAACTTTGGTGATCTGACGGGAACCAGTACGTCAACGTGATTATGTCATATATTCCAAGACACTTGCAGCACCTTAAATACTAATACTGATGGTGATGATGATGATGCTGATGATGATTATGATGATGATGATGATTTAGAAGTAGTAGTAGTAGTAGTAGTAGTAGTAGTAGTAGTTATTCTAGGCCTTGTATTGTAGATATTTTAAAGTCAGTTTTGCTCATAATGCAGAACACCCAAATGAAGCCATTGAAAAAGTCAGTTCAAAAAACAATATCTAACAATTGCCGAGTTTCACATAAAAAGTCCCGACTTTGATAAGATGCACCTGAAGAAGATCGGAGATTACAACGGTCAAAAATGGCATAAGAATAACATCAATGGTGAGAACAGTAGACCGACTAATCCAAGTAATACCAATTCTAATTAGTGGTCATAATCCAGATCGACTATAACACTATCTGGTGTGATAATTGCTTATCAAAAATCAAGTTTTAATATTGAATATGTTAATAAAAGCTGAATACGTGACTATCTAAAAATATAATTAGGTTTGAATAAATAAGAATGATTTTGCCAAAATATTTTATTCTGTTCGACCATATTTGTTTTCTGTTTTGGATAAATATATGCATATACTTTTGGTCTTCTGCCAGCCCTGTTGCGACGGGTGGGTGCGAATTTAATACATACTCAAGGAGAAATATTTACGGCACTGATTTGTAGCCTGTTGGTGAGAGCTGCCGACTGTCAATGCAACGGTTTTAGGTTCAATCCTTTGCTGGGAAAAGTGTATGCCTAGCCGCACTGATGAGTTGTGATACAACGAAACAGTACTGTATGTGGATGACAATTAAAGCCCCCCTCCCTGTTTGGGTAGAGCACTTTGTAAATTTATTTTCATCCGATGCGTATTGAAGCTATTAAGCGAAGCCCTCTATTAATTTGTTTGTAAACAAGCTGATGATTAGAGCACTGTTGCGACGGGTGGGTGTGGATTTAATACACACTTAAGGAGAAATATTTACGGCACTGATTCCTAATCTGCTGGTGACAGCTGCTGACTGTCAATGCGACAGTTGTAGGTTTGATCCATGAGTGGGGAAGGGTGTATGTCTAGCCGCACTGATGAGTTGTGATACAACGAAACAGTACTGCATGTGGATGACAATATATATATATATATATATATATAATGGTTGTATAGATTTGTTTCCTGGATGTAAATCCAATGAATGATTATTAGTGCTCAATGGAGGACAGAGCTGGTGTACAGTCTGTTTATTATACAAACAGTATTGGTTACATATGTGCATACATGGTTCAGTGTAATCTACTGAATTGGGATTCTACTGAAACATGTATGCATATATGTAACCTCTAATGTTTGTATAATAAATGGATTATATATATATATATATATATATATATATATATATATATATATATATATATATATATATAATAAATGACAAAACTTTATATTCCAGAATACATGATGTTGACAATTTTATATTTTATTCCTTTAAATCAATTGATCCTTACAGTTATTGACAGTATCTGTTTCGTAGCGCAAAATCAATCACTTAATAATTATATCAATTAGTGAATCTATTATACCCTTAACTCATCAGAAGAAATAGCAACAATCATCCGTCAAAAGGAATTAAAATGTAATACAACATGGTGAGAATCCAAAAATTTGGAAGAGAAGCTGCAGTTACCTTTATATTTTAAGTGCAGCTTCTCTTCCAAATTTTCGGATTCTCACCATGTTGTATTACATTTTAATTCCTTTTGGTGGATTGATTGTTGCGATTTTTTTCTGATGAGTTAAGGGCATAATAGATTAACTAATTGATATAATTATTAAGTGATTGATTTTTCGCTACGAAACAGACACTGCCAAGAACTGTAAGGATCAATTGATGTAAAGGAATAAAATATAAAATTGTGAACATCATGTATTTTGAAATATACATTTTTTGTCATTTATTCTATATATTGCTCTGTATTCACATTGAGCTTCTTATATAAGGATTGATATATAATAAGAAAAATATATTTCTACAGAAATATATTTATATGAATATATATATATATATATATATATATATATATAATGTATATAAGGAACATATTTCTTGCGATCATTTATCATATTGTTGACAGTTTGCTGTTAATTGGTTCTTCTGTCCTCGAAAATGTGATTTTTCATTATGGCGCAATATTACAGGTGAAATTTGTGTCGACTGAAATCCATGATATGAGATCCTCACAAGGATACTACACTTGTAAACAAGCTTAAGTATTGATTTTGATCTGAAAAGTATTTAATTCGACCAAATCTTACACCGTTTCTTCAATCTTATATGTTTCGCCACATTCACTGTTTCCCTTCTATTTTTTCATGGAAATCATTCGAAACAAGGCATGAAGCCACTTGATGTAAGGATCTAACAAGAATGAAAGATGCTTATCGCAAAGACACAAGATACCTATTGACCTTAGTTTTGAAAAGGAAAACAGTGAGCAGGAAGAGAGTTCCATAATATTGCAGTCCTTGGAAAGAAACTACTGGAATAGGAAGCTGTATTACAATGAGGTATTAAAAAGGGGCATTGATGGAGACCACTAGACCGAACGAGCTGGAACAAAGGAAGCAGGCAATATATATCACTTGTCATAATAATATTTATAGAAAAGCTTGGTAGATCTTCAGAGGGAAACTCACAAGTTTTGGTTTTGGTTTTGATTTCTGAAACTAGCAACATCATGTCTGAGAGAGAACAAAGTGCAGTATCTGTTCCGATGCTACGCTTGAGTAAGTTTGCCCTTGATCGATGGGGGGGAAGTTCTTTTATACTAACGCAATTGCTATTTTTACCTACTTCCAGAGTGCTCCTTTTTGGGGAGCCGGTTTTCCTCTACATTAAAAACAATCTTCTGACACATTTTGTTTTCGTAGGGAAGCAAATAAATATCAACAAAATGTAGTATCTGTTCCGATACTACACTTCATCTTTTCTGTCTTTGGTCAGTGAAGGAGAAATCTTTCTAGACTGATGTAATTTTTATTTTTAGCCCAATCCAGAGAGCTTGTTTTTCCTCTCATTAAAAAATGACCTTGTGTCAAATTATGCCCTCATAAGTAAATAGGGACAATCCATCCATTTCACTAAGTCTTGTCTTTGAATCGCTTTAGGCCTTGATTAGTGGTGACTCACTAGTAAAAATAAAAATAACTATTAATGCATTAAAAATGGTCTGATAGAGATGTGGGGAAAATATGAACAAAAAGAGGTCAATAAAATCGTGTTTGATGGAGAAGGGGGAGGGTAATGCTATGGATGATGTTTAATCTGACATACAGAAAACAGATGTATCCGAATTGGCCATGTTTCATCTGCTTAGCCAAGAGTGGACAATAAATAGGCCAACTTTATGGAAAATAATGAATTTCCCTTTTTGGGAGAAAAAAGTCTTTATCATTGTGGAGCTCAGATCACACATGCATATATTTTTTTATTTATTATTATTATTTTCTTTTTTACTAATGATTCACAGCGTATCAAGACTTGAAGTGAGATGTGGGGGGGGGCATTCAAGAATAAAGGTTAAAGAGATTGTCAGTTGGACGTTGAGTGCCACCATACAAGGATTAAGAAAAATAGTCGAATGGGCAGAATATTTCTTAACAGATATTGATTATCCAAGAGCAATTCAACAAGCACTTGTTCGTATCAGACTTGAGGATGATCATGTTGTAGTCAGTGGGGAAGCAGTTTTATGGTATTTTGTTCCAGAGACAGAATGATCTAGGAAAGAAACTTTATTCATGGAAGTTGTGCTCGGTTTTTGATATGGAGAGAGAGAGAGAGAGAGAGAGAGAGAGAGAGAGAGAAAGGAAAAGTTCTTTGCTGTGATTGTAGCTAGGCGAGTTCTTGCCGTAGATTTTTATACATACATACATACATACATACATACATACATGCATACATACATACATACATACATACATACATACAAACATACAAATAAACACAAACGTACATAAAAAATAAGCATAGAAAAAATCCCAAAAAGAACAGAAAGCTATATTGACTACAATAAAAGAAGTTATCAAATAAGTTGCATTTATTTATTTTGTATTTATTTATTTTATATTTATTTATTTTATATTTATTTATTTTATATTTATTTATTTTATATTTATTTATTTTATATTTATTTATTTTTTATTTATTTATTTTATATTTATTTATTTTATATTTATTTATTTTGTATTTATTTATTTTATATTTATTTATATAATATTTATTTATTTTATATTTATTTATTTTATATTTATTTATTTTGTATTTATTTATTTTGTATTTATTTATTTTGTATTTATTTATTTATTTTGTATTTATTTATTTTACATTTATTTATTTTATATTTATTTATTTTGTATTTATTTATTTTATATTTATTTATTTTGTATTTATTTATTTTATATTTATTTATTTTATATTTATTTATTTTGTATTTATTTATTTTGTATTTATTTATTTTATATTTATTTATTTTATATTTATTTTATATTTATTTATTTTGTATTTATTTATTTTGTATTTATTTATTCTATATTTATTTATTTTATTTATATTAATTTATATCAAGTAATTTTGTATTTATTTATTTATTTATTTTGTTTATTTATTTGACGTTTCTTTATTTGGAGGGCAACTGTAAAGCTGAATCCCTTGTTTATGAAGCTACACTAGAGGACTAATCTACCTGAAAAGTACATTTAAGCAAAGATATTATGCACATATGAGCTTCTTTATAGCTAAAACAAGGATAAAAACAGCGTTAGCAATCCGCATGTGGGCGCTTAAAGAAAAGGATATACTTTTTACCATCAAATGGAGAAAAATTGAACATAAACCAGCATACGCCCCATAATTAAATCAATGCTCACTTTGTAATTCGGAAATATACCATATCCTACGGTCAATTCCTGACCCAGAAATACGATCTTTAAATGTGAGGAGTGAATCTCTAAAGAATTGTATACACAGAAGGAAACCACTCCTTATCAACTGGGACAGTAAAAAAGATAAAACCTAATTTTCAGAAAAAAAAAACATTTATTTTTTTTTTACATTTTTATTTCAAATTTTATTTCAAATTTTAAATTGTTATTTTGAATTTTTAGTTTTATAAATTTGGGTTTAAATTGTATTTTTTTTTTAAATCATACTTTATAAAATGTATTTTACAATTTATTTCAATTTAAAACCATTAAGAAAAAAAGGAATACAACAGTATTGAGTATATAAAGTAAGGCAGATGAATCTGAAAAAATTGAAATAAAAGGTCTGAATTTAAAATTTATAAGAAAATTAATATGGGTTAGAGATAGAAATAAGTAGAGAAAAATATATATTTTTGAATTTACATAATAAATTTGCTTTAAAAATATATAGAGATATTTACCTTTTAATTTTTCGTTTTTTGAAATCAGGAACTGTGGTTAAAATAGTCATTTAGATGTTTGCTATAGCTTTTTATCTTATTGAATGATGAATTTTAAAAGGGGGGGGGGCGCTCGTGCAATAAATTGTTTCCGTTAGCGTATTTTTGATTTAAAGACGCTACGGTTTATATATAGAGAATATAACTATTACATATTTTAAGGGGAGATAGTTGTCATGTTTTCTTTACTTTATTTATTTGAAGGGTGTAAGGGAGATAATTAGTCTAACTTAATTTATTAAAAAAAAAATAATAATTGTAATCTATTTTTACTAATAAGTAATTTTTAATGATTTAAGGTGGTTTATATTTATTAAATTTAAACCAACGTTTATGACTACATGTCATAAGCTCCTGTCTTGAATTTAATAGTTTGGTTGTATTTTTTATATCTTCATATTTTAAAATTTTTAGATTTAAATTTTAAATTCAGACCTTTTATTTCAATTTTTTCAGATTCATCTGCCTTACTTTTAATGCTAGGTTTATTTATGGTGTCTTTTAAATTCAATAAAAACCCTTCAAAATTTGCTGATGAGGAGACCTTGCTTATCAAAAAACTATATATAATTATTGTACATAACTTGATGTATACCACAATAAAAAGCATTGTTTTCCGAAAGGATCGTACAGATAATTGATTTTGTTGTTGTTCCTTCTTATGAAACGGATTTTTAATTTAATTATAATTTGATTTTTAAGTTTTAAATTATCAATCACATTACTTAATATATATATATATATATATATATATATATATACATATATATATATATATATATATATATATATATATATATATATATATATATATATATATATATATATATATATATATATATATATTCAAATCTATGTAAATATAGATTTGCCCAAAAGGTGCAGGATCTAAACCCATATTAATGCCTATATTTTGAACAAATATTTTATTTCCTATTTAAAAGTAGCTTTCTTCAATAAGATGCCTTACAAGTATTTTTAAACTACTTTTGGAAGTCTTACCATTTGTCGTTTTACACAAGAAGGCTTTGGATCGTGAAAAGTCTACGTATTTACCTTTACCATCTGCAAAAGCGCGATCTATAGATTTATTTAATTGTTTAACCAATTCTTTATGTTGGATTTTTATATATAAAATGCTAAAACCATACGTTGCTATGGATTTAGCTTTTTTTTTTCGAGAATTCATGCTATTTTATTTTGTCGTTTACCGAATGCACATTATTTACTACCCAAAATAGATTTATAGAAATTCTATATTCTATTTCCTTTTCTGGTGGAAATTATTTATTTGATTAATACTTAGTCTAAGGGTTTAAGATATCACTTTACTTCATGGCTGCGTGATGCACATCTTTGAAGCAACAATAAAACGGGCACTAACTGTTTTTTTTTTTCGTGCATTTTACGTAGCGAATACATACATGGAAGTTTTTTTTAAATTTTTATCTTCTAACTTTAATCCTAATTTTTCACAAATAATGCTGTTATTTAGATATTTATGAATCTATATAAGACTAGCGCGGGTTCCTCGCTTTTCCAGGGTGTTTATGGGTGTGTGTATTGGGGGCGAGGGGTAGATCATAACAAAAGAATAAGCGAAGTAATAACCCTGTTTAAATATTATTAAAAAAAACAAAAAACGAACGTGATGCAAACGAACGATGTTAAAACAAAAACTAAAAACAGGGGTTTGTATTACTGTACACATAGATTCCAAAAAGTTGTCAAAAAAACAAATATATAACAAATAAATGTTATCAAAGGCAAGATAAGTTACTTTTCTACCAAAGTAGATATATTTTTCGTGTTTTTATTCAATGTAACATGTTTATGCAGCTCGAAAACCATACCGTGTTTACCGATGTATTGGAAAATTCAAGATGGCGTCTGACTCTCTCATTAACACGGCACGTTTGGGAAAAGGTGTTATAAATACAAAACTGGATAAAATACTGTTAAAAACTCGCTCAATATATATTACCGTGACATAGGTTGACATATGTTCGGCGGGTTTTTACTAGTATGTTGTCTAGTTTTTTATTTATAACACCTTTTCCCAAACTTACCGTGTTAAAGATGAGTGAGACGCCATCTTGAATTTTCCAATACATCGGTAAACACTGCATGTTTTTCGAGCTGAATAAACATGTTAAATTGAATAAAAACACGAAAAATATATCCAGTTAGGCAGAAAAGTTACTTATCTTGCCTTTGATAACATTTATTTGTTATATATTTGTTTTTTTGACAATTTTTTTTAATCTATGTGTACAGTAATACAATCCCAAAAACAGAAAACGCGAACGTGATGGAAAAGAAAAACAACAAAAACACAACGATGTTAAAACTTCTTTAAAAAATCTGAAAAACAAACAATCAAAAAAAAAAAAAGCAGCGAACGCGAAAAATAGGTGTGTGTGTGTGGGGGGTGTATATGTGTGTGTTTGTTGGCGAGGGTAAATGGAAACTAAAAGTAATAACTCTGTTTAAATATTAAAAAACGAACAAAAACAAAAAAAAGTTTTGGGAGGGAGGTAGGCTCGAACCCAAAGCCTTGAGGTTAATAGTCTGATGGCATAACACGACACCGCGAAGGCAGTAAATTTAGATGAGCCAAAAATAAGTTTTTATAAACCCAGGTGGTTTTCTAGGTCAAATCTCATGCCATAGCAGCAACAGGAGCAGTAGAGAGAAAACGAATTCACAGCGCGAATTTTGTAAGATAAAAGTCGCTGAAATAAAAGACGTTTACGACATCGTTTCGTAAGTGTTACATATTATGATCTCGATAGCATATAAAAAGTTATAAGAAATAGTAACCCCATCCCAACCCCCGAGAATCCCGGCGAAAAAGTCTTTAGCGGACATACAGAAGAATACACGCACACACACTAACACACATTTTCGCTTTTATATATATAGACGACTGCACGATTATAGTGTAAAGACTCGTCGGATTCAATGTCGTAACTAATATATATGTGTTTAAATACAGTACTTACTGATAGCTAAATGTTGTGGTTTCGATTCTAGCTGATGCCACCCAAGTTATATTCCTTTGTAAAACTTTTGAAATTATTACTATATATTGGGTACAATATAATAATCAATAGAGAATTTGCTTATAATTATAAATACGAAATCTGCAGGAATTGAAATATCATATTTAAGCATATTTTACGACCGGGCGACGCCGGGCTGCGTGCTAGTTTTCTATAAATACAGATATAAATATTCAAATAGATACACACTAGCAGTTCAGCCTAGCTTTGCTCGGACTCTATCTACCGTTCATAGCTTTATGTGCATGTATATATATATATATATATATATATATATATATATATATATATATATATATATATATACTTGTTTATTGTTATATAAACATGGTCACATCCTGCTGCTACATATATGATATCTGTTGTTTGATTGAAACAAGTGGCTATTTGTAGCAGCAGGATGTGACCATGTTTATATAACAATAAACAAGTATTATGAGCTCTTTTTATTGAGCACTATCTAACAACCTCGTTGAATTCATTAGTCCATTACTTTTGAATAAAAACCCGAGTGTATATATATATATATATATATATATATATATATATATATATATATTAAAAAGTTTGACTCATGTCCAAGTAACCTACATCTAAAATTTCAAGTGTTTAGACCCAAAATTGGCGGAGGAGTTTGGTAGAGTCTATAAAGGTCAACTCTTTTAAATTTGACCTCTTGGCAGCCAAATTTTCTCCCAGAAACTGATTAAAAATCTTGCTGCATGTCTGAATACCCTTTATGTAAAATTTCAAATGTTTTTACCCAAAATTTGCTAAATAGTTTGCTACAGACCGCAAATATCAAATCGTTGACCTCTTGGTAACTTTGACCCCTTGGTAGCCGAAAACCGATTAAAAAGCTGGCCCTATGTATGAATACACTTTTGTAAAATTTCAAATGTTTAGACCAGAAATTGGCTGAGAGGTAAAATTTTTTAACTTTGACTCCAGTTTCGACGCTTTAACATTTATTCTTTCGGACTTAAATCAAGTTTAAAAGTTTGATCCATATCCAGAGAACCTACATCTAAAATTTAAAGTGTTTAGACCCAAAATTGTCGGAGGAGTTTGGTAGAGTTTTCAAATGTTAAATCGTTGAACTTTGACCCCTTGACAACCAAATTTCTTGACCGAAAACCGAGTAAGAAGATTTTCCCAAATCTCAATACCTCTTATGTCAAATCTCACGTATGTAGACTGAAAATTGACAGAGTAATTTGGTAGGGAAATGCACACAGACAGACAGACACACAGACATTTTCACTTGTATAGATTCATAAATTGGTCTTTATTATAGAGCGGGAAATATACAACGTGTGTAAATATCAATGCAATGCCTCCGTTCAGTCTCGAAAGACAAAGGACACCTCCGTAGGAACAGCTGTGCATGTAGTTGTGAGGCAAGGGTTGCGCAATCACCAACCACACTTCTCCTGAATAGGCACTGCTTGAGTCCAGTGGCAAGGTGAAATTCAGGACATGTGGAAACAATTCCGAGATAAGCGGGGAGCACATACAGCACCCGGAAGTCTCAAATGATCATCCATTTAGTACTGACCAGGTTCAACGTTGCTTAACTTCGGTGATCCAACGAGAACCGGTGGGTCAACGTGACTATGCCGTATGTATGCAAATGGTTGGTATCAATAAACAAAGAAGACAGCACATGATGGAGTTTGGAATGAAAATATCGTCTGACTCATTGTATTGAATAGAAGAATCGAAGATAATAAATCCAATATCTTTCGTCATTTTCGCCGAGGAAACTCGGCAAATATGGAATAATATCTCGTCCAGTGAAACAAAACATTGCTACGGAAACATTCATTCACGCATAACTGGTTTATGCTGGTTGAATCTTATTGGCTCGCGGAGATTCTCATCCTATTCTTTTGAGAGTGTCATGCGTCGTGTTTACGCTCTCTTTCATTGAATTTCTTTCTGCCTACTCCCCCACCTCTCTCCCCCTCTCTCTCTTTTGGCCTATCAGAGAAGATAATTTTAGAGGAGTGCTTGTAGACACCCCCGAACCCGAATTAAATAATTGTTAAACACGAAGTATTTAATAAAAAAAAAACCCAACAAAACCTCTTTTATAAACGAAACAACGGAAGGATTTATTCAGACCAGCAACAGTTTAGAATGCTTGAAGGAATAGAATTTCAGTTGTGTGAAGTCAAGGAAGGGTTAACCTCTTCGATTTCGGTCGATTCCTTTGTGGTGTCAATCGGCAGTTATTTTGGGCGAAATCGTCGATACCGGAAGATGAGAGAGAGAGAGAGAGAGAGAGAGAGAGAGAGAGAGAGAGAGAGAGAGAGAGAGAGAGAGAGCTGCCGGTCCAACGTTTTATAAACTCGGTCACGTGACTGGGAGCTGGTTTCTAATTGGACAAGCCAGAAAGGAAGTGTATTCAAAATCTCCAGCCCCGACAATTCGCCCCTTCTTGTTCGTTGCAATTTCGTCTGCTTCAAAGTCTGCGGAAATGCAAATATGTTAAGCAATGATGTTACAGAAAATGGCCATGAACAGCCTTAGAAGATGGAAAGGCTGAAGTGCAATATCGTCACCCCCACCATTTTCATGACCGGAACAGTTTTGCATCACTTTTGTTTGCTTATGAAGATTGAAATAAAGACGTTATTATATTACTAGATCTTTTGTCTTCGATATTATTTCAATTTTGTTCAAAATCAATTACATGAATATTATTCTAGAAAATGTCATAACGTTTTACGATACCAAAAAATATTATAACACAACTACAAAACAAAAGCCATAATTTTTCATGATATGTGTACAGCAGTACTATTATAATACTGCTTGTGTGTCTGTTTATAAAGATTAGCTTTTTCTCTGCCATATTGAACAGTTCCTTACGATGTATGAAATTAATACGAAAATCTGCGTGTCAAATGTTTTTTTTAACATGAATAGTACAATTCCACCATTCACTAGTGAAAGAGATTTTTTAAAAAATTTGTCTTTTCTTTATAAATTTAAAACTTAATTTCTCTATTTTTTTTTTCACGGAGAGGAAGGCGGAGGGTGCTATCAGGATTGACGAAGTAAATGATTCTTGTGTTCGGAACGTAATCAACCTCAACGTAATTAAAACGTCATGATGTATTATTTTTTTCTTTACTGATTCAATTAAATTTTATTAATTTTCGTCTCTCCTTTAGCTTCTAAGCAATTTAATAGGCCATTAAGAGATGCTAATATGTTGTACTATGCTATGAAGTTTTGAATTGTCGATTTTAAAATCAATTAAGATGTAAGGGAGACAATCCGCTTTTTAATTCCATTTGTTAGTTTCAAAGTTGTTCCCCCCTTGAAAAATAAATAGTAGTTGTATAAAAATCCCTTCACATCCCTAGAACCAATTATCTATTGATTATTATATTGTACCCAATATATAATAATGTCTCCCGCATGGCCCGATAGTAAAATACAGGAATTAAGAGTAGTTTGGTCGAGACCGTTCCTCACATAGACGCAAAAGGTTACTTTATATATATATATATATATATATATATATATACTAGAAGATGTACCCGGTGTTGCCTAACGTTAAATTTCTTTTAAAAAAATGAAATAAAAAAACGGCAAGAAACCAAGACATGTGCATACTAGTATTATGTTTTTTTAAACAGTTTACTTCTTGAAAAAAAAAAAAACACTCGAGCTGAGATCGAAACCAGAAACCTAAATACAGTGAGTCAAGTACGATAACCATTAGGCCAGCTTGCCACAATTTTTAAAAAGTGTTCTCGAACCTCGTGAAACAATGGACTAACAGATAAAATTCTGATGACCCCCAAGTACCAATTTTTTAACTTTTGACCCCTTAGTAGCCCTTATTTTTGAATGAAAACCGATTAAAAAAATTTCCACATGTCTGAATACCGTATATACCAAATTTCAAGTTTGTGGATCAAAAATTCGTTGAGTATAAAGGTTGAGAAGTTTCCTCACACACATTCTTACTTTTATAGATATATAGATTGACTGCATCATTCTTAGTCAACCCTTTATGCCTTTAATTTCCAAAGCGACAATTTTAATCTGTAGTTTAATTGCTCAATTTTGTTTCCGCCAGCAGAAGCTTCCCCAAAAAAATGAAAAAAATAGAACAAATAGACAAACTGTTTCAAAACACGCCTAGATACAAAAAAGGAACCCTAGATACAAAAAAGAACCCTAGATACAAAAAAAGAACCCTAGATACAAAAAAGAACTCTAGATACAAAAAAAGAACCCTGGATAAAAAAAGAACCCTAGATACAAAAAAAGAAGCTTAGATATAAAAAAGAACCCTAGATACAAAAAAGAACTCTAGATACAAAAAAGAACTCTAGATACAAAAAAAGAACCCTAGATACAAAAAAGAACCCTAGATACAAAAAAAGAACCCTAGATACAAAAAAAGAACCCTAGATACAAAAAAAGAACTCTAGATACAAAAAAAGAACCCTAGATACAAAAAAGAACTCTAGATACAAAAAAAGAACTCTAGATACAAAAAAAGAACGCTAGATACCAAAAAGAACTCTAGATACAAAAAAAGAACCCTAGATACAAAAAAGAACCCTAGATACAAAAAAGAACTCTAGATACAAAAAAGAACTCTAGATATAAAAAAGAACCCTAGATACAAAAAAGAACCCTAGATACAAAAAAAGAATCCTAGATACAAAAAAGAACTCTAGATACAAAAAAAGAACCCTAGATACAAAAAAAGAACTCTAGGTACAAAAAAGAACCCTAGATACAAAAAAAAGAACCCTAGATAAAAAAAGAACCCTAGATACAAAAAAAGAACTCTAGATATAAAAAAGAACCCTAGATACAAAAAAGAACTCTAGATACAAAAAAAAGAACTCTAGATACAAAAAAAAGAACTCTAGATACAAAAAAGAACTCTAGATACAAAAAAGAACTCTAGATAAAAAAAGAACCCTAGATACAAAAAAAGAACTCTAGATATAAAAAAGAACCCTAGATACAAAAAAGAACTCTAGATACAAAAAAAGAACTCTAGGTACAAAAAAAGAACTCTAGATACAAAAAAAGAACTCTAGATACAAAAAAGAACTCTAGGTACAAAAAAAAAAAAAACTAGAAAAAAAAAGAGAAAAAGTAAAAGACCAAAAAAAAAAAAAAGCACCTCCCCTCTCGCCCTGGCGGGGGGACCCGAAATCTGAAACCGCCCAATATTTCATTCAGAAATTCGCATGCTGGCTGTGTGTATTCGGCTTTGTGTTTGGTAAGTATGCACCTTTCCATCTTAAAAAAACAAAACTAGAGAGTTTTACGTGCATTAACACCTAGCGCTTCCTCAATAACACACCACGAGGATGGACTTTATACTTCCGAGAAGGAGGGAGAGAGAAAAAAAGAGGATCAACAGGGCTGAAGAACTCTTTCTCTGACGTGGGATTTTGGATCTGTAATTGACTAGTATTTCAACTTAAAAAAAAAAGAAAAGAAAATTCTCTTTTTTGCACTCAAGGAAGATTAAGGAGGGTGAAAAGACCAAGGAGAGAAAGCACTAACCAGACCTCCACTGGATGAGTGCGAAGAGGACTGGGACTTTGGGGAGGTTTATTACCACTTAAATTCTAGTGAAGACCAACGGTCGCTGCTAATGATAAATCAATGGTAAAGGGCTATTGCAATAATGCAAACTAATTTGCAAAGGTTATGGAAAGAGGTAGTGAATACTGGAAATCTGGGGAGACTTGTTGTCACTCTGACTCCAGGGAACACCACAAGTTGGCCTCAGAAATAATTCTTTGGTGATGGCCTGTTTAAGAAGTAGTTTTCGCTAAGATATCTAAGATAAACGAAACTGATTTAAAACGTGATGTTCTATTTATTGCATTTGATTGCACCAACTGAGATTAACAGTTGTTAAAAAATGTGAATGATTGGACATTAAACCTTCACCACAATAAACAAACCATCTGTGAGGATTTCGCTATTGTGTAAAGCTCATAGGTCGAAATCAACGAAAGAGTCCATTATATAAGTTATACATCAGAACATTTTTTTTTATTTTTGATAACATGAATGAGTTAGCCTAATTAATCTGGAGAAAAGAAACTGGATCTAATATCCGGAACATTTTCTGTTCTTTTATTGGAGGAGGCGGTGTTTAATCAGCACTGCTGGGGAGCCCTGATTCGATATACTGTTTTGTTTTTAAATTCCCGAAACAGTGTTTCATGGTCTACAAATAATGACCTCTGAAAACGTAGGACTATTGTTAGTTAAAAAAAAAGCAGGTTTATTTAGTGATTGCAGGAGATTAAATGACAGACTGACAAAATAATTTTCCAACGAAGGATTAAAAATTAAATCTTTATCATTTAAAAAAATATATAGTTTAGACACACTCTCTCTCTCCCGCCCTCTCTCCCCCATTCTTTCTCTCTCTTTCTCTATATATTCTCTCTCTCCCTTTCTTTCTCTCTCTCTCTCTCTCACTATATATATATATATATATATATATATATATATATATATATATAGTCGCTTCCTTTCTTCTTTAGTTTTGACAGACTATAGATACCCACTGTAAGGGTGCCTGTGTGTAGAATTTTTGTGGAAAGAGTTGCGTAATCTCGAACCACACCTTTCCTGAGTCGGCATTGTTAAAGACGAATGCCAACTGGAGGTTCAGGACAACTCGAAACAAATGCCGAGATAAGCAGAGAGCACATACATCGCCTAGAATTCCTAAATGGTCACCCATCTGGTACAATCCAGGCTCAACGTTGCTTAACTTCGGTGATCTGATTATGGTGTGTGTGTGTGTGTGTGTGTGTGTGTGTGTGTGTGTGTGTGTGTGTGTGTGTGTGTGCCTGTTGTTACTCTTTTCAGAGAAACAGCGCCATCAGACCGCATCTTTAAATAGAAAAATATTCATTCTTTTTATACAATGTTTTTACCAAATTATAATAAAGAAAACTTTAGAGGGAAATTACAAAGACGCAATAGGCAGGGCAAAAAGAGGGGGGGATCGGGGGGGGGTCGGGTTTATGTGTACATTAGACAGTTTGAAAATTCAAAATGTGTTTGAAGTCCAATATTTTCTGTCATCTTTCAATCTTTTGATTACTATCATACTTTCAGTAAAGAGACATGGCTCGGTTCCTTTGTGACCTTTTTGTCTTTCACTTTTTAACAGATCGCCCGCACTGACCTTAGCAACCCCTTATGTCCACTTCATTCTATTTGCATAAATTGAGCAGTAAACATTCAAATACACATACAAAACGCTTATATACCCACACATATATACATATATTCAAATCTACACAAATCTATACTCATATAATTTTGTGTGTGTGTATTGATATTCATATCAAAAACCTTTTTTTTTCTATTTATTTAAAAAGAAAATACAATTTTGTTATATATGGGTCGTGGAATTGCATTAATTTACACAAGATCGAGCTAATTTGCATATTCTTTACAAAATTCATTTTATTTAATTCCCTATTAGTTTTCCCCCGTTTTCTTATGGGATGATCATCTTTAGTAAACTATTACGTGTAATTATA
>NC_136518.1:61856824-61959324 GCF_053919585.1 Euprymna scolopes
ATCTGAATGGATTTCTTTTTCCATTTTGATGGCATTTTAAACAAATAGTTTGTCCTCGTTGCCGGAAGAATTTTTTTTTTCTTTACTTTATTTATAATTTTTTATTATCTTTTATGTAAATTAACAAAGCATTACAATCGTCATCGACAGCATCACCTCCAGGAAGTGGAGTAAATGTTTCAAAATAAAAAGTGACAAAAATAAATATGAATAAATAAATAAAAAGAGAGGAAGGAAATCGTTACGTTTATGCATTAATTTAAAAGCGAAGGCAAACATGGTTACATGAATAGCATGCGAAGTGCATTGTTTTTCTTTTGGATTTCGGTTTACTATTTTTTTTTATTTTTCTTTTTCAGGCTTATCGTTTGTTTTATGGAATTAGACTCAAGTTTGCATGTTTCATTCCTTCTGGTCGCGTTCATATTTAAACCAAAGTATAGCATTGTTGTAATTCTGCTGTGTTTAATAGAATGAAAAAAAAAAAGAAAAAAAAAAAAAAAAACACTGATATGTAAAAAAAAAAAAAAAAAAAAAAAAAAAATTATTAAAAAATAGGTGGACCTCAAAGAGCTTCCCGGTGGCGTAGCTTGGGAGGAGTAGTCTACCACGGGACGCACGTACCATCAGGCGGCATTTTGAGGGGCGAAAAGAAGAAAACAAGGGAGGGGGGAATTAAAATAATAAAAACCAGCAGATTTGACGTCCCTGATATCAACAGATATTTTAACTGAAGAAATTCATCATTTTGTTAGACGAATTATTGTTGTTGTTATTATTATTATTATTATTATTAGTAGTAGTAGTAGTAGTAGTAGTAGTAATAGTAGTAGTAGTAGTAATAGTAGTAGTAGTAGTAGCAGCAGCAGAAGTAGTAGTAGTAGTAGTATAAATAGTTTGGCGTGAATGATACTTTTCTGTAAAGAAATTGTTTGTTTACTTTTAAGAATGTTTCACATAAAAAAGAAAGTTAACAATTACAAGAAATAAAAATAAAAGTAAGAATTGTTCACATTGTTCTAATTCATTTTATGTAAAATTTTAATAATAAATAATAATGTCGGAATTTATCTTGCTTCCAGATAAATTTTACACTAAAGTAACTAGGCTGAAAAAAAAAAGCATGAAACAAAAGAGGGGGATGGGGTAAAGAATGAAATATAAAGGTCTTGATTTGAAACGAAGAAGAAACTTTATTTGCAATAAGTTGCAAATTTTTCCCTTTGCGGGCATTAAACTTAAACACCAAGGTAACACATTATGAAAAAAGTAACATGTAATAAAAAAAATAACAACGCTGGTTCTTATAAACGAATACAACAATAATGTACAAAATAGTAGTATCTCCTAATCACACTCGCATATGAAATTAATTTTAGGAGCGTACTCACAATTGAAAGCCAGGCACGTGCCTTTTTCTTTTTTCGTTTAAAGTCCTTTTAGAACTTCCTTCCCCTCCATGTTCGTGTGCAAACCGCAGAGACACACATGTATTACAGGAGCAAGACCTCGTCGCTTGTCTAGATAGGAAATTCCAAAATTCCTTGTCACTTGAAAAAAGGTATTTTCTTTAAATTCCACTCCTTGTAAAATACGTGCAGGACCATAGTCGCGTAAATAGTTTACAGAAGTCTGTCTCGTCACAGCCGGGTATTAATTTCTTGCCGGGTTTACTTCTTTCAAGGAGGCTCATCAGAATTTTATTTTCAGCGCCGGGCAATGAACACGTTCACTCTCCACGTCAGCAGAATTTTAAAAGAGAACGAAATACGCGCTGAGCTCGTGACGTCATTACAGAGCTAGCATTTCTCTTTTCTCCAAATTAAAGGGAGTTTCGTACAAACCGAAAATATACGAAACTAAAAATCATAATTGACACAAAATACAAAAAATCATATATAAGAACCAGATAAAAAATAATAAATGTAAACAGGGGGGGGGGGTGCACCATTATTGGTACAAAAAATTCCAACAATAATAAAATAATATTGTAGTATTACATATTCTATATTATAATACATAATATGTGTTGGAAGATGTTTCGTCGGGGACGCCAAATCATTTATCATCGTTTAAAAAACAGGGGAAGCAATGCAGTAATGAAATGTACCGAGAAATATGCCGGAATGCCTAAAAAGCTGACAAAAAACCTGAAAGTTTATATCAACGTACGCACACAAGGACAACGTCACTTCCCCTTTCAAAGGAAATCTACACATGCGCAAAAGACCAACGGAAACACCTATAAAAGAAAGAGCAATAAGCGGCTTCTTCCTTTTCTAACCTGCCTTCCGAGATGGGTGGTCGACGCACTAGCCACCGCCATTTCGGCAGGTGCACGAACGCGCGTACCTCACACAAGGCTTGAATGACTCGCAAAAATGTCGACGAAAAAACTGACCCCACCTTGTAACAAACGGCCAAGTTGACAGAGCAAGAATTAATGTTTTTGACCAATTTTTGGATATTTGTCGGCCGAGACACTGAGCTTTCAAGCGAAATCAATTTTGTTAGTATTGGTCGTGTGTATCGAAAGTTTTAGCAAGATATACATACATACATACATACATACATACATACAAACCAACAACTGAGATTTATATTATAGATAACCTTAGATAAAAGGCAAAATGGCTGCGCGCGTTTTTGTATGCCCAGCAAAGGCTTTTTCGGATAGGAGGGTTCTCAGGGGGTGTACTAGTTTTTAGAACTTTTTATACACGTCCTACGATTTGCAAACGGAGGTCGTCTCTATCTTTTATTTGAGCGACTTTTACAAAATTCACGCTATTTTGTCCTCTCATGTGAAGGCAACTTCCCAGCTCTCCTGCCAGAGACGTCTAGAAGCAATTAGATTTGATCACTGTGGGGGAAACTCCTCATATCAGACAATTGCTATTCATTTGGATACTCCCTTTTTGTGGGGAGCTGGTTTTCCCCAACATGATCGGAAAACAAATACAGTGGGCGGAAAGCTGAAAGCTTAACTGGCTAACTGTGTGAACTCATTCACTTTACTTTCACTTTCTGCATGTCAGCATTTTTGATCGGTAAATTTGAATGCTTTTCACTTCCTGTTGCGTCATATAGTGCAGCGGTAAAATCTTGCATTTTCTTTCACTTTCTTTTCTGCCTCTGTGTCAAGGGTTCAGGTTCTAGCCTGCCTGCCACCACTTTTTTTTTTCAAACACACACCTACAAACACCCGGGCAACGCCGGGCACCCCCGCTAGTTTATAATAATAATTATTTTGTTGTTTCTTACATTTGCCAAAAGATGTACGCTTTTGTCAGAATGATTTCTTGTTACACACGGCCTAGATATCCCACAGCGTTGCACCTGACAAAGCAATCGCTAGTAAAATACTAAAATTTTCAAACTGTGTTCATAACATATACAGCTTGAAATTCCCAGTTATGTCATCGATTCCATGTTATATCCGATCTGATATTTCCTTTAATAAGACACAAATCCCGTCATACTAAATAGGCTCTAGTGAAAATACAGGAGGTATCTGTTCCAATAATGTGCGACCTCAGTATGTTTCGTTCCTGCATCTGTAAAGAATCTCCAACTCACAGGATGTTTGTTAAGGTAGAACTGGGGGCTTGTCTCTTAACATTTAAAAAAAAAAAAACTTCCATGTTTGAAGCGTTTTCTTAAAGATTTCACACTGGCTGCCCATGGAAGACGTTCTATGATGATAATATATTGATTATAGTAGAGGCACTTAGTGTTAAGTCTGAAGCAGTAGAAGCAATGGATAGAAGGCAGTGTAATGTGAGTTAACATGACAAAAACAATTTAATGATCAGTTGAGATGACTTGAACTCACAACCTGACCCAGGAAAATGTGTGTAGGGAAACGTGCGACTTACCTAACTAGCACGTGTGCATAATTCAACAGGTCGGTCATGGAATGAAATGAATGAAGAAGAAAGAAACAAAAATGGCTGCCTTATCTCTTTATATGCCGCTTTTGTGACCACCCGATATGCAAATAAGCTGCTCCTGGTTGGAGATAAAAGAGGGTTGATGTTTTAGAGGGGGATTCATTTTGAAGTTGGATTTCGAAGAAATAAGTTTAATTAGCAGAAGTTCGTTGAGAATTGAGAGAAGGTGCGTTACGTATACAGAAGTTTGGAAGTTGGAAGTTTGGACAACAGTATTAACCTTACCCAGGAAATTATTGGTGTGACGGGCGGAAGAAATAACACTCAAGTTATTGAATTATAGTGTGCTTGTGATGTTTGCATAAAAGGAGTAGGGAGAAACTCAATTAGATGCAAGGGTTGTCAATTTACAAACAATGTAGTGGGTAGATTAGTAGAGGATTCCTCCGATCGCTGTAGTAGATATCTTGGCACAGCTTGTCGAATAGATGGAAGATCATAAGTCATGATAAACGAACACACCAGTTGGATGTTATTGAGTTGTTCTGCTACTTTGGGGATAATAAATATCCAGGAGACACCTTTGAGGCATGCACAATCCATCAGTGCAAACTTGCTTCTTTCACTTCTTACCAATAAGGCAGTGGTTCTTAACCACTGTGTCATCGGATGATTGCATGTGTGCCATACAAGAGATAACAGCTGGAAACCATTTGGTTTAATTTTGTTCAATAAAGACATTTAATTTCTTAATCACGACGTCATGGTTCAATTTAAAATTGCTGAATTTCTAAAATTTTATAGTTTTGTACATATTAATTAATTTATGGTTTATATTAGTAATGCGACAATTAATTGGAATATTAGGAGTTTTTCAAAATATCAGAAATCTGTATGAGAGCTGAATAATTCAGACCCAATTTCGATACCAAAACAATTTCTAAATACACAGGTTGTAAGACAAGAATGTCAATTTCAAGCTAATCTAATTTTATGCAATGGTAGTATAGATTATCCGAATAGAATTATGGATTATTATTCCGAATTCGAACACTTGTTAGTGGTATGAACTGTGAACAAATTTTAAAGAATGATTATTTATAGTTGTAAAATTCAGAATTGAACTGATTGCTGGGTCCTATAACTCAATCGTCTACAAATTGCAGCAGTAGTTAAGAATCGCCAGGCATAAGTGTCCACCTGATGTTTACCATTATTATTTTATACTAGATATTAAATGCAGAATATGCTAATTCATGTGAATGAAAATTCTCCTTATATAATTTTTTTTTTCATTGCAAAAAGGCTTTATGAGTAGAAAATACTTATTTTCTGCGATAGGTGTGGGGTGGAAATTTAAAAACCTAATAGAGTGCTGTCATGTAAGAATGGTTGGGAAGAACTACATTGAAGGCATATCTTTACATAACCATGCTGTGTTCTTCTATAACTGCATATGCCAGCTAACTTTGTACTCTCAGAGTCCAGGACAGGCAATGACTTCTGCACAGTAAGTAAACCATGCTCTGCTGAATAAGTTATATCAAAGTAGCAGAGCATATTAGCAACTCGGCACTTTGTGGAAAAATCCAAATCTCACCTCTGAATAAAGCACTACACTGCTGGTTTGTCATGAGTCATAACAAACACAATCGTGGGTTTGATAAACAAAGTCTGCGTCAGAAAAGTTGATGGCTCGTTTGGTATTTGGTTTCTACACAAGACCTCGGCTGCTTATACTGTCCAGGTTATATATATCATATACTATTGTGTCGCCGCTTATCAACATCAAAAGCCACTTGAGGATAAAGGTTAATGTAATATTTTATCAAACGAAAGATTGTACATGGTCGTTTTTTTATGAGCGTTTGTTGCAGTACCATTACGTGTTTAATGACATAAATTAATAAAAATAGATGCCGAGTTTATATATGCATAACCATAGACTTTATTTAAAACAAGTAGAAAATATACATAGTTTATATAGGCAGTACCTTTTGGTGGAAAATGTATAAGACCATGCATGTGTTGCATGTGTGCGTTTGTCGATCTCTGGCAATCATGTGTGTGTATTGAGATTAAATATTTTGCTTTATGTAGTTACCGAGGTAATTCATGGATTGCAAAGTTTGTTCATGATTTTGCAATGTTTATCTTACCTCGATAAGGTTGGATCAGTATGCAAAAGTTCGTTTCATTACAGAGTCGGTTTGCATGTGTAAACCAAACTTGGAACATGTGGCGCGCCGTTGTCACTATTATGTGCCACAGGGAAAAAAGAAAGGGCAAAAGAGACAGAGATAGAAGATATAAAAGAGAAAAGATATTTAAATGGAAATTAGTGTCGACGCCTGTCTGTTAGACGTGAGGTCAAAAGGGCGATAATTGCTTATTCTTTCCTTTTTACCAATTGTGTCCATGTGCTCTCTTTGCACAAAACTATTTGACAGCTAATTTTTAAACTAATGTATCTCTACACTGTGAGCGATAAAAAAAACAAAGCAACAAAATAACGTCTTTTCATTTCTTTCATCATTCATAATCTGCCGTAATTCTCTCATGGTTGTTGATCTTCTGTTTAACTTCAGACGAATAAGTACTTGCTGTACTTTAAAGATTTTATTTAGAGATCGAGATTTTATTTAGAGATCGAGAAAATTAATTAATTAATAATTTTCTTACTCAATTTTCTTATCTTAGTCTTAAGTCTGGGAATTGAGAGTCGCAGGCAAGCAAAACCTCTAGGCAACATTCGCTTAGACTACCTCTACATTACAGGACGCATCTCGTCTTTATCGCTCCCAATGAAAGACTGACTTATAAAAAAATATTTTTGTTTTCGAAGGCATACCATCATTATGTTATCGTTTGACACCTGCAATTTCTGATGCTTTTTGTCTAAGAAGCTAATCTTTGATTCCCGCTTCAATTCCACCACTTGCAGCTGGGTCTATTTCTGTTTGCTTTTAAGGTATTCTGACTAATGTGACCCTTGCAAAAATTCATTTGTTAACTTAATCGCTACTTACTGGCGTATGGTCCTAATATATAACTGTTGTGGCTCAGAATGGTAACTAAGGAAGACATGAACACGAACATGGCTTAGAAAAAAGGTATTTGTCATGCGAAAAAACAGAATATACAGAGAACAATAGTGGCAGTCCTTAACGCCAACATAGTGTATTAACAAGTAGATACACACCACGAGAATTGGTACCTCTTGGTCTATTTATATAGTTTGGAAGAGTTCATATCTTGTGTATGGATGAGTCCCACATAACGAGAGTGACAGTTGGCAATGACCTTGAGTGAATTAGACACTTTGCTTAGAATTTGATAATTTAGGTGAACGGCTGGACAAAATTTGTTGACATTGAACTTGAAAATGACCACGGTGTAGTCAGCTGAGACGCTGCCTTGTAGTATTGCTTCCACAAAAGGGAAGTTTTATTTAGTTTAAAGACACAAAGTGAATAAAGTGAAAGTATTTATGTGATTGTAGGTGGACTTTTTTCTTTTGTGAATATTTTCCATGGGAATAAAATATATATTCAACTATAATGCAACGATAACAATATAAATAATGGCATGCCATCTTGAAAAATGGTCTCTAACGGTCATTCAAATAATGATAGTAATTGAAGCATTATATTTTAGGGTTTTGTTTTCTTTGTTTTTTAATATAATGGTTTTATATAATAAGTACTTATTATCAATAGGGTTGTGACAACAGCATATTCTTTTCATTGTTTTGACTCTTGGGTATATATCCGTTGATATCTTACATGTCTTTTATATGGAGTCATGTGGTTCGCAGTTTATTAACTGTGTCTAACTTACTCGATAGTAAAAAGAATGAAAAGAATATTGTCATAGCCCTACTTATCAGTAGGGCTATGACAATAAAATATTCTTTCCATTCTTTTGACTTTCAGGTATATATTCGACACAGTTTGATATACTTAATCAACCGAGAACCACATTCGTCTATATAAAAACATATAAGATAATAACAGATATATACTCAAGAGTCAAAACAATGAAAAGAACATACTCTTGTCGCAGCCCTAATAATAACTAAAGGTACTTATCAGACATTATCTGGGTGTCTTTTTTTTTCTTCATTTTTGTTTTTGTTTTTGCAATGTCTCTTGTTGTTTTCTGTATTATTACTCAACTAGTGGAGCCTGTGGAAATTCCACAGGGGACTCATTCACATGTAATATCTTAATGTTGACATTCTGTAGATGTTCAGTGTAAATGGAGACGCTCTGATATTATTGTACCTATTTACAATGCCTCCTCACGGGACAGAGTTAGACACCAGGGTCGTTTTTTAACGTGGAGAAAAGGTACAAAAATAAAAATTGTCTCAGTCGTGAAGGATTTCTCCTCCACTGAAAGAGAACGAGAAATGGAAGTGCCGCATTGTAGCTCTTTTGGTAAAACTGCAAAAGTATTTATCTAAGCTAACAGGAACGCCTGGTGTAGCCCGGTCATAAAGTATGCTTAAATATGATATTTTAATTCTTGCAGATTTCGTATATATTATTATAGAGTTAATGTTCTATCGATTTTTATATATTATAAAGTTGCGATTTCAAAAATAAAAAAATATATCCATATGACTTGGCTGCATCAGCTTGAATAGAAACCAAAACCAAAATTTAAGGCCAAAAAAAAAAAAAAAAATAAAAATAAAAAATATATATATATATATATATATATATATATATATATATATATATATATATATATATATATATATATATATATATATTTAAACAGACAGGTGAGATTTATATTACAGATGAGGATTTGCTAAGGATTTAAAATCCAGTTTAAAATGATTTTCTATTGAACAGTTTAATTGCTTCTTAATTTCTTTCAAATTTCAAAAGTTAAGGAGAAAATTAATTTTTAAAACTGTTATCGAAAGATTAAAACGGCTGATTTCTTCATAAAGAAGACGAAATTTGAAGCATTTTTCTTGTCTGCTTTTGTCTCACGGACCGAGGACAGGAAAAATGAAATGCATTATCAGAACTGATACAGCACTTTCATCCGACTCAAACGCTGGTTCATATTTATGAGGACAGAGTTAGAGACGAGATCAATTTTAGATGTGGAGAACACCCAGCTCCCTGATAAAAAAGGGCACTCTGGATTTTGACAAAACTAGAAAATTGCCTCAATCTAGTGGGACTTTTTTTTTTTTTCATTGACCGAGGACAAAAAAGATGAGATGTAGAACCAAAACGGGTATTACATTTTCTGGAAGCTGCATATGCATTGATATAGTAGAATAGAATGGAAGCTGTAAAATGAACTGGCTGACTTGTATTCATGGAAGAGCTTACTTGAATCGTATTGTTATACGAAGTGAAAAGGAATCTAAAGTCTTGCTGGAAATCAAATGAGCATTTTTAGGAATTTCCAAGGAAGACCAATCCTTTTTCTTCTAGTTCGGACATTTTATTGAGTAGTTTCAAAATGTCCCTTTTCAACTTATAATTGTTATCGTCTGTGTTCTTTCTTTCTTTCTTTCTTTCTTTTGTTCAACTTATAATTGTTATCTTCTGTGTTCTTTGTTTGTTTGTTTGTTTCTTTCTTTCTTTCTTTTTTTGCCTTTTTGGTAATTTCTTCACACATTTGACATTTTATCACAAGCTCATCTTTTTTTGTTATTTTTGTCGAACTCCGTTTGCAATTCAAGGTGTGTACGTATTTATTGTTTGTGTTATTTGGATTATTTGAACTATTTGAGTGTTATTTTTACAACGTTTCGGCCAATGCAACCTCCGACCCTCTTTAGGTGTATCTTGTTAAACTCAGGTATCCTTCAGATAAACTCGAGAATCTTTATGTTGAACTCAAGAATCTGCACGGATTTGAATTATTTAATCCACATTAGTCTGTCAGTCAGGAGGAAGAACTCGTAAGTAATTTGCAATTGTATCTTCTTTTTTTTTTTTAGTATTACCCGCAACTATGATTGAACCTTAAACTTCCAGAAGAGTGTAACTATTATGGCCCTGGAAGGGTTACTAAAGAAAACACGGACTCGGAGATGAGTTAGAAAAGGTAAAATATATTGAAACAAAAATACAGCATATACAACAAGCAACCGTTATAATAAGTACCGCCAAGATGGCGGACTATGAAAGTACACTGACCACCAAGAATGTCGTAACTCTCCATTAACTGATACAGTTTGGAAGAGTTCATAGTTTGAGCATGGGGAGGTCCCCACAACAGTAACTCTACAACTTTATCCAGTACGCCTCGACATCAACCGAAAACGTTGTGAAGATGAGAACACTAGTCCAAAGAATCCAAATATAATCCACCCTCATTTCAAAAATTCAGAAACGTAATATTTAATGTTGGTTTTTAACATTGAAACCAATGCAAACACTCTTATCATATTAGAGGTCAAAGGGTGGTACTGAGAAATATTAAACCATGATTACTCGATCACGTGTGAGGTTAAAGAGAGGGTATTTTGAGATAGTCTAATTGTCCAAAGATGACGTACTGTTGCCACATCTGGGGCTAATGAGAGTATCCTTTCCTGCCTTGACAGGTGTCAAAACTGGCTTTGAAATCTAGTGGGTGGCGCTCTCTTTTCTACCTTCTTCTTTGTCGCAGAAGAGATGTCTCTTCTCCTGTAAAACATTTGCAGTAGACACTCGTCTTCCTACAACAACTGCTAACAATTTCTCTTATTACCCATCTGTGAACGTAAATTCCATGAGCAGAGTTTCTTTCCTAGAACTGGCCGTCTGTGAAACACAATGTTGTGGGCTGCTTTACAGCTGGCTATAACATGACTGCATTCAATTCTAACGTGAACAAGTTTCTGTTGAGCCACCCTCTTAAATAAATAAACACTACTCAAGAGTTAATTTGATAAATTAGTTTTATCTAATGACTTGCATTAAAGATTAAAATGCAAGTCAATTATCAGGACTCAATTGCGCTCTAAACAGAAACATTCTTCCTTGTCTTATCAAAGAACTTTCTGTTGATTTTATATGCCGGGCCCTTCTGCTAGTGCGGTGATAAAGTTTCTTGTTTTTGGTTGTTTGTTTGTTTGTTTTTTATTTATTTATCAAATTTGAATTATTCCTTCTTTAATCGAATTTGTTTATTATCGATTTTCGATACTTATCGGAGGCATTCTGATACAAAACCTATGTTAGAACACTCCCAGAAACATGAAGTACCTCTGTATGAAATTAAAAAAAAAAAAAGATTAGCCCAGCCGTTTCAGAGTCGATAGAGAACAAACTCTCTCTCGCACACACATACATACATAGTGAATTTTATATATAAGTAGAGATACATTCCCTATATATTACATATAAGTAATCCTTAATGGAAGTATCTTTAATAATGGGAACTTTTACTGAGCTTTAAAAATTCTTTATTCAGAACGTCTTCCTATTGAATTGCGATATTCTCGGAAGCAAACCAAAATAGAAAACGAAACGAAAAAAAAAAAATAGGTTCTGGCACACCTGCAAAGTGTTCGTCAAAGAATAATTACTTCTCAATATATGCATTTATGTACACGTAAGAAAAAAACTCCAACATATAATTCAATAAGACTCATATCACACTAGCAGGGCTATCAGATGTTGCCCGAGTAATTATATAAATATTTTACCGATGTAAATGCATAAAAGATCTTAATGCCAACATTTGAAAGCTATGCAGGATAATAAAATTAATCCCCTCGCACAATATTGGGTTGTTTCTTCTTCTTCTTCTTCTTCTTCTTCTTCTTCTTCTTCTTCTTCTTCTTCTTCTTCTTCTTCTATGGAAATCGCTCGACACAAGGCATGAAGCCACTTCATGTAAGGAACTAACGAGAACGAAAGCTGATTATTGCAACGACAAGATATGCCTAAGGACCTTATGCTTGGAAAGACCAAGGTTGTAGGTAGAAGGAAAACAGTGAGCAGGAAGAGAGTTCCACAAACTTGCAGGACGGTATTGAGACCTGATTTTACGAGAATCAGAAAGAGCAATGGATTTAATATCTGGACTCTTCTTCTTCTTCTTCTTCTTCTTCTTTAGCAATTTGTATTTGCTCTACTTCTCAGTCTCCTTGATCTTCACGCTGTGGTTTGCTGAAACAGCAAAATCTACAATTTGGCAGATTTTTTCCTTCTTGTTAATTAGTATAACATCCGGTCTTCTTGCTTGGATGGGTTTATCCGTTTGTATATCCATGTCTCAAAGGATTTTGTTACATTCGTTTTCAAGTACCGCTGCCAGTTTGTGCTTTTACCATTTGTCTGGGTGCTCAAGATTCAGTTGTCTGCATAATTCTCAATGTACTGCCTTTCCCACTTGATCGTATCAATTTTTATATTCTTTTTGGATTAGTTTGCTGCATTTGCTTATCATGTAGTTTATTTTTTTTATCTCTTTGTCCACAGAGTCTGTATTTGCTGTTTTCTTGCGTCTTATCGATCCTTGCTTTGATGTAGTTGGTTCTAAACTTGTGCGACTGTTATTAGAGATTCAGTTTATCTGTTTATGCTTTCTTTCCGTAGCCATGTCAAAATGTTTTCGTTAGTCTCATTCTTTGTCGTTCTTATGAATCGTCCGTGTAGTTGTTTCTCTTCCCATTTTTCTCGTCTTATTTCTCGTTTCTTCTGTTTCTGTTTAGTTTGTTTTTTTCTGTGTCTTTTGCTGCAATAATTATTCTTTCAATGTTCTGCATTATGTATTTTATTCATTCTTTTCTTGTGTCATTTACACAACCTTCCCTCTTCCTCTGTATTCCCTTTTATTATTATTATTATTATTATTATTATTATTGTTATTATTATTATTATTATTATTATTATTATTATTATTATTATCACCAGCTGTCCCCGGCTACGCGTTGCTGTGGCTCAGTTTGTATAAATGGAAAAATATTGCCTTCAAATATAATTTTGTTGTTTGCTCATTATTGTAGCGAAATTTAAAAATAGAAATATTGATATTCGAGTGAAACCAGTAGTATTTAATGAATGGCCATGTCGCAGCAATGAAAATATCCAAAATGTACGCAAAACGATGCAAATATCATGTGACAAAATAAAAATAGCCTAAATAATTTGTTTTGTTGATTCATGGAAGACTAAACTAATTGTGACGTGACAATCGGATAGATAACATTTGTTATTGTTGAAATTGACAAATAGTGTAAGTAGTTATAATTGGGTTTTTAAATAAAAATCAACTTTTCTGCTGTCGGATTTGGTTACAATAACGAAGAAGCACCACTTTTTTTTTATCAGCCAAACTGTACAATGAACGTCCCGCATATATTTGTTTGGTATCCTTGCATAATTTGACCCGGATCATGGGGATTTACGGGCTTGACTGGGATTCACTAGATGAAGCCGTGCAAAGTAGCAGACGCAGACTTATGTCAAAACAAAATAACGGGGGTAAAAAAATAGAAAGACAATATAAAAAAAGAAATACTTTCAATTTACTGAATACTGAATATATATATATATATATATATATATATATATATATATATATATATATATATATATACTAGCATTTCAGCCCGGCGTTGCCCGGGTGTTTGCTGAGCAAAAAAAAACGGTCAATTTTTTTTTAACTTTGACCCCTATTATGACCCCTTAAATTTATCGTTTAGGGCTCAAATAAAGTTATTAAGTTAGATCCATGTCCAATGAACCTATATCTAAAATTTCACGTGTTTAGACCAAAAATTGTAGGAGGAGTTTGGTAGAGTTCTCAAAGGTCAAATCGTTAACCTTTTACCCCTTAATCGCCAAATTTCTGTCCGAAAACCAATCACATCAATTTTACCAAATCTCAGTACCCTGTATATCAAATTTCGAATCTGTAGGCTAAAAATTGACAGAGTTATTGTGTAGGGAAATGTACACAGACACACACACAGACACACACACAGACACACAGAAACGTTCACTTTATATATATATATATATATATATATATATATATATATATATATATATATATATATTTCATTTTTTTTCTTCAATAGAAGTTGTCGGATGCATTGTTTATTTTATTTAGTAATTTTTTTGCAATCTATTTAACAGCAAAAGTTATGTTTTTGTGTTCAAATGCATGGTCAACCGAACACACGCAAACAAACACACGCATGAATGAAGTGTAAAGCTAAGAATATCAAAATAAAGTAACATACTGTAAATTTAATGAATATATAAATACTTTTTTCTCCCCAGAAAAGTTGCATTTGGTGTTGTCTATTTACATGTACTATCTTTTTTGCAATGTATTTTACAACAAAAGTGCTGTTTTTTCAAAAGCATGTCAACTGAACACATGCGCACAAACACACGCATGCATGAACTGCAAAGCATTCCAACAGCTACAAATATCAAAACAAACTAACGAGGGACAAATAGAAATACAACAAATAAAAATGTAAATATACTGTAAATTTACTGAATATCTATATATATTTATTTTTCTTCAGAGAAGTTGCATTTTGTATTGTTTATTGACAGTTATTACTATTAATTTTGTTTCTACAATTTTTTTTAACAACAAAAATTGTGTTTTTTCTATCAGACGTATCACCGAGCCAAATAATGCCTCTTAGTGGTGCCATATTTCAAGTTTAGTAACCGTTCGTTTATAAAAGGAAGAATCAAATTCCGGAATATGAGCATTTTCAGAGCGCAGCCCATCAGAATGGACGGGATTTGGCGAAGGAGCCTTTATTATTTATCAAGCGGAAATCGAAAAAATTTTGCTATGTCTATGTAGCTATGAGCTAGTTATGGTCGGTGTAACCACAATATCGGTTGAAAATGTAGGATTGGTCCCAATGACAAGTAACAGTGTTAGGACTAAATATTAAGAGAGAAAAATAGGAACTTCTTCCTCTAAAGATGTGATTATGATGGTGTTGCTCGTCGGATGCAATCTAGCATTTTATTATCACGACTAAACGTGTCTAAAATGGTGTTCAAAAGATAGTGGCGATTAAGCTATGTGTATTGCATTTGTATGTTGTCTGTTGTTGCAAACCTACGATATTTTGGTCTAGAGGAGAATTTCTGCAGTTATTTTATTATAGAGGAGATCATCATCATCATCATCATCATCATCACTCACTCACACCACCACTCACACACACACAGGCTATCATCAAAGAATTCTGTTTGGAAACAAAGTGTGTTGTTCCCTGAATGTCAACAAGTCTCCTCAGATTTCCAGTACTCTCCACTTCTTTTGATAGCATTTGCAAATTAAATTGCATTATCGCAACAACTGTTTACCATTGATTCCTCGTTTGTAGCGGCCATTGGTTTTTGCTGGAATTTGAGTGGTAATAAGCTTGTCCAAGACCCCAGTTCTCTTTGCACTAATCCAGTGGAGGTCTGGTTAATGCTTTCTCTCCTCAATCTTTCCATCCTCATTGACCCTTCACCTATTGAGTGCAGCGCCAGTCATGCTGACACAGATTTTTTTTTTTTTTGAGGGTGGGGATAGGCAATTTTCAATTTTGGTTTGCTAGTTATCTTGGTTTCATCTTTTTGTTTCACTTCTATTGCAGTTTCTATGTGGAACTCTTCATGAATCGGTGTATCATCCTTGTGCAGGGATAGTTTCAATTTTAGTAATGTTCCACCGAAGCGTATTATTACTATTATTATGCCATATCTGGTCTGGTGCATCTACTACTAGTCTTTCCCTCTTTGATAGGACCCAAAAGAGAGTTTTCAATCTAATAGGTCCCACTTTGTCAACTAAGCTCCAACCACTGTCCCATCGCCACAATGCTACATCCCTGTGCCTGTTTTACAAATATTTTAATGGAATGTGTTCTGATGAACTAATTGCACTTGTGTCCCCACGACGTACATATCCCCGTCAAACCTGCTTAGCAACAAAATCACACAACTTCACTGTTTTGGTCCCTAAATGCTAGAAAACTTTCTACTCTAATAAACCAAAATAAAAAACATATAGTTCCACAGCTAGACTTTGGAATTCCATTCCTGCTACCTGCTTCCCTGACTGTACTGATATGCAGAAGTTTAAATGTAACATAAACCAACATCTTGTTAATCTCTCCTGAGCATGGTCCCAAATAGTAGGCTCTTACGTCCTAGTAGCGATATGCCTTGCTTGGGGTTAACAAAAAAAAAATAAAAATAAAAAAATAATAATAATAATAATATTAATATATATTATTATTATTTTTTTTATTATTATTATCGCTACTACTACTACTACTACTACTACTGCTGCTGCTTTATTTTATTTTTTTCATGGATTTCGTAATGCATGAAGAAATGCCCGCTTTAGTTGATTTAGGATTTAGCCGTTTTATTTTTTACTTTTCGTATTCCATTTGTTTTTTCTTTTCTTTTTATTTTAATCTAATCTTTTATTTATTTATTTTCTTATTTTCATTCAAACATGAAATTTAAATTTGTCAAACTCATAAATTTTGTCCGACATTACAGTTGGGAATCCAGATATTTTTAAAAGAAAAAAAAGGAAAAACAGAAAAGAATTCTTTGGATTATTAAAAGGATTTATCTTTAAGGTTCATTTTTTTTTTAGAGGCGAATTCACAACAAAATTCTTGAAGTGGTTCCTGGATTGAAGGAGCCATTTTGCACGAAGATTTCTTTATGCGCATGATTGTTTTAAATCTGTTGCTGAAAAGATATCTTTTGGATTGTAATTATCTTGTAAGCTTTTAGAACAATACAAGCGTTGGCGGTTCATTCATACGTGCTTTGCCCCTTTCAAAACGGTAACCAGTTATATTCTCTGTCGAAAACGCACAACCCCACAATGGAATCATGTTCTGAATTTTTGAGATGAAGATTGTTGAATAGCACGGAGTGTTCTTGCTTAATAAGCTTTTTTTTTTGCTTTTTTTTTTTTGTAAATTTTTAATTTTTCGAATTGTCGTTCTCGTTTCTCGGTTGAGTCTGTGCAAGAAAGTTCCATAGGGCTATATGTTTTTTTTTTTATTTTGGTTGTTTTTGCAAATATTTTCGCCTGAGTTTCAACAGTCTGCCTGAAACTGCCTGAAGACGACTGTTGAAACTACAACATGGAAACCATTAATCAATTCACGCCTATAAATTTTTATGAGTTCTTTTTATTCGGTTCTACTTTTTAGGCAGACGCCTAAATTTTTAATATATAAATAAATTGCGATAGTTTAAATAATTTTTTTGAAAGATTTGCTAAGTATTTTATCTAAAAAAAAAAATTGGCTTGGTTGAGGTTTTACTGCATGTTAGTGGTTTTGTACCAAAACCTTAAATATATTATGTATACATTTGATTTGTAGGTTAATTTGTTTTGCAAGCATATATTTTGTAAACAAATACTTTCTGATAAAGATAATTTCTATTTAAACCCGTAGACATTCTTAATCATAATAACAGTGTCTATTTGATTCATTCATTGTTATATAACGGCTTACACGTGTTTCGTTGGATAACGAAAGATCACTAAACAGCTCCTTGGAGGCGAATGCATATTCCTCAAAAATTACTACAAAGTTTAGTATATGCATTGAAAAAAGTAGTGATGGGGGTTTAGGGTTGGGGGTTGTGGTGGTGGTGGTGGGGGCTAATGATGGTGGTGGTGAATTTTTTTAAAGAAGAAAAACGCTAACAATTAATATCTTTTTTTCTCTAAATCAAAATGAAAACAAAATGTTCCGTTCTTTTTCCAGATTCCAAACCTCCTCCTGTCATCCTCGCCATCAGTCTGGAAAGTTTTATGATCCATGGAAAATTCACAACTGCAAAAAGAGAGATATATCTCCGATCGATAACACCTTCAGCGGCGTCTACCCTTAAAAAGGTAAAAAAAAACCCAAAAGACCTCATATCTCTATTCATTTTCAAAGTTATTTTAATTATTTACCCTCTTATTATATACCTGTTCACACTCAGATAAATAGATAGATAGATAGATATGTCTGTGGGTGTATAAAATACATATAAAGACGTGGTTAAGATGCAAATAGTTTTGTTTAAACATGACGTTTTCTTAATAATTTCGAATAGTAAAATACCCATCATCAGAGAAAGTTTTTTTTTTTTTTCGTAATTAGAAATATTCTCTGCCCGTGTTTTTATCAAGGCCGTGTCCAAATATTACTGTGGAGAATAGTCTGGACTTTTTTTCTAAACACGTGGCAAGGTAGTGTAATGAAAATATTTAGAAGCATCTTTAATATATATGTGTTAGTGTGGGTGTAAGATTAATCGGAATCGGGAATCAGAAAAATCGGAACTTTTTCAGCTATCAGAATCGTTCTCGGGATCGAAAAAACTTTTTTTTTATTTCCGATGATAAAAAAAATGATTCTTTTGATGATGATGATGATGATGATGCTGATTATTATTATTATTATTATTATTATTATTATTATTATTATTATTATTATTATTATTATTATTAATTTTTTTTTTTTTTTTTTTTTGCTTGTTTAAAACTTAATTTTCAATTGCTGGTTTAATGATAAAATGGTATTTCTTTCTTTTAAGCTATCAGTAAAACTAAGATCTATAGATAACATTTTCATCTTGTAAATTTTTATTCGTGTTACGTAGGTTTGTAAGGTTATCAAAACAGAAATAAAAAATAAACATCTCTAGCTAACATTTAAAGATTTACAAAAAAAAAAATCGGAATTGGTAGTGGCAGCTGAATCGGAAATTCAGAACAGAATCGGTAATTTTATCGGAATTGAAAAACAATTGGAATTGTTCCATATCACACACACAAACACACACACACACACACACACAAATATATATATATATATATATATATATATATATATATATATATATATATATATATATATATATATATATATATATATATGCAAAATATTTAGTTCAAAACTATATATACATATTTCAGAGGCGGGCCAGTGGTTTCATTGTATTGAATCAACCATTAATGGCCGAATGATTTTAATACAACTCATCAGCGACTTCACAAATTTTTTTAAGTGCAATTCAAAATTTTTGGAAGCACGTTCTTTTATTTTCTCATAAGGGTATATGTTAGAGATCTGTTTCGTTAACAATCTTCAACAAACAGTAAAAATATGTTATCATTGTATTTTTGAAAGTAGCAAACTCCTATGGAGGAAAAAAAATCAATTTATTTCTTTGACTGCCTGTCTGTTCCATTTTTTCTCAGAAACTGCTGAACCGATCTGGCTGAAATTTTGTATGGACTTTTGGTTTAATAAGGTGCAACAAAGTAAATATTATGATATCCATTCGATGCACAGTTGTGGGTTAACAGGAAGTAGTTACCACAATATCATATTTTAGAAGTTTTCTCAGAAACTAATGAGTTGATCTGGCTGAAATTATGTATGAACTTTTATTATAATTAGGTGCAGTAAACTACGAATTATTGTATTTGTTCAATTCGCAGTAAGGGATTAATCAGGATTAGTGTTAAGCATAAAAATGAGCACAAATTTTACCATCAATTTTGTATAAAGCATTAATTCTATGTCAACGGGCCATAACTTTTGCCCGTTTTGGACGAGCTAAAAAGCCTAGTATATTATATATTTCTCTTAGTCTGTTTCTCTTCTTGCCTGTTTATTTGTCTGTCCATGCCACATTATCTCAGAAACTACTTAGCCAATCTGGTTTAAATTTTGTATGGGTCTTTATTATGATAAGGTGCAGCAAACTAAGTATTATGGTATCCATTCGATGCACACTTATGGATAAATAGAGATTAATATTTAAGTTCCGCCTATTCTCAGAAACTACTAGGCCGATTTTGTTGAAATTTCGTATGGACCTTTGTTATTATAAGATGCAGCGGATTAAGTATTATGGTATTCATTCAATGTAGAGCAAGGGATTAATAGGAATTAGTATGAATTAATAGGAATTAGTATGAATTTCAATAAGAAGTTTTTTTCAATGGAGAATAGATAATGCATGTGGATGTGTTATCGGCAGCTCCCGTAACTCTCGCTTCTCCTTTTTTGTCCTTCAGTCCTCATTTCCAATGAGTGATTTTTCTGACAAAGGGTGAAGAAAAAGCTGCTTTCTAGGTCGGTAGTACTTTGTAAAGAGTAGCCTGAGATGTCGGAAAATTTCTGTTTCTATGTCTATCCTTGTAGTCATGTCATTAGTAAGAATGCTGGAGGTAAACGTTTCATCTGGGCTGACATTACCCGCCAGATAGTCAGGGACCCGAACCTTGGATTAACCACTAAGGAGGCTGTCCTATCAGCAGGTGCAAAGTACCGGGGCTGCTGTATTGCCATTTGGTGAATGAATTCTGGACCATACAGTAGTTTCTGGTAGGGCCTCTCGATGCCATACTAGTGAGTAATTGTTATGACTTTACCTTATCATGTGCCACAAAAAAAAAATTTTCTTGTCTTTTTCTCTCAAAGTCTACCGACCTGCTCCACAAACCCCAAAACCTCAATCATGACAAATCTCAAAAAAAGAAACACAAATAAACCTAGAACCCCATCCACCAACGTACACCCCTACTACCAGGTCTCCTTCTCCAACATCAGGTGTCTACGTTCCGAACTTCCAGAGGTTGGAACACAATTACAGGAGACGAAACCGGACATATTCTTTCTAAGTGGAACTGGCATAGGGCCAACCACTTCTCTAGACGAATTCATAATTAAAGGATACTCCAACTTAACATCTAAATCTGACCCCCAAGATCGCCATGGGCATGGAATATGTGCCTACATCAAAGATGGCTTTCCATCTGGTAGGTATATCTCCAGAGAAGACCCTAATTTACCTTATATGTGCTTTCGGGTTGCACTAGCTTTCACCACTGCATTTATATTTGCCCTCTATTGCCCCCACAACTATCTTTAAGAGCATATCTGAGAAAATTGACCACATCCTGTCTGCTCATCCTGCGTCTAACATTCACATTTGCGGTGACTTCAATGTCCATAATGTGGAATGGCTGACCCACTCAAATAAAACCGATGACGAGGGGAGGTTTTGTCATGATTTTGCCATTGCCTATGACCTCACTTAGATTGTTCACAAACCCACCCGTGTGCCCGATACACCCGGTACATATGCAAGCCTTCTAGACCTTTTCCTCACAAATTCCCCTGAGTTGTGTTCATGTTCCGTTCTATCTCCTCTGGGATCCTCTGACCACTCTGTTGCAGCAGTTAAGATAAAAATGAAATGTAATAAGTCTTCAGACATACCTCTCCACTGTACTATATATCGATACTCTATGGCTGACTGGGATAGCTTCCGTACATTCATATCTGATCTACCTCTGCATTCCATGTTTAAAAAGGATGTGTCCTCTATAGTATCAGACCTGACCGAATGGTTAATTGTAGGCATAGACCGATTCATACCATCTAAAAAATTCCAACAAAAACCTAACAGCCAGCCATGGTTCTCCCCTGAATGTGCTGCTGCCATCGCGCACAGAAATTACGTTTTCCATAGCTAACAACGTAATAGGTGTACTGAGACTAACACTGCTTTCAGGACTGCCAGCAACCACTGTAAAAGAGTAATAAAACATGCAAGAGAGCTATATGCTCAGTCTGTTAAATCCAAAATAGCTGAGCAGCGGCTTGGTTCCCACCAGTTTTGGCAAATAGCAAACAGGATCTTGAACAGAAGTGTGCGTTCTATCCCAACTATCATCAATGGACCTGAGGTCATCTCGTCAGTATCAGACAAGGCCAGACTATTTGCCAAGAACTTTGCAGCTAATTCTACCCTATGTGACAATGGCCATCAACTCCCTGTAATTACTCCTATAACAGACAACACGCTATGCAACATACAAATATCTGTGCCAAGCTAATCAAGAACCTTGATTCCAGTAAAGCAACTAGCCCTGTGGCATTCCAGTTATAGTGCTGAAAAAGCTCCAACCAGAACTTGCCCCCATACTTACAAAACTGTTTAAGCGTTGCCCCAAAGAGAAGTGCTTTCCAACACCTTGGAAAACCTCATCAGTATGCCCTGTATTTAAGAATTCAGGTGATAAGTCATCTCCCTCTCAGTACAGACCAATAAGTCTTCTGTGTGTCATGAGTAAACTGTTGGAATCAATATTAAATAAAGAAGTAGTCAACCACCTCAGGAGAAATAACCTTCTTAGTGACATGCAATATGGCCTCCGCTCTGCAAGATCTACAGCAGCTGTGCTAACGGTTATATCACATAGGATTAGTGAATCTCTTGACAAAGGTTTCCTTTCAAGGGCAATTGCTCTTGGCATATCGAAGGCCTTCGATAAGGTATGGCAGAAGAGCCTACTTCACAAGATTTCCAGATACGGTATTACTGGAAATGTTTTCTCAATCATTAAATTATTTCTCTCTGATAGGTTCATAAGAGTAGTGGTTGATGGGCAGAAATCAGAGGTCCACAGTATTAATGCTGGAGTCCCCCAGGGGTCCATCATGGGCCCAACTCTCTTCCTGATCTACATCAATGATCTCCCAAAACATATACTTAAATCATTCGTTGATATCTATGCTGATGACACGACCATCTATGGCAACACATCAAAGGCTGTAAATGACAAAGTTCTCTCTAATTCTCTCTCCTCTGATCTTGATCGTGTGGTACAATGGTGGAAGAGGTGGCTGGTCACTTTTAATGCATCCAAAACCAAGCTTCTATCTTTACATCATCAACGCTCTGATCCCCATCTGGCATCAATTGAAATGGATGGCTCTCGTCTTGGGGAGGCTCCATGTTTTGACAAGCTTCTGGGTTTGACCTTTACTCCTGATCTGAAATGGAACACATACATCAAATCTGTTGCCAGGGATGCTGGAAAAATGGTGGGATCCTTCTACCGCTCCAGAAGATATCTCACTACTAATGCAATTCTCTTTCTGTATAAAAGCCAAGTACATCCAAGGATGGAGTACTGCTGCCATATCTGGGCAGGAGCTTCTACAAACAGCCTATCCTTCCTTGACAGAGTACAAAATAGACTTCATGATTTAGTGAGGGATGCCCTTTTCGCTTCTCTGCAACCTCTCTCCCACAGAAGAGACATTGCGAGCCTGTCTTTGTTTTATCATTATCTCCATGGCAGGTGCTCGTCTTAGCTCCAATCCCTCGTCCCGCCTCACCAATCTTTCACGAGAAACACCCATCTGGCTGAAACTACTGTCAATAATTTTGCCCACTCTTCATCTGTGCCTAAATCCAAACATAGATTCCATGAGCAAAGCTTCTTTCTTAGAACTACATGCCAGTGGAGCTCTCTGCCGCTTGCGTGTTTCCCACCTGACTACAACTTGGACGCCTTCAAGTCCTACATAAACAAACTCCTGACAAACCGCCCCCTTAAGTAAGACACTCTATCAAAACCCCCAATACTAATGATTACTGCAATACTATCTCATTGATTACTGTACACGCAATAACCCTTATCTCTGAGTGGCCTTCGGGCCTTGATAAGTGGTCACCCCCATGTAAAAAAAAAAAAAAAAAAAAAAAAAAAGATTTAATTTCTTCAAGGAATCTAAAGATAAACATTTCCTTTAATTCAATTTGGGGTCACTGGGAGCAGTTATTCATCGCACTAGCATTTATTTTTCTTGACCTGATATTGCAAACGTTATTTTTCAAGCTTTTCAAAGCCAAAAAATTATAAACGTGGCTATATTTGAAATTATTTATGATCAGTAATATATCTATACATGAGAAATGGGCGAATACAGCTAGTCTATATAATTACAAAACTTTGAGGACTTTGCGTGCGTGTAACGGGCGATTCCATCTTTTAAAAAAAAGGGATGATAGCTGAATTTATATATATATATATATATATATATATATATATATATATATATATATATATATATATATATAGTTAATAAAACATGTTAAAACACTTTGAAAAAGAGTTAAAAACATATTTAATTTGAAAAGAAAACACTAAATAAGTGGATAGTCCTTAATCCGCAGAGTTTCGAAGAAATACTTTCCTTCTCATCAGAGAGTAGGATTAAGCAAAATGCGGGATCGGATTTTGCTTGCAAAAGTATTTGATGAAACTGCAAGTAAGTCAAAGATCTTACTTGATAACAAAAAGAGAAGCAGAGGGAATAGGGTGAAGAAAAAGGTGATTTCACGTGAATGGATAGTACGGTGGAAGGTAAAGTATCCAATAACGGTAAAATCCAAATATGTAAATCCAAGAAAGTTAGTTAAATTTCTATTCACACAAGTAAAATCCAAGGAAATCGCGTAATTGGAAGATGGTCCAAACTAATCCAAAAGGCCAAATCTGTGGAATAATTCACAAATATGTACAAGGAAAAGAGGAAAGAATTCCAATAATATTATTAAAAGAAAAATAAGATATGCATTAAACTCGGCTGCCGAGACACGGTGTAATTAAGAAAAATGTGTTTATTTTATATATATATATATATATATATATATATATATATATATATATATATATATATATATATATATATATATATATATGGATATATACATGTATATATATATATATATATATATATATATATATATATATATATATATATATATATATAAGTGATTTATTTGCCCTTTAGGAGAATGTTACTCCAACAAATTCCATACTAAATTCCCGATTCCCATTCTTTATTCCAGTAGAAATGGTCACATTGGTTACACAATGAACACATTGTCGCGAAGATTTACACTCTGCCTTTAAGACTCAAGTTCCATACACCTAAAAAAAAACATGTCTACTCACGCTCAGCATTTAGGAAAATTATGATTGAAAACATAAAAATCTTACCTAATGATCTCAACGTAAAAGGAATCAAAATTCTAAAGGCTTTGTATATAACATAAAACGTCCAACGAGAAATGATATTAACTACGAATCCAGTCTTAATATCGTTAAGTGTTTAGGTACGTAATTAATTTTTTCCCCATTGATCTTCTCCAAAATTCATATAATGACTCCGCTTATCCTTTTTAAAATTTTGTGCTACTAAACCCCTTCATATATATATATATATATATATATATATATATATATATATATATGAAGGGGTTTAGTTACTAAACCCCTTCATATATATATATTATTTAGTAGTACAATATATATATATATATATATATATATATATATATATATATAGTAGTACAATATATATATATATATGTGAAAGGGGTTTAGTAGTACAATATATATATATATATATATATATATATATATATATATATATATATATGAAAACAATAGGAGTGGAAAATGAAGTAACAGAACTATATATTGGTGGATATAGATTGGTTCATTTATTCAATAAGGGAATACAATCGATTAGTTGGGGGATAGAAGGGACTCTTTATGCCAAGGCATTTCGAAGTCTAATGCTTCTCATCAGAAGAGTAGAGAAGATGCTAGGTAACATAATGGGGATTCATTTCCTAATGAATCCAACACTAGACACCGTATCCCCACTATGTTACCTGGCATCTTCTCTACTCTTCTGATGAGAAGCATTAGACTTCGAAATGCCTTGGCATAAAGAGTCCCTTCTATCCCCCAACTAATCGATTGTATTCCCTTATTGAATAAATGAACCAATCTATATCCACCAATATATAGTTCTGTGACTTAATTTCCAACTCCTATTGTCTTCATATATAAGCTCCATTGATATTTGTTGAGCTTCATAATGTCCAGATAAGTTTCCTCTCATAGAATTGAGCTCGCTCTTTTCCTCTAACGCTCTAAGCTATATATATATATATATTTTTTCTTATATATCAATCCTTATTTAATAAGCTCAGAGCAATATAGAGAATAAATGACAAAAAGTTATATTACAAAATTCATGATGTTGACCATCTTATAATTTATTCCTTTAATTCAGTTGACTTATACAATTCTTGACAGTATCTGTTTCGTAGCGCAAAATCAACCACTTAATTATTATATCAATCTGTGAATCTATTATGCCCTTAACTCATCAGAATTATAACTATTGCGCTACGAAATAGATTCACTGATTGATATAATAATTAAGTGATTGATTTTGCGCTACGAAACAGATACTGTCAAGAATTGTATAAGTCAACTGGATTAAAGGAATAAATTATAAGATGGTCAACATCATTAATTTTGAAATATAACTTTTTTTATTTATTCTCTCTCTCTCTCTCTCTCTCTCTCTATATATATATATATATATATATATATATATATATATATATATATATATATATATATTAAATAGGGTCAAATGTATTGAACTCAAAATAATGTTTTCAAGGGTGCTCAATACAAATGCAGATCTATTATATATAAAATTATGTAAATATCATGGATCTGATGCTCGTATAATTTCAATTTATAATATATGAGTTATAAAATGTAGATGTATCTTCCGAAACATTCAAAGTGTGGTTTCCTTTGATTTATTACAAGGAGAGTGAGGCATTCTGTATATGTAAAAACATCTTGTTTTCTTTATCGTTCAAAGAAAAAAGCCTGCATAAACCTTAACAGTAGAGTGACATTTTTCCCCTCCAGTCTAATAACTTTTACTGAGTTCACCTGATTTCCCAAGTGCGTTACGCAGCGGTCTGCTATTCGAAGTATCGATGAAAATATGTCAACAAACATTTGTATCATTTAACCCTTTAGTTTGATTTAGTTTCTTAATTTTGTAATGGAAAATTTATTGCAAAAAAGCATAGCACACGACACCATACGACACTAAAACACAGCACAGCATATCACACTACACCATTCCACACTTATTACACCATGTCACACTACAGCCCAACACAGCACACAGCACTTCACTAAACTACACCACACCATACCACATCATATTTTGCTACAATATACCATATTTCACTACATTACATTGTAGCACACCACACTTCACTAGATTACAGCACACCGCACCGCACTACATTTCACTACACCACACCACACTTCACTTCAATTAACTTCACTACATCACACCACATTACACCACATCGAAGCAAACCACACTACCCTAGACTAAACAACAACACGTTTCATTAAACCACACAGTTTGCTACATGACACTACTACATTACCTCACACTACACCACACACACACACACATATGTTATATTATGTTACATATGCATCTTGAACCAGACTAAAATTTTGGTAAATAATCGATCGTTGGCAAGGTGGGTGTCACCAAGAGTTAAATGGATGTATGCTGTGTTCTGTCAGAGCTACTGTAGGAAAGGTACAAATCGATCCATCCTCCTTCAGCTATGGGTTGAATAGTAGTGCAGACTCTGGTCTTGATCAGCCAAGCAATCTAGAAGAAAGAAAACTTAAAAATAGCACTAGTCTTCCTCTGCTTAACCCGGCATTGTCTCCAAGCATATTGAACTCCTCTTTGCCATTAGATTAAAGCAGTGTCAGCTCTGGAGGAAGTGCAGTTATGAATTGCACAGCTTTTGCTCAGTATACACTATGTGCAACCACGTGCTCTTCCGCTCGACAACAATCACAGCCCAACACCGTTTCCACTCTTTTATCTTCATCTCTTCTGATTCTCCGTTTGGCCATGTTTTTGCCTCTCATACTGGCGACCATTGAAGAGGCAAACACAGGTTCACAGGTATAAAAAATAAACAACGCAAGAGAAAACATAGAAAACACGAAAGCTTTGACATGTTCTGTGGATATCTGTTATACTCTTGAAATGTGTGTGATACCGTTAATCCTCTGAATTCTGACGTCTACATCTATGTAGTCCGTCGAGGTCTCTTTGTTGTCTGTTGAGGTTAACTCATCTCTTGATCTGGTCCAAGTTGCAACCTCCTATCAACTCTCCCAAACTGACAACTGTCTTCAACTGTTGCAAACTCAAGACGGTTCGTAAATTGTTCCTAACTGTTACAAAACTCACTCTCCCTCCTCAACTGTTTGTGAACTAACTCTAAATATATTAACCTATATGTCCGGGCCTTTGTCCCAGTTACTGCCACACCCTGATTAACTATCCTATTTTAGAAAGCTTTTGTGTTCCACCATTGTCTTTCTCTTAACCTTACTTTGTATGATTTTGTTTTATTTCCTCTTTTTGTTATAGTTTTTTTTTCTCTTTCTTTTTACTTCCTAACACATTGGGGTGTTAGGGTTGATAGTATCACACTACAGGAAAAGTGCAGTTGGAAATTTCACAACCTTTGCTTCAGGATACACTATAAATGTTATGTAAGAATCCTTTCTGGTGGCACCACTTTTTTCTCAAGGCAGAAATGTGGTCTTAAAATATTTAAATGAATAAGAAGCACCTTATATATATTATTTCATTGGAATTCATTATCGAGATAGGCATTTTTTTATTAATTTATTCTTAGTTGAATAAAAGAAATTAATTGAATTAAATAAACAATGAATTCCAATTAAATAGTATATATATATATATATATATATATATATATATATATATATATATATATACCATTCGGTACGGACCCGACCATGGAAGATCAGATAATAAATGAACATGGATTTATAAGACCAAAAACATCCACCTTGATTGCCCTTTGGGGCCCGTGGTGCAGTGGATAGAGACGTTGATTCTCTATGGCTCTTGGTGTGAATTGTCTGAAGATAGCGGTTTCAAGCCTACCTAAAGCCGGCCAGAAATGTGGTGAGACAACAACAACTACAGAAGGCAGTAATTGAATGCAGATGGGAGATTCAGAGTTCCTATCCCGTCGTGGTTACCACCTGATGAAGGCCAGAGGAATAGTTGGCCGAAACGTTGTGAAACAACATCTAAAAAAAGATGAGGATAATAGTCCGCAATAAATAAATCAATTAAGAATCACCTTCTACATTTAATGGTTTTGCTAGTATATAACTATGTACCCACACCTCCCTCAAACAAAAATTATAGGAATGGCATTCTTGGGAGGACGGTTTCATTTATCTCCCTTCCACAATGGATACATTATAAACAAGGTCGGTAAAGTGTAATTTGGAAAGACAGCATTCTAAAAGAAGAGCATTCTAGCACACCAAAAAACTACCTAGGCAGCCTCGTCAATATTCCCCGGTAGATGGACCTTTAGTAATAAACTAGCTTCTTCTCAATGGGTGAGAAGGTAAAGCCTAGGAGAATGGCCCTTCTAAAACTGCACAGGACAAGACAAACAGAGAACAAGGCCACATCAGCATTCCCAAGATTATATAAGTCTGATTTTAGGTGTGAAAGAACAATCATGGAAGACTGGTGGTTACTTAGGGAGGATCATGATCACAGAACAGATACTATACCATCATCCCCAAAACAGAAGGAGACAATAAAATGTAATCGACCAAAGAGACTAAAATCTAACAGACTGATTGTCGGAGCCTCTTTTTGAAGTTCGTGGTTGCATTTTAATCATTGAATTTTTTTTAATAATTAATTTTCTTTTCCATCAGATTCCTTTATTTTATTCCCCGACAAAAATAAGTATTGAAGGTATCAAAATTAATATGCCTTAAAGACTTTTGGGGCATTTAATATGTAGCTTCACGAGGGAAGACAGATGGACCCAATTAAAAAAATATATATTAATATTGTTATCATACGCGGCAGACGACCGCAACAACCGTTACGTCAACTGAACAATAAACGTAAACCAAATGCTTTCGTCTATATGACTCCACACGAGCAACACCGTCAATGCGACCCAATAGGGTATCAAGCACTTCCATTGCTGAGTCAGATTTATTTATTTTTGTTTGTTTGTTCCTTTTCCACAGTACCAGAGGATGTGGGGGTCAGAGAGAGGTTTGAACTGTAACGAACACGGTTTGAGTGCTACGACCACATTACATCCATAGTTAAAGCAACATCAATTTTTTTGGAGTATTATATTCAAATAATTTCCAACTTGGCTTGACCTTTACTTCTTACCTGAAATGGAACACGAATATCAAATCCATTGCCAAGATCGCTGGAAAAATGGTGGGATCCTTCTACCGCTCCAGAAGATATCTCACTACTGATGCAGTTCTCTACCTATATAAAAGCCAAGTACGGCCAACGATGGAATAATGCTGCCACATCTGGGAAGGAGCTGCTAGAAGTAGCTTATCCTGCCTTGACAGAGTTCAAAATATACTTCGTAGCTTAGTGGGGGATGACTTTTCTCTTCCCTGCAACTTTCACAAAAAACACTCGTCTAGCCAAAACCACTATCAATAATTTCCCACACTCTTTGTCTAAACCTAAATCTAGATTCCATGAACAAAGCTTATTTCTTAGAACTGCACGCCTGTGGAACTCTCTTCCAATTACCTGCTTTTCAGCTGACTACAATCTGATTGTCTTCAAGTCCAATGTAAACAAGTTCTTGATAAACCATCCCTCTAAGTAATCCAATTTACAAAATTCCCACTACTTATGTTTACTGCACTATGCTCACATTGACTAAGGTATACCCATTGACCCTTATCCTCGAGTGGCCTCCGGGCCTTGATAAGTGGTAATTCCTGTGTAAAAAAAAATGCTCTTTCCTGCCTTAATAGAGTAAAATACTGACTTTGAAATTCAGCCAACGATGCCTTTGTTCCTCCTTACTAACTCAGAAGATCAAAAAAAAAAAAGTATTTATGAGTCAAAATTGAAATGTCTCAAATACTTTTTGGGCATTTAAGATGCTAGTAAATATATAATGTCTCTTATATTTCTGAATTTTTGAGATGAGGATTGGTTATTCGTATTATTTGGATTCATCTGACTACTGTTCTCATCTTGAGTGTGATTTTCACGTTTCGATCAATGTGACCTTTGACCGTCTTCATGTGTATCTTGTCAAACTTGGGAATGTTTCTGTTGAACTCGGGAATTTGGGCGAATTTCGAACAGAACACTTTATTTACTTCACGGAGGTAGCATGTTCTCATTCTGTCAGCTATAGAGATCCTAAGTAATTTGCAATTGTATGTTTTGGTCGCCCACACTGAGAATTGTAACCTTCAACTTTCAAGAGAATATCACGTTTTACAATTGATTTTTCCAAATTCCAGTGTTCGATAAGATACACCTGAAGAAGGTCGGAGGTTACATCGACCGAAATGTTGGGAAAATGACACTTAAGATGAGAACAGTAGTCCGATGAATTAAAATAATACAAATGTTGTCTCTGGTCGCATATTTTTTGCTACCCTGGGAGGGTTATATAATTGTGAAAGCACTGCATACAATACAAACTTAAAGCATGATATATCGACCACAGAACATATATTATGCTACACTACCTCCTAAAACGAAAGGAGGAAATAATGAAGTTTAACCAACCAAATAAGATATTTCCAACTGAAATCTATCAGACTGGTTGACAAAGCCTCTTATAAAAAGTTCTTGGTTGCATTTAATCATGCAATTTATTTTTTTAATAATTATTTCCTTCTCCTTCAGACATCCATGTCCTGAGGCACTTTCATCATTACCCCGGACTTTATCTCGCCAAACCTGCACATACCCAGAAGGACAATTAGATCTCAAATAATTGGATGTGATTCATGAAATACCCTTCAAGTAAAACTTTTAGCATGATATCACTGTTTTTTTATTTTTTCCTTTTTAATTGATTGGTAAATATATGCTTAACTCCTCCGGTCGAATATTTTTGCTAGGCTTCAACGATTATATAATTGTGGAAGAACTATGTATAATATGTGTTTACCAGGTGCCTTAAATAAGTTTCCAGACTTTTCTATATAGGCATTTAAAATTGTCACAGACCCTTAAAAATTAAGTATGTTATTGCTATGCATCTTATGAGATGACTGACCAATTTTTATGATTTTACATTAAAGTGAACAGCTACAGCAAAAATTAGAATACACTCTACTAAAGCCTGATTGTCACAGTTGGTAAATTCCAAAAATGCAATCTGGACGTGAGGACACTTTAGAAGAACAATATGCAATAAAATTCTGTTTTAAACTTAGAAAAAAATGCCGCAGGAACATGTGGAATACTTCAGACGGCTTTTCGATCATCTTGCATGAATCAGGCATCAGTTTTTAAGTGGCATAAGAGATTCAAGGAAGGTAGGGAGTCTATGAGGGATGATGAGAGGTGGGAGAGGAGTTAGGAAGTCAGAACATCAGAGTTGATTGGCCAAATAAATGCAATCTGGATGCGAGGACACTTTAGAAGAACGATATGCAATAAAATTCTGTTTTAAACATGAAAAATGCCACAGACATGTATGAAATATTACAGACTGGTTTTGGACCATCTTGAATGAATCGAGCATTAATTTTTGAGTGCCATAAGAGATTCATGGAAGGCAGGAAATCTCTGAGGAATGATGAGAGGTATGGGAGGAGTAAGGAAGTCAGAACACTAGTGTTGATTAGCCAAATAAAGAATTTCATGGATAAGGACCGTCGTGTGTCTATAGCGACAATAAGTGCACAGTGTGACATACAGCGCACCGTATGGGAACTGTATGCACAATTATTCACGAGGAACTGAAGATATGGAAGATTTGTGCAAAGTTTGTTCCAAGGGTGCTCAGAGAAGATCAGACTATTTGACCAAGATGGGCATCAATTCAGTTCCTCACCCTCCGTATAGTCCATGCCTTGCTCCCTGTGACTTTTGATTATTTCCTAAGCTCAAGGAAAACCTTAGAGGCTGTCGTTATGAGACAATTGAGGAGATGAAAGAGACTGTGACAAGGGTCATTGGCATGTTCCCACAAGAAGAGCCTTCCAGAAGTTGTTGGAACGATACAACAAATGCATTGCAGCCGGAGGAGATCACTTCGAAGGGAACTAGAGTTTCATATGTGTACTATCGATAAAAGTCCCCATACGAAAAATGCCTGGAAATTTATTTAAGGCATCTCGTAAAACCAAACAAATTGTTTGGACTATTAAATTAATTTCTTGCATTGACAGAGTACAAATTCAACTTCGAAATCTAGTGGCGATGCCCTTTTTTTTTCTTCCTTACTCGCTATTTTTAATAGAAGACACGTTGCTAATCTTTCTCTAGGCTATCCTTATTTTCATGGCAGGTGCCTGACTAAGTTTCAATTTATGGTCCATGGCCCCTGCAAAACATTCCTAACAAACACTCATCTAGCTACAACTACTATCAATAGTTTCTCTTTTACTATACAAAACTAAATAAAAACGTTTTATTCCTAGAACTGCCCGTCTATGGAACACAACACTGCAGGGATTCTTCCCAGCTGACTACAACACGGTTGTTTTTAAGTCCAATGTAAACAAATTCATGTTAAGCTGCCTTTTTAAATCACGTTCTGCCTAGTCACCACTATCATTAGCAATCATCATGATGTTGTCTCATGAACCACCAGGTAATCTCTAGCACTTATCCTCAAGTAGTCTTTAGACCTTGGTATGTGGTGACACCTTAAAAAAATTCATTCATTTATTTATGCTTGAATTCATGTTTTATAACATTGTGTAAATCATAAATTTATTACATCACACCAAAGATAGAATTATTTTATGAAAGGTAATGGTTAAAGCTCTATTTCTATTAAAAAAAAAAAAAATCCAAATAGGTCAGTTGGTAGAATTTCAGATTGAATATCTCAAAGTTTTGGTTTCAATTTTTGGTCATAGCATCGGATTTATTTGTTGGGAATTTATCTACAGTGCCGGCAAAAAGAAAGTAATTTTTTTTCAAAAACTGCAAATTTAAGCTAAATTTAATATAACTGTTAAACAACCTATACTTCATTTGATTCGCCTTTTATTCTTCTATAATTTTACCTGCTCATATTTGACTTTTAATTGAAATATTCTAGTGTTCATGTCAATTTAAAAAAGTAACTTCAAATTGAGGAGGCAAAAAAAAAAGTCCGCAGCAACAAATTCACTTAAAACCAGCTTAAATTATCACCCCATAATCAGTTTAAAATATCCACCAACAGGCAACAAAGAATCTCTAATCGTAATTGTTGTTGTCCCAGGATATACAACGTAACATTTAGTCCATATGCCACGACTTTCTCTTAGTGATCGTCAGGAGCTCATTAATCTCCATCTTTCTCGGTTATCCAATCGAGAAATCGGCTGCAGATTGAAATGTGATGAGAAAACAGTACGAAAAACTGTGCAAAAGCACCAAAACACGGGCAGTGTTCGTGATGCCCCTAAATCTGATTGTACTAGAGTTACTTCTAACAGGGAAGACAATGCTATCAAGATCCGCAGCCTAAGAAACAGATTCGAAATGGCTCCCCAAATCCAACAACAGTGCAATCTTGTTAAAAAGTGCTCCCTTTCTACTATCAAGAACAGATTAAAGGAATTTAATTTGCGAGGATATGTTGCAAGACGCAAGCCAATGATTTCTGTAAAGAACAGAAAGCACCGTCTGTACTTCGTCAGATGCAATGAAGATCATGACTCTTCATATTGGTCTAAAGTGCTTTTTAGCGACAACAGCAAGTTCAATAGGCTTGGCAGTGATGGTAGGCAGTACGTCCGTCGGAAGAAAGACAAAGAATTTAATCCTCGGTGCTCAGTTTAAACGCTGCAAGGTGGTGGAGGTTCAGTTTTGGTGTGAGGCATTATTAGTACCAATGGTTCAGGGCCTATAGTTCGCTTCCAAGGTCGAATTAATTCGACCAAGTACATTAATATGTTAACTGGGCATTTTCTACCCTACTTTGGTCGGAATTTGGATCTTCATGCAGGATAATGCTCCCATTCACACGGCTGGCAATGTCAAGAGGTTCCTGGTAGACCATGATATTCCATGTTTGGATTGGCCTGCACAATCTCCAGACCTCAATTCTTTCGAAAACGTATGACATTAGATCAAGTAACAGCTACACTATGATAAAATTTCAAATTTGGAAGAATTTTGGACAAAAATTAAAGAAAAATGGGGTACCCTTCCCCGGAGTATTGCTGCAGTCTAATTCAAGGAATTCCCAAAAGATTGCAGGCTGTCAAATTGCAGAAGGGCTATGCTACTTACTATTAACTAGTTCATTGTGTTCCTGCTGTATTTGTGTTGCATTAATGTCCTTAAGTTACATTTAAGTAACAATTTTCCATTGTGTGGACTTTCTTTTTGCCTCCTCAATTTGAAGTTATTTTTGACGTGAACACTAGAATGTTTCAATTAAAAGTCAAATATGAACAGGTAAAATTATTATAGAGGAATAAAAGACGAATCAAATGAGGTATAGGTTGTTTAAACAGTTACTTAAAATTTAACTTAAATTTGCTGTTTTTGAAAAAAAATATTTTACGACCGGGCTATGCCGGGCATCCTTGTTAGTTTGAATGAATACTTTTGCAGTTTTAACAAAAAAGCTACAATAATATATTTACACTGAACATCCACAGAATGCCAACATCAATATATTACATACGAATAAGTCCTCTGTGAAATTTCCACAGGTCCTGCTAGTGATTTTATTATTAATGCAATATTTTCCTTTTCCAAAAGGAGTTAAGATCTCTGATAGTTTGAACCGAGACAAATTCTGCAATTTACTTGAACTGGTATACTCATTGATTGGCAATCCTAGCAGCCGAAGGCCATTACAAAACGTCCTGTTCAGCATTCTTTTATATGAGTGATTCACAAAACTTACACATTTCGGCAATTGTGTAATCTAATTAGCGAGAAAAAAAGAGGTAATAAACAAAAACAAACAAATAAACAAGAAATAAATGGTACCAAACGCAAGAAAAAATACTTTTCTCATTATCTACATAATTTTCCTCTCCTGTGTGTTTACGGGTTGTTAGATTTTTTTTATTTATGCATTTGTTAGTGTTACTTTTACTTAGCCAAACATGCATGCTTTTCAAAATGGACGACAATTTTGCTAGGATTTGCTAGCGAATTTCAGGCTTAAAAAGATTGTAAAACAAATGTTTAAGAGGGTTAATTATTATCTTTTAAGCTTGAAATTAGCAAACAAATCTCTGGAAAATTGGCATACATTTTAAAAAGTATGCATGGTTGGCTAAGTAAAAGTAATGCTAACAAATGCATAGATAAAAGTTACGTTGAATGTATACAGAGTGATTGAAAAGTAACTCTCTATTTTAAAATACACACAATTTATTTTTGAAATATAATTCATATACAATTAATAAATATGAGAAAAAAACCCTGTCCCACCGAGGAAATGTTGCATCCCTCTGCCTGTTCTACAAGTATTTTAATAGTGGATGCTCCGACGAACTACAAGCCCTTGTACCCCCTCGACGTAACTACCCCCATCAAACCCGACTAGCAGCAAAGCCCCACCCCTACACATTAGAGATCTCTAGATGTAAGAAAGCTTTCTACTCTAATAGTTTTTTTCCCAGAACTGCTAGACTCTGGAATTCCCTTCTGGGTTCCTGCTTCCCCAACTGTACTGACATGCAGAAGTTCAAGTGTAATGGGAACATACATATTGCTGCTCAACTCCCTACATAGTATCCCTGCAACTTATGTCCCTGATAGTAGCCCCCTACATCAAAGTGGCACTGTGCTTTGTTTGGGGTTAAAATATTAAAAAAAAAAGTATAATGCATTAACTTTTATGCAAAATGCAATATAAGCACCTTCATTCACCATCAGCTTTTCAAGTCGACCAGGAATCACATCAACTGATTTAACAAGAAACTTTTGCGGAATAGCAGTCATAACTTCACATATTTGCTGTTCAAGTTCTTTTAAATTTCTTAGTTGGGTTGAGTAAAATTTCTCTTTTAGCCAACCCTAGAGAAAAAAGTCACAGGGTGTTAAGTCATGACTTCTAGCTGTCCATTTATGTGAACCGTGACAGCCCATCTATCTTTCAGGGAATCGGGCATTCGCCCATTCAGGAACAACAAAGGCAATGTGTCGAGATACCTCACTATCTTCAGGGATGAAATTTGGCCAATTATTAGTTCCTGGAACAATATTGAAGATTTGATTTTTATTGTTTTTTTTTATTGTTTTTTTTTTTTTAAATTTTCTTCATTTGAAGATTGTAACACTGGGTATGGAGCAGCTAAACCAGCTGCCAACATTGTCCTGCTTTTTATTGAAATCAACCGAGAGCTCTTTTTAGTATCCTCACTGTTCCCTTAAGTGCAATTGTCTGTATCTATTTTGCACTTGGTTCACCAGGAATATTAGTTAGGTAGGACTTCAGGTTCTTCTTCATAAGCCCTGTGACACCTATAATAACTGGTATGATTGATATCTCTCTAAGATTCCAGTTTCTTTTCATATCATACATGAGACCTTCATTATTAGGAACACTCACTTCAACCAAGGTTGCAACTCTCTCTGACTTATTCCATATAACTAGGGCAGGTTTTACAACAGCATTTTTAAGGTAGGTGGCTGGAGGGATGGAGTTCCTTTACACGGGCGAATACGGGCAGTTATGACTACCAGATGGAAGTGTGTGATGTATAAAAAGGTATAAAAACACTGATCCCCCATAATCATAATTGATTGGAATCAGGAAGAGTCTGCAACCTATAAAAATCTTGTCTTAACTATGTAAATGACGTCTATAGAAAATCGAATTGCTGATTGAATAGTTTAATCTTTGAAAAGTCTGTTGATATTGTTGCGTTTGTTGAAAGAATGAATGCGAGTTATTCGTTGTTTTATTTTCGTTTCAGGGAGGAGAATTTATTTTTGAATGTCCACATCTTGCTGTGTCCAAAGGATTCACTGTTGAACCTCTGAAGGTAAGCACAGTATTTCATTTTTAAGTATTTTTTTATAATGAGTTACACAACAGAAATTACTTTGCCCCAGATTTCAAAAATACACATACACACAAATGATACATAGGCGATCTGGACCTGCGAAATAATTTCGATTTGGTTAAAGCCGGTAAAAATAGCTGCTAAGGGTAAAAACAAAACTTGAACTTGGCAGAACTAAACTTTTTATTGCTGCGCATGCACAAATATATAGTTATAGCTTAAAATCAGTAAGATTTTATGGTTTTCTTAGTCACCTTTCGAACTCAAAAAACTACTTTGTAATAGAAGAGACAGCAGAAATATGTATGCATATATGTAGCCAATAATGTACGTATAAATAAACATACTAAAATCAAGCCTTGTTTATCCATCATATACTTTTTGATAAACACAGAAGTTTTGGTGGATTTACATATAGAAAAATAAAACTGTACAATCAATATATATATATATATATATATATATATATATATATATATAGAGAGAGAGAGAGAGAGAGAGAGAGAGAGAGAGAAAGAAAGAGAGAGAGAGAGGGAGAAAGAGAGAGTGTGTGTGTGGTTATAAAGACCGTGTGCATTAAATATAACTTTATTTGCATTTTTTTACATTTTTTTATCTCAAATGCAAATTAAGTTATAATGCTTTTAATGCACACGGACTTTATAAACACTATATATATATATATATATATATATATATATATATATATATATATATATATAATAAAATTTACAATTAAATTTACCAAAATGATCCAAGATGGTAAAATTAAAGTATATTATAAATATTAAAGAATTAATATTTATAAATTTTTTTTTTGCTTTTTCCTGAATTTGCAGATACCGGCCATCCTCTTCCCTTAAATAATTTTTATTTTATTTTATATTTTATATTTTATTTTTATTTTTATTTTTTATTATTTTTTCATTTATTTATTTATTTATTCTTTATCTGTACAATCAATATATATATATATATATATATATATATATATATATATATATATATATATATGTGGAAATGGAAACTTAACCAACTTTTTTGGATTTTACCGTTATTTGATATTTTACCCTTCACCAGACTATCCATTCACGTGAAATCACCTTTTTCTTCACCATATTCTCTCTCCTTTACTATTTGTTACCAACTAAGATCTATGCCTTGCTTGTAGTTTCATCAAATACTTTTGCAAGCAAAATCCGATCCCACATTTTGCTAAATCCTACTCTCTGACGAGAAGGAAAGTATTTCTTCGAAACTCCGTTGATTAAGGACTATCTACTTATTTTGTGCTTCCTTTTTAAAATTAAATATGTTTTTAACTCTTTTTCAAAGTGTTTTTTAACATGTTTTATTAAGTACTTGTTCTTATATTTATATATATATATATATATATATATATATATATATATTTCTGTAGAAATATATTTTCTTATAATATATATCAATCATTATTTAAGAAGCTCAATGTAATTACAGAGCAATATAGAGAATAAATGATAAAAAAGTTATATTGCAAAATTCATGGTGTTAACCATCTTATAATTTATTCTTTTAATTCAGTATCTATTTCGTAGCACAAAATCAACCACTTAATTATTATATCAATCAGTGAATCTATTATGGCCTTAACTCATCAGAAAAAATAGCAACAATCAATCCATCAAAAGGAATTGAAGTGTGGTTTGACATGATTAAAATCCGAAAATTGGAAGAGTAGCTGCAAATACCTTTATATTTTTCCATTACGACATATTGATTTTTTCAATTCCTTTTGACAGATTGATTGTTGCTATTTCTTCTGATGAGTTAAGGGCATAATAGATTCACTGATTGATATAATAAGTAAGTGATTGGTTTTGCGCTACGAAACAGATACTCTCAAGAATTGTATAAGTCAACTGAATTAAAGGAATAAATTATAAAATGGTCAACATCACGAATTTTGGAATATAAAATTCTGTCATTTATTCTCTCTTTATATATATACTAGCGGGGGTACCCAGTGTTGCCCGGGTGTTTGTAGGTGTGTATGGGGGGGGGAGTAAGTAATAACCCTGCTAAAAAAATCGGAAAAACCAAAACAAAAACAAAACAGCGAAAAAAAATCAGAAAGAAACGTGTAATAACTAAAGAATAAGCGAAAGAAAAAAGAGGTGTCAAAGAAAAAAAAAAGTTTTGGTCGGAAGGTGGGCTTGAACCCGAAGCCTCGAGGCTTGACGCGTTACACGTACGCCAAAGAGACAAAGAAGTAAGTAATGACAAAATAAAACGTTTAAAAAACGAGCACGTTAAACAAACATGAACGTTTTCTAGGTCAAACATGACGTCATGGTTGCAGTAGTCGTGAAAAAGGCAAAATGAAGGAAGGATTTTTTGCTACACCCTCCTTATAAAAAACTGATGATTTCAGGGTGAAGGAATTAGTGTTTTTGGCCAATTTTTCGATATTTGTCGGGCGAAGGTTCGAGCTTTAAAATGATACCTACGTGGCGAAAATCCGTTGCCTGTGTCGAAAGTTTTTGCGAGACACATACACACACACACACACACATTTTCGCTTTATATATATAGATTTATTCTCATTCGCCTATCGGATTGCACTGTTAATAATTCGGATCTTGTGGGGTTCTATTTCACTGTATATTGACATTTTGGACTGTACAATAACGCTTTCACGTTACAAATTATAACGAAAGTTTTATATTCATATTTGTAAAATTTCTTTTGGATTTTTCTTGATAGACTGGCTAATTACTTGTTGAAAATGTTGTTTTATTCTTATTTTTCACATAAATGTTTCCTATTTGTTTTTTATTTTATTTTTTAATTCATGCTTACCATTCTTACATTGTTTTTTCTTAATGTGTTTTCGTCTGAAGAAAAGAGCATCTTTTTGAAAATATATTGATTAAGGATTTTTCACAAGTATAATTTCTTTTTATAAATGACTAGCGGGGGTACCCGGCGTTGCCCGGGTGTTTGGAGGTGTGTGTGTGGTGTTAAATAAAAAAGAAACCGGGGGGGGGTAAAGTTGGTAGGATCGAACCCGAAGCCCTGAGGCGAAGTTTGAAAATAAAATTGGCCAGCCAAAATGAGTGACTGAAAGATGTTTGAATTTATTTAAGTAAGAACCAAATTGACAGGTGCGAGCACGGAAGTCGTCAAGCGTTACGACGACGACAACGACGAGGACAACGACGACGACGCCGCCGCCGACGACGACGACGGAAGCTATTCAGCAAATGAGGTCAATGACCAGGTTTTTTTTGTTATAAGCGAAGTAAAAAAAAGAAAACATAAAAACGAACGTTAAAACTTAAGCGGGTGGGTGGGTGAGGGTAATCAAAACATCGAAAAAAAACACAAAAAAAACTAACGTAAGGCAAACGAACGATGTTAAATGTAAAAATAAAAAAAAACAAAAAAGTAAACAGAAGAACGAACACATGAAAAATGGCTTAAATAAGCCTTTTCGATATTTTAATTTAAAAAATCGGTCGGTACCCGGGTGTTTTTGGGTGTGTGGTCGGGGGTGGATAAGCGAAGTAAAAAAAAACCCAGAAAAATGAGCGTTACGTGAAAAAACAGAAAAACGAACGTTACGTGAAAAATTGCTTGATAACACTGCTTCAGTGCTTCAATATTAAAATTTAAAATATCGAAAAAAAAAATCTCACACCACGATTCGAACCCAAAACGTTTAGATAATGACCCAACGCTCTAACCAACTGAGCTAACACGACGTATATGAAATTTAGTCAGTTCTTCAACTATTTAAACTAAATAAGGTCATAACGCCATCTGACGCATGCGTAGAACCGATCTCGTCATGAGAGAACGGTTTTTGTTGCCCCCCCCTGTAGAAAATTGTTGATTTCAGGGTAAAAAAAATTAACGTTTTTGGCCAATTCTTCGATATTTTTCGGGCGAAGGATGGAGCTTCAATATGGTACCAAGTTTGTCAATTTTTGTTCTGTCTGTCGAAAGTTTTTAGTGCCACACAAATGCACATACATACATACAAACATACATGCACACATTTTTGCTTTTATATATATAGATAAATTTGATGGATCAGTATATATTGTGATTTATTCAATTTTATTTTCAGCATATACTTTTCCTAAGTATCTTGCCTTAAGAATCCTAGAGTGGATGAAACGCGGAATATTCAGTGTAGCTTAATCGCCATATATATTTTATAACTTACTAACTAGCTCTACCTATGTATTGAGCACTGTTGAAGTAAATACTTAAAGTTTACGCATAAATTTATACTTTCGTATATTAATTTTCTGTGAGTAAATGAAGTACTTATACATATACAAGGTGACCCCCCCTCCAAAACGGGTCCCAACTCTAATTAGGCCCCGTTCCTTAGTGTTTTGACTGAATGAAATGAAACTTTGGTCATAACTAGTTTATTATATTCAAAACATCACATCAAAACACTAGGGTCTTTGGCCTTTTTTCTCCGTTCTACAGCATATGTTCTAAATATACTTTCTATGTTTTTTTTGATCACCCTGTATATATATATATATATATATATATATATATATATATATATATATAAGCAAAAGTACCCGTCATTGACTGGGTTATAAAAAGAGTCTCCAAAACTGGACTATGGTGTAGGTGCAAAGAGATAGCTTCAAACCAGATTTTGCTAAGATTTATTATCTCCCTTGCTGATGTAACGTAAAATATTATTCTGTAAATGTTTTCTTTTTATCTATAAGATAAAAAACATTTTTAGGATGGGATTTTGTTTTTCGATTTTCCATACTTATCAGATGAATTTCTGCACAAACCCTATCTAAGAACACTGCCAAACATATAAATTACCTTTGTGTGAAATTTGCAAAAGATAAGTTCAGCCGTTTCGGAATCTATAAGGAAAGAACTGACACACACAAAGTGACTTTTATATAATAGTAGAAATAGAGATATATTACATTATACTATGCAGCGGGCCTTGGGCAAGAATAGCCTGACGGAGTTTTCCCTAATCTTCGGAGCACATACAATACTTAGTCGATGCCTCCGTTCAGTCTCGAAAGACAAAGGATACTCCTGTAGGGACAGTTGTGCGTGTAAATGAATCTCCTGAATCGACACTGTTTGGGTCCAGTGGCAAGGAAAAGACCAGGACGACTGGAAACAATGCCGAGATAAGCAGAGAGCACATACAGCACCAGAAAGTCCCAAATGGTCACCCATTTAGTACTGACCAAGTTAAACGTTGCTTAACTTTGGTGATCAAGCGGGAACCGTTGTGTCAACGTGATTAACAATAATATCAAATACTTAGTAATACCAAATGGTCACCCATTTTAGTATGGATCAGGATCAATGACGCTTAACTGTGGTGACCTGACGAGAAACCAGTGTATCAATGTGATTATGCCGTGTACCTGGATGAGTAGTACATGTTTTTATTATTTCTCATAGACACGCATGAAATGCTGGCATGACTATTGGCTATGAACAGGAAAGACAGCAGTTCGTGTACAATGGCAAGTGGCAGAATCTCAAAGACAAAAGGAAAGTTCTGATATTTTGGAGCCGTTTGCGACGTGAGGGCTGAAAGGAAAGATGAAGAATTGGCACCTCCCGCTGATTTCCTTTCTATCAAATTCATCCGAACCACTTATGGCACACTGACAAGGCTGGATGGGTCGAGAGTGCATGTGGAGCGAGCAATAAAATCGTGAGTCATGGTAGGAGGGCAGGCGGAACAAAGGCCCACCTCCCAGACGGATGTGCGTGGAAACATGTAACATCGATAAAACTATTCGACCAATTTTGTTCAGTTCGAAAAATTTTAAAAGTAGAAATAAGAGGCTATTTTTATTCTTTCTTTATACATTAAGTAATCGTACTCGTGACCCGTTGGATCACAACCACTATCGCTTTTTTCTTCTACTTTGATTTCATTTCATGCGAAAATTTATAAACTGTGATAAGTCTTTTAAGAAGACGTTTCTTTCTTGCATAACTAAAATCAATAAGTTTCTTTTTATTTATTGTTGTGGCCCTGGAATGGTCACCAAAGAAAAACATGGAGACTGAAATGAGTTAGAAAAGGTAAAATATATTGATAAAATCTATATATATATATATATATATATATATATATATATATATATATATATATACAACGAGCAACAGTCGTAGTAAGTACCGCCCAGATGGCAGACTATGAAAGTACACTGACCAGTATTTACCACTGTTCCACTGCGAGAGAATGTGACACAAGGTTGCAAGGTGGGAAAATGGGCCAGTGCCCCAAGAGGAGGAACATTCTGGCCCTGCAAAAATATGCCTGAGTAGCCCTGACGCTATTCTCTGATGAGGGCGCCTCACCCAACAAGTGATAAACTTGCTCCTTCCGAAAGCTGGGAGGCAAGGCCTGGGAGGGTGGACCTCTTAGGGCTACACAGAACACTTTGCATCAGTCTGACAGCAAAAAGGCCTTCGAAATGGCCCAGTTTCTGTCGAACTGATTGTAGAGGTCGGAATCTCAACGAAAGTACATTGACCACACTCGTAATGCTCAGTTAATTCCTACACTCATATATCATCTTTTTCTTTTTATTAAACCATTTTAATATTAACTAGCATGACTCGTATCTCAGCACTGCCCGGGGTAATATAAAATGAACAATTTAAATACATTAATAACTAGGGCTATGACAAGAGAATATTCTTTTCATTATTTTGACTCTCAAGTATATATCAGTTAATATCTTATATGTTTTTATACGTTTTCGACTCTATAAAGATTTTGATTGGGTGGAAATATTTTTGATTTAACACCTTCATATTAAAAGTTGGTGGCTTTAGGAAGTGACAAAGAGAGCGTATGGAAACGAAGGCGGGGGCGGTGAGAAAGAGGGCAAGCAATTAAAACCATTTGCGTTTTAGTTTTCGTTTCGTTTGTTCGAATCACATCTCGAAGTCTAATCTATCACATACGACAAGAAATTAAAATAAAATTAATAAGTAGATTTAATAAAGAAATGGTCGAAAAAGTTTACTAAAGGAGGCATTTGAAATCGTAGCGAAAATGTGTTGATTATTAGGAATGCGAATGGGTATCGTTTAATTTTGAAATTCATTTTCGATTATTTTGTTTTATTTTTATTTATGAATTGTTTGAATTTGAAAAAAAAAAACATAATAAAAAGAAGAGTTAATGTTTACGCCAGTTGAATATTAATATATCAATGATTAATTTACCTTTGTTTTTTTTACCTATCCTGTATATTTTTTTTACCTATCCTGTATTCAACAATTGTCCCGCTTTCCGTATTGTTAGGCCTTCAAACACATCTTTTAATTAATTTTTTTCTTTTTTTTTTTTTGCTTATTTTTTTGTGGGGTGAGTGTGTCGAAATCAAGAAACTTATGTGTCAAAGAAAAATGTGTTCTATATTAAGGACTAGCCTGGGTGCCCAGCGTGGCTCGAGTGTTTTGTAGGTGTGTGTTGAGCAAAAAAAAAATGTTGTAAAAGGCAGGCAGGTTCGAACTCGTGACGCGAAGGCGGGACAGAAAGTAGAGGTGCGTGTAAGGGTGTTGGTTGCGCAAAAAACAAAAAGGAAAAAATGCGAGAGCAAAATAAAAGTGGTAGTAGGCAGTCAGGCTCGACCTAGTATCGCGAAGGAGGAAAAGAAACTGAAAGAAAACGTGTATGGTTAGCTGTTGCGCCTATCGCCAAACCGGAAGTGACGTAAGTTTAAATTAAGGCTAGACAATCGAAAAGAGGCGATAACTTTCGAAAATATCGACGAAAAAGGCGACCCCTACTTGTAGAAAAGTGCCCGGTTGAGGGTGAAGGAATTAATGTTTTTGGCCAATTTTTCGATATTTGTTTACCGAAGAACCGGCTTCAAAATGATGCCGATCTCGTGAAAATCAGTCGCATTTGTCGAAAGTTTTTGCGAGACATACATACCTACATACATACATACATACATACATACATACACATACACACATTTAAGCAGGCAATTGAGATTTATATTATAGAAGATGACCGACGATGATTGGTCCGTTAAAGCATAATCCGATTACCCCAAAACATATAAGTGTCAACAACTGAAATCATCGAACATGCAGAAATTAAAATGTAATGTGAACAAACATCTTGCTGTATAACTTCCCACTAAAGATGTCCCTATAAATCTGGTCACTAATTCACAGTAGCCTCTTGTGCTTCTGTGGTAATGTGCCTTATTTAGAACGAATTAAATTATAAAAACGAAGAATCGAAACGAGAAACCAGTGGGCCTCGGAAATCATTGCAACAAGATGCTAGGATGATTGTTTTAAAATGATCGTTTAAATGCAGCTTAGATTGAAACCGCGTGCGTCAACACCACCTAGCAATGCCTTGATTCAACAACATGAGAGATGGGCAGTTTTTTTGTTTTTGTTTTTACTTGCGAGGAAGAAAACTAAAGAACTCTTCCATTCTCTGATGAAGGATGATTTCATCCGAAATAAATAAAAAAAATATTTCAATTAAAATAAAAAATAATATACAAAACAAAAACAAATTGACGATGATCAACTGGTTTTATCTTCAATCGCGCGAACCAAAGTAAATTCTCGTCGATCGTATGCAAATTAGACAATATTGGGCTGCATATAAACGAGCCGCTTGACGAAAGGACGAATTCGCTTTTGAAGCGTGGCGTATCATTGGAAGCTGGGAGAACGCAATAAAATTAAGAGGTGGTGCTATTACGGCGTCAGTGAAAAGGGGTGCGGTCTATTTAATGATTTACTTAGAACATAGCTTGGTAAACTATCTTGAATTTTATGATTGATACGAATCCACGTCCCATTTTGTTACAAAATATGGATGCACAAATATGTAATAAACCGATATTTCCGAATTTCAATATTTCTCAATATTAATATTTATACAGATTGAGATCCATGGCCCCGTCGATTATTTCCAGATGACCATATAAATCTAGCCCTAATCATAGTAACCTGTTACCTCTCGGTAGCAATATGTCTTATTAGGGATAAATAAAAGAGAGGAGGGAGATAAGAAATTAACCCGAGCTCCTCTCTCAGCTTTCCAGTTTCTTCTGTCCTGCCCAGGAACCATGGGGGAAAATTCAAAGAAGCGGAAAGCAATGTTGAAACGTATAGATATCACGAGCAAAAAATGAGAGAAACGCATTCAAGCTTGAAATATCTGCGAGATTCCAATGTTGACAGGTGTATAAGAAAAGCAAGCAGAAAGTGTCCTCGTCTAAATTAGAATACGATATGCATTGCAAATTGTGGACATGTCGTACGGGCCGGAATCCTACCCTCACCCCCGATACGCATCAGGCTCAGCGGTAGCAGTAATCAGCAAACAGGTCATATGCATGAATTCATAAAATGCATATGCACGCGTATTTCCTCGCCCCACTTGTCTGAACCATCTGCGCGCATGTGGGAGAATTGCCTGTTTTGGTTTTTCAATTCACGGCGTTCTCTTGAATATTTATGCTTTCTACGTTCTTATGCCGTCAGGGTAGTTATATCATTGTTATAGGATTGTATAATGTAGCGTAAACTTCTTCGTCTTCTCTGAGTCTGTTTATCGCTGCTGCGAAACGGTTGCGTGTGATGATTGTCTCTGTTGGTAAAACTGCACGGTTAAGGCACGCATTTTTTTTTTATATATAGGGATTCGCTTCTCTATTAACTTTTGTTTCTTTTCGTGATCGTGAAACGAAATTCTTAAATAATAAATTTAAAATTTAATAGAAGTTACTCGTAAGGTTAAAAATTACAACAAAGCGACGTCATATATTACTTGTTTTGAGCGAACTATTCTTCTCATCTTGAGTGTTATTTATGCAACGTTTCGGTTGGTGTAGCTTTCGATCTTCATCATGCATGTTGGTTGCCATCTTGGAAAAGAAAAGAAAAAAAGTTACTGGCTCGTAGGTGGTTTCATATTCTTGGGGCTGTTTTATACAAAACCATCTACGGAGCCAGTAACTTTTCACTATTCCTTTCCAAGATGGCGACTAACAAGCCTGACAAAGGTCGAAGGCTACATCGACCGAAATTTTGCACAAATAACTCAAGATGTGAACAATAGTCTGGGTAAAACAAGTAATACAAACAAGCAACCATCATCTAAAAAATTCAGAACTGAGATATCATATATATTTACAAAGCCACGATTCGCCCATGCCGGGAGTATTGTTGCCACATCTGGGCTAGTACATCTGCTACTAGTCTCTCACTTTTCAGCAGCGTCAAAAAAAAAAAAAAGTCTCAAATCTAATTGGTCCCGCATTGTTGACCAAGCTCTAACTTCTGTCCCATTGCTGCACTTTTGCATATCTGTGCATGTTTTACAAGTACTTTAATAGAATGTGCTCTGATGAACTCTTAGCACTTGTGCCCCCTTTGACGTACATAACCCGTAATTAACCCGACAAGCAGCAAAATCCCAACCCTTCACCATTTTAATAATTCCTTCCCTGGGACTGCTAGACTTTGGAATTCCCTTCCTGTTTCCTGATTCCCTGACTGTACTAATCTGCAGAAATTTAAATGCTCAACTCCCCATAGTTTCTTGATAGACACCTTCCAAGTGGCAATATGCCTTGTTTGAACTGCAAAAGAGTTAAAAATAATAAAAAAAAAGATAAAGTAGAATTTTCCAAGTAACAAACGTAAAAGTTATGTGTCTCGGTAGTGACGTCACAAAGACAGAAATTTGAAATAAATAATGAGAAGAGAGATCTTTCTCTTTCGACGGAACCAGCAAAGAAGGTGAGAGAGAGAGAAAGAAAGAGAGAGAAGGGGAGAGGGAAAGAGAGAGAGAGGGGGGAGAGGGAGAGAAAGAGAAAGAGAACAGTGCGTTTGAATTACTGTTCCTTTTTGTAAATATCTACATCGGAAGTTGGATTATTCAGACAACTGTTCACATCTTGAGTGTCATTTTCACAACGTCTGCAAGGATCCATGGCGTAACGGATAAAGTACTTGGTAAATTCGGTTCTAAGCGACACTGTTCCGGAACTTTAAAGTTCAATTCTCAGTGCAGGTGATAATAAAACTACAATTGTGAATTACTTAAGACTTCTATCCGGTCATGGCTGACAGAACAAGAGCATGCTACCCCTCCAGGGATTAAATAAAGTAGATTCCATGAACAAAGCTTCTTTCTTAGAACTGCACGCCTGTGGAACTCTCTGCCGCTTGCCTGTTTCCCCCCCCCCCCCGACTTCAATTTGGATGTCTTCAAGTCCAACATAAACAAATTCCTGATGAACTGCCCCTTTAAGTAATGACACTTTATCAAATCTCCAATACTATCTATTACTATGATACTATCCCATTGATTACTGTACACACAATAACCCTTATCCCCGAGTGGCTTCCGGGCCTTGATAAGTGGTGACCACCATGTAAAAAAAAAATTAAATAAAGGGTTACGTTTGAAATTCCCGAGTTTTGTAGAAAGATTCCCAATTTCAAGAGGACACACCTGAAGAAAGTCGGAAGTTACATTTGCCAAAACGTTGTTAAAATAAGACTCGAGATGAGAACTGTAGTCCATATAATCCAATTAATACAAATTATCAAATCCTCATCTCAAAAGTTCAGAAACATTATATCGGAATCAAATGTTTAAATGATGAATATTAAAAGCATTTAATAGAGTTCATCCAAGGAGCTCACCATCATCTCTTTGAAAATGAAAGCAAAAATATAATCATCCGATGCCTCCGTTCAGTCTCGAAAGAGAAAGGATACCCCCTGTAGAGGCAGCTGCTGTGCGTGTAATTGTGAGGCAAGGGTTGCGCAATCTCCAACCACACCTCTCCTGAAGCGACACTGTTGAGTCCAGTGGCAAGGAGAAGTCCAGGACAACTGGAAACAATGCCGAGATAAGCATAGAGCACATACACCACCTGGAAGTCTCAAATGGTCACCCATTTTAGTACTGACCAGACTCATCGTTGCTTAACTTCGGTGATCTGACGGGAACCGGTGTTTCAAACGTGATTATGCTGTATATAATTCAGAATCTACCATTTTCATAAAAAGGGGACATATCTTGCTTGTACCTTATTGTGAAGCAAATAAAAGGCATGTATGTCGAAAATAGATACATTTCTACTTATGGTTTAGGATTAGATAGAGTGGAATTTTCCAAGTAGTAGTTGTAAGGACTGTGTATCCCAGTAGTGAAGTCGCAGAGACAGAAAGGCTAAGCTGAGGTCAAGAATTAGAAGGGAAGATTTTTGTTTTTCGATTGAACCAGCAGAGTTTTATATATATATATATATATATATATATATATATATATATATATATATATATATATATAGTTAGTTATAAAATATATATGGCGATTAAGCTACCCTGAATATTCCGCGTTTCATCCACTCTAGGATTCTTTAGGCTTATGCGCATAAGCCTGAAGAATCCTAGAGTGGATGAAACGCGGAATATTCAATGTAGCTTAATCGCCATATATATTTTATAAATAACTAGCTAGCTCTACCTACGTATTGAGCACTTTTGAAGTAAATACTTGAAGTTTACGCATAAATTTATACTTTCGTATATTAATTTTATGTGAGTAAATGAAGTAGTTATACTGATATATATATATATATATATATATATATATATATAACGAGAGAGAGAGAGAGAGAGAGAGAGAGAGAGAGTGAGAGAGAGAGGATGGGAGCAATTAGTTTGTATAGCGGTTTTCTTCTCCATGGGTTGGGTGTTTTAAGTGTATACATGTATGCTATAAAAAAAATAAAAATAAAAAGGTTTTAAAAACCCAATTCCATTCAATCATGTTTCTTTATTAACCACGTTTATGAAAGGTGTTATTAAGAAGAAGAAGAAGAAGAAGAAGAAGAGGAAGAACCACCACCACCACCACTACCGTGCTATAGAAATTAAGTGTTATGATTGCAAAGGAACACGGCAACTATCCTACAATAAGATGTGCTACGTGCTGAGATATATGAAAAGACAAGGGTTTGACATCGCTTTCCTCTTACTTCAATTCACAAAAAAAAAAAAAGAATCACTAATGCAAATTGAAGAGGTCATCAGAGGTCACCATAAACGTCATCTAAAACTGATGATTTACAAAGTTTGTGTTCAACTATTGTTTTATTTTTGTTTTTTTAATGGATTTCAAAATTAATTTTGATTTTAAAAACGACAAGATTATTTCAAAATCAATTTTGTCATCTCTATGAATATGACACGTTGCTGCAGCAAGATCTGACATTATTGGAAGCTAAGAAAACTGTGAACGAAATATCGTGAGCTGCTGGGGAGCGTGGTGAAACAAAACAATGCTCTTGCACAGAAATCCAAGACAAATCCAGACGTAGTTGCTCACCCATGTTCCTCACCGTTGGTAAACGGATTTGTGGCCGGCCTCCTCACTCATGACGTTTCGGCCAACTATTCCTATGGCCTTCGTCAGGTGGTACCCGCGACGGGATAGGAACTTTGAATTTCCTAACTGAATTCTCAGCAATTATTGCTTTTCATTGTTGTTGTCTCACCACGTTTTTCGTCAAGTAAGCCTCTGGCTGGCTTTGTATAGGATTGAAACCACATTCTTCAAACAATGCTCACCTGGACCCGTAGAGATTCTTTATCCACTGTTCCACAGGCCCTGAAGGGCGATGAAGATTGAATTTTTGGTCTTATAAATCCACGTTTATTTATTATCTGATCTTCCATGGTCGGGTCCGTACTGAATGGTATATACACTTGTGCCCGATATTATTCATACCCCTCGGATCTTTGAGATTTCTATAAGAATATTGCTCAAACCAGAAGGTAGACAATATTAAAGGGATTTCAAACAATAAATCAAGCATAAACATTTAATTTAAACTCAACAAATAGATAAATTATGCTCGTTTGAAACATTATACAAAGAAAAACAATAATGGCACTAGTTCAAAATTATTCATACCTCTCTTACTAATAGTCAATAGCATGCCCTTTATTCTTAATGACTGCCTGTAACCGTTTTGGATATTTATCAACAAGGTTTTTACAAGCATCAACACTGATTTTTGACCATTCTTCAATGCAGTAGTTCTCCAAATCCTCAAATTCCTAGGTTTCCGCTTTTTAACCTCAGTTTTCAATATGTGACAGAGGTTTTCGATAGGGTTCAGGTCGGGACTCTGGCTAGGCCATTCCAAAACATTAATTTGATTATCCTCAAACCATTTCTTGACTATTTTGGCAGTATGTTTTGGATCATTATCCTGTTGAAGGACCCAGTTTGGTCCTAAATGGAGCTTCTCCGCATCCTGTCTAATGTTTTTCTGGAGTATCTCCAAATATTGCTCCTTCTTCATGGTTCCATCTATCTTGACCAAACTACCTGGACCACTAGCCGAAAAGGAGCCCCAAAACATTAGGCTACCACCACCATGTTTCACCGTGGGTATGGTGTTCTTGGGGTTGTAAGCTTCTCCTTTCTTCCTCCAAACGTAAGAAGCATCCATATGGCCAAACAATTCAATTTTTGTTTCGTCAGTCCACCAAATACTTGAGAAAACGGACTCTGGAGAATTCACATGGGTCCTAGCAAACTTTAGACGTGCTGCAAGGTGTTTCCCGGTGTGCAATGGAGTCCTTCTTGGTCTTCTTCCTTTCAGACCATTTTCATGCAGAGTCCTTTGCAATGTTTGCCTTGATATTTTTATGCCAGAAGACTCCAGATTTTCTAAAATGTCCTTAGTAGTGGTGGTTGGATTTGCATTAACACTTCTTACAATATTCCTGGTGGCTCTAGCAGACAGTTTCCTTTTCCTTCCTCTACCAATCAAGTTGTTTGTTGTGTGGTGGCTCTGGAATTTTTTGATGATGCTCTGTACTGTTGCTGTAGGGACCTCAAATTTCTTGGAAATTGACTTGTAACCTAAACCATCCTTATGTGAATTCACAATTTTAGTCCTAAGATCATTACTAAGCTCTTTTTTCTTTCCCATTCTAATAATTTTTATTCTTTTATTGGTTTTCAGTTGATATCATTTTAATTTCTGAAAAATGCAAAAAACGAAATGAAATTAATCAAAGGTTGTATAAAAGCATTCAAAATAAGAATCAAACAGGAAACAAACAGTCAGAAACTCGATTAATACTGAAAAAATAAGGGGGTATGATTATTTTTGAACATTGCAGATTTTATAAATAGCTGTATATTTCTTTTATTACAAGTATCCCGAGATTTTAAAATGACAAAAATGATCAGAAGAGGTTTATTAAGAATATGTATCAATATGGACGTAAACAATAAATTCTTACAAAGTTACACCTAATAAACTCAATTTTCAAGGGGGGGTATGAATAATATCGGGCACAAGTGTATATTATTTAATTGGAATTCATTATTGAAATGAGTATTTTTTATTAATTTATTGCGGACTATTATCCTCATCTTTATTAGTTGCTGTTTCACGACGTTTTGGTCAACTATTCCTCTGGCCTTCTTCAGGTGGTATGAAAGGCATTAATTGCTGAGGATGCAATTAGGATATTCGGAGTTCCTATCCCGTCACGGTTACCACCTAACGAAGGCCAGAGGAATAGTTGGCTGAAACGTTCTGAAACAACAATTAAAAAGATAAAGATAATAGTCCGCAATAAATAAATTAATAAAATTTTGAATTACTTAAGATTTCTATCCGGTCATGGCTGACAGGACGAGAGCATGCTACCCCTGTGGATTAAATAAAGGGTTCTATTTGAAATTTCATGCAGATTCCTGAGTTTGACAGGAAGATTCCTGAGTTCAGCACAAAAGTTTCCGAGTTTGACAAGATACATCTGAAAAAGGTCGAAGGTTTCATCAGCCAAAACGTGAAAATGACACTCAAGATAAGGACAGTAGTCCGAAGAATCAAAATAATACAAACTATCAAATCCTCATCTCAAAAATTCAGAAACAACACATTGTAGATGTATAAATTTGAACTCTTACAAGTTGAAATAAATTAGACATTACATGACTCATTGAATACTCTTGAGAGCTTCGCCACATACTTGAAAACAAAATGCGATCATTTATCATGGCCTTGGATCAGTGATATACCAATATCAACATTTATCTGGTCAACTTATCTCTTCGGTGGTCGTCAGCTTGATCTTTTTTAAATGAAATCTTCTTGATATGATTTCTTTGCATAGCTGGAGTCTGGTAGCCAGAAAACAGCGAACTCTTTCTAATCACTTTTTTTGAATAATGCCATTGGTGGCTCTGTTAATATTAAGTCTATCTGATATCTGCATTTCTGTGTCAATCTTACCAAATTACTTCAAGCATAAGTCTTAAACTTTGGGCAGGTGGGGCTCCTCAAGTTTGGATGGTAGCTCACCTAGGAGAAGGCTATTCTGATTCAAAACCTCCATCCTTTTGTGGGATTATCCCGTCAGGGAAAAAGCTAAGGAAGTAAACCCCACAGAAAATTTGGAGATAGAGTTCTTTAGGTGGCCTAATTTTATATAGTCATCACCAGAAACTCTTACGGCGCAGTGAGAGTCAAGCTGTATTGACTCTGTCTTTCTCTTGGATCCTTTGGCTTCACAGAGAAACGAGGACTGCTGCACGGGCAACAGCTATCCTCCCATATCACCCTGCTCAGGCTATGTGGCTCCACTGCTACACTATTGTCTTCTGAGACGAGCAATTACTTGCCAACAGTTCTTAAACATTTCATTTCATATACAATAATAGGAACTATAAATGTATTGTGAAGTCTTAACTTCAGAGGTGTAGATATTTCCTTTCTCCATACATTTTGTTTTAGTCCTCCAAATTCAGAAATTGTTAACAATATTTTTCTGCTAATATCAGATGAGGGTTCTGGAACCAAAGTTTTTGTTAGTGATATTTTATAATATTATTTTTTATGAGAGGTTTTGTAATTTTGTAATAGTATTGTTGGGTCTTCAGAGGTGTTGATATGTTATTCCTGGTCCATATCTAATGTTAGACGTGCAAATACAGAAGTTACTCTTCCTTTTCTTCTATCCAAATCATGTTGTTGACACATCTGCTAATATTAAACATCTTTCTTTGCAAAGTTACCCTAAGCAGAGTTCTTACACATTTCATTATTTCATTTAAAAAATATTAAGCTTTTGTTGCAATATTTTAAATTCATAATAGGGTAGTGATTTAATTGCTGGCCACATCAGCAATATTTGGCACAGAAAGTGGGGATCTAAAGCAAGCTCCCCTAAAGGAGGGGCACTCTTGCAATTGCAAACATTTCCTGAGTAACCCCGTTGGCATTCCCCGGTCGGAGCGCCTCAGCTGACAAGCAATAAACTTGCCCCAACCGAAAGCCAGGTGGCAAGGCATGGGAGGGTGGACCTCTTGGGTGATATCCAGGCAGTGTACCTCCTCAGTCCGACAAGTGCTGGGCCAGTTTCCGGCCCCTCACTTGTCAGGATGAAAGTCATTTAGCAGCAAAAACGCCCATGAACCTACCGATGAGAAATATAAGAATGAAAAACCCATGTTGGAATCCTTCAACCAAGTTATAGAAACTTAAAATCTAAAAATAAAAATAATTAATAAAACCTGAAGCAAAAAAATAAAACCTAAATAAATTAAATAAAATAAAACTAATATTGAAACAGATTAGTAAATGCGTCAACAAATTCACCGTTCTCACACAACTATTTTGTATCTAAAAAAAGAAGGAAGGAAAAGGGACGGATAGAGAGTAGTAGTAGTAGTAGTAGTAGTAGTAGTAGTCTTGGCTTTACTACAATTGTTCTTATGGTTGTCAAAGGGTTAAATTTGTTTAGTTGTAAGAAAATAGCGACAGTATAGTTGTAATAAATAATAGTTGCAAAACACCCCCACTCTTCCCATGTTAAATAATAATTTCGAAATAATAACGTTAATATTTCAGTGCGCAAGTCAAAATCTGCAAAAGAAGCGATTTGTGTTTATTTGTTTACGTTGTTATGGGTTAATGTTTATGCGCACATGCGCAACAGGATGTCGTAAACTGGAAAGTGGGTTATATCACTCGTTACAAGGTAATTTGATTTTTATATTTATATATATATGGGTTAAGAAATTCCAACGAGAGAAAGATGTATATTTAAATATATATATATATATATATATATATATATATATATATATCTGTGTGGGGGGTGGATGTGGATGGCTTATAGGCTAAGGAATAACGGTTGAGAATTGTATGCTTGGTTTCGATTCTAGCTAATGACATCCAAGTCAAATATATATATTTTTAGTTTCGATCGCACTACCATATATTAGGTTCAATATATTAATCGATAGAGAATTACCTCTATAATAATAAATACATAGTCTGCATGAATTAAAATATCATATTTAAGCGTACTTTACGACCGGGCAACACCAGGCGACCTGCTGGTATAGAATAAAATTCTAAAGAGTTTCTTGGTAATATTTTACAATATTATAAGGTTTTAAAATAAGCTCGTTAGGTCTTCAGAAGTGTGCATATATAAACTTCTTGCCTCATATCTTTTCGTTTAGATTTATGAATGCAGAAGATGCTATTTTTTTTTACATAAGCATCACTACTTATCAAGGCCCAGAGGCCACTCGAGGATAAGGGTTAAAGAGTGTACAGTAGTAAAATTGGACAATATAGTAATCGTTAGTAATGGAAATTCGGTAAACTTGTTAACTTAAGGGGAACGGCTCATCAAGAACTTGTTTACATTGGACTTGAAGACAGCCATATTGTAGTCAGCTGGTTAGCAGGAAAACGGAAGACAGTTCCACAGGCGTGCAGTTCTAAGAAAGAAACTTTGTTCATTGAGTATACGTTTAGGTTTAGGCACAGATAAAGAGTAGGGGAGTTTTCAGCTAGACGAGTGTTTCTTGTGAAATTTTGGCGATGGGGGGGGCCATAGATTGGAGCTCAGTTGAGCACTTGCCATGAAAACAACGATAAAGCATAGACAAACTCTTTGAGAAAGAGGTGGCAGGGAAGAGAAAAGGACATCTCCTACGAGGTTACGAAGTTTATTTTGAACTCTATCTATTTCTTTTCTCCTGTTAATTTCAAATGCCATTCATCCCAAACAAAAACAATTATTTGATTGATAGCTAAAAAAATAAAAAATGTAGAAATTATAAAAAAATAAGGATAAAAATCGTCACATGGGGTTCAAAGTTAGGAACAATACTACACATTGATGGCTATTAATTCCTGGACAACGTCGGGTATGCTTGATGATAAGAAAATAAAATAAACAAGTAAAAGCGAGAAGGAGATATTTTTTTTTTTTAGATTAAAGTAATTGAATAGGGGAAAAATTGTTAAATAAAATAATTCTGTTTGTTAATACTTCAGCCCCCCACCTCTTCGTCACAATAAATTTATTATCATTTCTGACATCCCCACGCTCCAAGAAAGAAGTTCTACACCTCAGTGTTTATTTAAAAAAAAAATCTCATATGTTCCTTTTTAATATTTCAGTTAAAACTCAATACTTATATCATTATGGTCCTTCTCTTCATTTTTTTTTTCTTTGTTTTTAACTTATTTTTATTTTATTTTTTTTCGTTTTGGTATTTTTGTCTTCCATTTGGGTGTGGTAAGAATTATTTTCTTAAAGTTTGTAAATATCTCGGATAACATGATATAATTTGAGACGACCATATTTTTTAGATAAACATTTAAAAAAAAAATTTAAAAAAATAAAAAAAATAAAACTTTACTCCCAGACAAAACCGAAAAAAGCCATTTTATCTCAGTTGGGTTTTTTTTTATGCTTGTTCTATTCTTATGAGAGCTGCCATTATTATTTTTATGGAATGGTTTCCCGCCTCTACAAGATTTAATCCATTTATTTCTCCAGACATTTTTCTTTTCGAAATTTTCTTTCTACCAAGTGAAGACGCTATCAAGTTTGTGCATACGGTTTGATGATGCGTAGAAGTGAAACTTAGCCAGTGAGGGTCGAAGGCATGCGTTGCATGAAGAGAAATGACATCAGACTGATACGATAGATGTATAATGTGAGTCTTGAAGGCAGGCTAATATCTGATGATCTCAAACCTGTAATACATTATGTGGTATTAGCTTTTAGTGAGCTAAGCTGATTACTTCAAAGGAGGAAGTTTATAGGTAATATAAAATTCACGAGCGATCCAAGTCATAGGAAGATGGCATACAGCATCTAGCACTCCTGAATGGTTACCCATCTGGTACTGGCTGGGCTCCTTGTCACTTAACTTGGGTTGTAATGTAGCACGTTTTTACACACGGAACCCACACGTTGTGTACGCCACAAAGGAGATCAAGACAAAGAATGACGCAGATTCACTTTACTGTAACAACGCCATTTATTCCCTCATTCTCCCGTCATGCATAACTTCTCATTATGGCTGTGACGTTTCTCACGTGATCGTCTTATCTCATATGATCGTCCCTCTAACATTCACTCTTACAATCATGTTTACACACCAGTTCTCACCAGATCACTGAAGTTAAGCAACGTTGAGCCTGGCCAGTACCAGATGGGTGACAATTTGGGAAAGTAAGGTGCTGTATGTACCGTGAGGTAAAATATCTGGTTGGGAAACTGGCATGATCTATCCTCTCGAGAGTACGTGGACCTCTCTTGAGCCATAGTAAGCAACCCATCTAGTGGTGGTGTCACAATAAAAAATACCCTTGATAGCCCTGGTGAAGAATCAAGTATTCAGCTACAGACAAGATTTTAATTGCACTACAAACTCGTTTACAACTTTGCTCTACCTATGTATTGAGCACTTTTAAAGTAAATACTGAAAATTTATGCATAAAAATATATCTTTGTATATTAATTTATGTGATTAAATGAAGTAGTGATATATATATATATATATATATATATATATGCATTTACATATATATATACATATATATGTGTATGAATATATATGTATATATATGTATATGTATATATACATATATATATACATATATATATATACATATATATATATATGCTTATACATACATACATATATATATATATATATATATATATATATATATATATATATAGTCTTATTTGTAGTATTCCGAATTTTACTGGGTTTATATAATTCAGCAATCGTTCATATACCAATAAATTTTAACCCAAAACGAGATGACTTAAACTGTACGCTACAAAATTATCATATTCCATAATTGAGCATTCATATATTGTTTTAACAAAAACCAATACTTCAAAGAATGGGTTGATAGCAACAAATAGTGTATTTCATAGTTAGTTACAATTGTTTCAAGGCTATTCGGGCAAATACAAACATTATGTCGTTTGAAAATTTTCACAAGAACAGCCTTTCTTCAGACTTATTGAATAAAAAACACTTTAACAATAAAACATTATGGAAACCATTTCCTTTATAAGGAAAAGAAAGCAAACGAAAGTATTTTACCTATATCGCATCCTCCCAAAATATTTTTTAAAGATTTATATATTTACCTATTTTCCATTAAAAAAAAAACAAAAAAATTTAAACAAAATGTCATACAATGTTACCATTAATTACCTATGTTCATTTAATATATTTTGATAATACTATTCATTGATTTCTTAAATTAACTTTCTTTATTTAGTTTAAATTATTTTTTTACTCAGGACTAATCAACTAAGTTAAATTGTTGCGATTCTATGTTAGTTTCGTATCTGGACTTTGCTTTGTTTATTTACAAAAATATCGGCTTACTTATTTGTGTGATTTAAGAAAAGTTTTTGCTTAAAACTGATTCAATAAGGAAAGAAAGTTTAACATTACTTTATACTTAGTTCATTCTCGTTCTTCATTTAAAATTAAGGTCCTCAATCTATTTTCTATTTTTATTTTTATTTTCTTTCGTTCTTTCTTATTAAGATTTACGATTATCGGATATCTTTTAAGTAGAAAGGCAGATAACTCTATACGTTCGAAATTTTAAAGTTTTAGTTGAAATTATAAGTTACCAAAATCCTAATATGTCTTCATAACGATGGAAGGGAAGTAACTCCAGCCGTTCTGTGTTTCTAGGTTTGGTAAATTCCTTATATGCATTTAAAATTTATTTATTAATTAAACAAATCCAATTAAAACTAGGCTAACATATTCAAAATATAAGTTTGTAATGCATATTTTAACCATGATACTAATTTTATTACCAAAGATTTAACGTACGTTTGCCATCCAACCATAATTGTCTGAGGTCATGCGTAGCTTTAATACAAAATAACAATTTGGGAATTAACTTCTTAAATATTTATCTAATAATAATACATATCCCATTAATAAGTATTCTAATAATAAATCTAATCTTTAGCTCCATGTACGTTTTACTCCAATGAAAGGGGGGGGTTCACTTTGGGTTTTTTTATTTAATCGTTCAGAACAAGAGTATTATTTAAAAAGTAAGATTTTTCAAGTTTTACTAATCTAAAAACAGTATCAATTAATCACCATTCTTTAATTACTAATATATTTTTTTGTTGAATTCATATTGCTAATTTTTGTTAAGCTATTTTATTTATCGAGAAACGGTATCAACTATTTCACCATCAATATGACTAAAATTCTGTTCCCAGTTTTGAAACAATATTGTTAATTTTCATTAATCCTTTTTATAGACCTAAATTTCTTATCTAATAATCCATTGTCTTTATTTCTAAAAATAGGTTTCTCGTGTAGAATATTAGATTCCAGATTTGCTTGCTAGATTTGAACCATTCATCACATCTACTTTATATCATTCTTAGCTATTTAACTCTATATTAACTTTGGCCTTACACTCAAGAATCTTTATTTTTCCCAGAATGTTTTTTTTTCTCTCAGCTACATTTAAAACATGATAGCAAAAATCTATTCGTATGAAGACATCCCTGTATAGCATCCAGCCTTTTATTTAATATTTCTTTTTTTAGAATTCACTATGTAAAAGGCTTCCAGTAAACACAGATTGCACCTTTTTGATTTCCCAGGTTTATACTTACTACCCTTATCTACTATTGACCATTTCAATTCAAAATCTTTTTTGTTTCTATGAAGTTCCCTGACCCAATCACCTAATGCAGTTGTGTTCTTCTTTTTATTTCTAATGTTGATTCTTGTACCACCCCTCTCTTCCATCATTAACACCTTCTCTATTAGTTTCCATCTCCCGTCCATTTTTGAAGGATACAACATGGTTTCTGTATCTTTCCTTAAAGACGCACTCTGTGACTCCAAAATATACCTTCTTAATATTATCAGCCTTAATCTCATAGTTGTACACTATTTCTGAGGTTAAGCATTACTCACCCAACGGACATTTGCCAGGTATTCTGCAGTTACATTTTCTCTCTAAAACACTTCCAACGGAGACTGACTTATTATTATCCCTTATTTTGCTTATTTTCCTGTTATTAGAGCTTATTATAGTGTTGGCTAAGTTGGTTGATATATATATATATATATATATATATATATATATGCATATATATGTGCATATATGTGTGTGTGTGTGTGTGTGTGTGTGTGTGTGTGTGTTAAATACCTTTGTTTTACTCGTTGTTTAAAATAAATAAAAATTTATTATTTTAGCACAAACAGTGGAAGATTTTGCATTAAACAAAACCAAATAACAAAGACAAATAAAAAGCATCGTTTTTGGCATTGGAAAATAGGCACAAAGTTTTCCAATTCAGATATCGACCTCAGTTCCCCCAAAAGTTCCAATTTTTCCAGTCCCAAATTCCGATTAATCGTCCCAACACTAATATATATATTACATTAAAATACACTCAGCTCTTTAGACTATTGTTCTAATCTCCTTTAAATTATATATATATATATATATATATATATATATATATATATATATATATATATATATATATATATTCTTTAATAATGTACATCTGTAGTTTTCATTCAAATGCTTATCTTTTAACAGAACTATCGGTTTATATATAATTCAGGATAGATTAGGGCTATTGCACTTGACATACTGAACTCAAAGACTTGACCTTCAGGACAAGATCAAAGTGTAGTATTAATATTGGTATCTTTTTTGTATTTTTTTTATATAAATAAAAAAATGTATAATATTGGGTTTAAGTAGGACCCCCCTCCCACCACACACACATAAATACAAATTTAAAAGGGTAACCATGATAAAAGATGCTGGCTGAGAGAAAAATCTTTTAAAATTTCCAATAGATACGAGATGGATCAACCAACCTCACCATCCCCTCTTCTTTTTGAGTTGGCCTTGTGCCTAAGTTTTTGTTCATTTTTCCCAATTGTATTTTTTTTTCCTGTGAATAAAAATTTTATATCTCAAAGTGTAGTATCTGTTCTTCAGATGCTGCACTCCACTTTCTTGTTCTCTGTCAGTGGAGGAGAAATCCTTCACGAATGAGACAATTTTTATTTTTGTTCCTTTTCTCCACATTAAAAAACGAACCTGGTTTCTAACTCTGTCCTGTGGGGAGGCATTGTAAATAGGTGTTGAAGGCCTTCTCCAGAGTGTGGCATTCTGGTCTTCTTCTTCAAACTTTATTGGTGGTGAGAATCTTGATATTATTAAATCTTTTCTTTCTGATCAAAGCTTGCGAATAACACAGGATAACCCCTCTTCACTCTCTGCATGTCAAATATGTGGGTGACCCCACTCCTAAGACACTCACTAGGTCAAAGACACCTTAAAACTTAAAATGCTCACATCTGATTTTTATGTTATATATCAGACACTACTAATTCATAGAGTTCTCCAGCATTTCAGATTCTTCCGACTTTACTGGAGGCGAAACAGGAAGATAAGAAAAAAACGTAATACGTTGTTATCAGCATAATGAAAAGTGCAGTTGCGCTACTCATTCAATATTGATAGTGACTTAAAATTATGAATTCGGTATAGCAGCCATTAGGTGGGATAATTCAATATCACCATTAAATCACTTAAAATGTGGTTAATATACCATGAAATTAATAGACCCAATCAGTGGTGAACCGTATCATAGTAGCTCCTTACATCGCAGTGACAATATGCTTTGTTTGTGGTAACTTAAAGATTGTTTTTTATTTTAATTGCTTTCATTAGTGTGGTTAAAAAGTAAATAGTTAACTATTCTGTACTGTGAAAATTAGATTGTTAACTATTCTGTCCTCTCACCTCATAGTTTTTGTAGTTAAAATCGTCACACTGTGGTTCAAACTCACGACACCAAATTCGCCACCTTCTGTGAAAAGCGGCTTTCTATCTAACCCGAGCCCCATTTTGTTTGCATATGAGTAGTGAGATTTCACATTACTTCACAAGACCCACCACTGTAGTCACCATTTTGTTTTTTCTTTCTTTTTTTTTTCTTTTTTTTTTTTTTTTTTTTGCTCATGAGCGAACCTTATACAATACACAAAATCAGAGGATTGAAAGTGGTTTCCGGTTAATTTTTTTTTAAATTATTTTGATTCAATGAACTAAACGTTTTTATTGAAGCTTGTTATCTTTCTGCCAGCTGACTGGATAATCGCTTCGGCATCTTCCAGTTGCTTACGTAAGATGCCAACTTAAAGTTACCAGGGATTGGGTCATAAACTGGATTGTACGAATTTTCAACTAATTATTATTTGTTACAAACGGCAACCTGATATTTCATTACAATTATGTTACGTGTTTGTAGGTAAATAATCCAAAAAATAAAAAATAGAAAAAAGAGTTGATCCGACATAAAACAAACTAACGAAAGCAAAAATCTGTATATCTATTAAAATTAGAATGAGGACACGTTTCAACCTATATATTCAACAAGTATTTGATTTACAGACCTGAAACTTAGTATATAGGATATTCAGATATGCAGAAATCTTTTTAATCGTGGGAGGTCACCAGATTTTTATCTGTTTGCAACTCCTTCACAGCGGCGCATGCGTGGAAGTGAAACATGAGAACTTATGTTAAAAATAAGATTTTTTGAAAACACTTTGTAAATGTCGTGTCAAGCTGGTGTAATGGTTAGCGTACTTGACTCACTGTCTTTGGGTTTTGGTTTCAATCTATTTACTTAAAAGAAGTGAATTGTTTAGAAAAAAAAGATAATACTCGCATGCACATGTCTTAGTTTCTGTATTAATTAAAATATAATACTTATGCGTACTTTACGACCAGGCAACGCCAGGCGGCCTGCTAGTTGTATCTAAAAATCGATCAGTTTTATCTTAGGGAGAAACACAAGAATTATGTGAGGCGAAATCTCTATTGTCTGCGGAGAAGTCGAGTGTGACAGACTTAGTTGACGTGATGTTTTTGCCAAAACCCGTGCATAAGTGGCTGAAGAATGTGCTGTCAAGATATCCAAAATGGCTCAATACATCTGTGACGGTCCGTAGAATCGTACTGTCAGTTATCGACTTTATTTTGACTGCCGTCCACGTGCAGTCAAGAGTTACTGGCCTTTGCTTCCGTAAAGCTTCCTTCAGTTGAGATAATTTGCAAATTATTCCTTTACTGAGTTTTAACATTTTGGTGCCAAAAAAATTTTTTTTAACGTCGGTTGCCTTATCTGTTTTGTGGGATATTCACCCTTCTTGGAGTTATTTAACACAGAAACAGAATATTATTTGTATTATTTGGATTCATCGGACTACTATTCTCATCTTTAGTGTGATTTTCACAACGTTTCGATCGATGTAACCTCCGACCTTCTTCAGGTGTATCTTGTGGAACTCGAGAATGTTTTTGTCGAACTTGGGAATTTGGACGGAATTTCGAGTGGAACCCTTTATTTACTTCACAGGGGTAGCATGCTCTTGTTCCATCAGCTATGACTGGATAGAGGTCCTAAGTAATTCGCAATCATATTTTTCAATCATCCATACGGACCTATGGCACAGTGTTTAGTGTACTTGGAAAAATCAATTGTAAAATGTGACCTTCTCCTGAAGGTTGAAGGTTCAATCCTCCGTGTGGGCGACTGCAAAATACAATTGTTAATTACTTAGGACCTTTTATCCAGTCATGGATGATGGAACAAGAGCATGCTACCCCCATGAAGTAAATAAAGGGTTCCACTCGAAATTCTGTCCAAATTATTAAGTTTGACAGAAACATTCCCGAGTTCGACAAGATACACCTAAAGAAGGTCAGAGGTTACATCAACTGAAACGTTGTGAAAATCGCACTCAAGATGAGAACAGTAGTCAGATGAATCCAAATATGAATAACCAATCCTCATCTCAAAAATTCAGAAACAAAATATTTATTGTTTTGTTTGGTCTGTTTTATAACATATCAACCCTTTTTGCTGAAGCACATTAAGTGCTGTAAACAAAAAGTCTTTGCAAATTTAATCTTAATTTCACTACTTGGAATCATTGAAACGACACTTGTGATTATTCTTTCTTTCCTTTTTAATATTGCCAGTTATTATTAAAATTAAACCTCGCCTCCTTTTCTAACTCACATTAAATTTACATACATGAGAGAAACATTGCAAAACTCTGTTTCTTTTTATCGGCGAGAATAAATTGAAAATTAAAATGAATGAAAATTAGTTATAGACACAAGAAAAATAAATAAGATTAAATATTAAAAATACATTAAAAACAAATAGATTAATTTCCAATTTCTGTGGAATTTGCTTATTTTATAATATCTGTAATATGTATGTTTGAATGTCGAACACCTGTCTGATGACAGATATATTTCCTAAAATATTACAATACGGATTTTTCACCTGATCATGTTGACGCAAGTAAGAACACACACACACACACACACACACACACACACACACACACACACACACACACACATATATATATATATATATATATATATATAGTGAATAACTGACAAACGACTATATTCCAAAATTCATGATGTTGACCATCTTATTATTTATTCCTTTAATTCAGTTGACATTTACAATTATATATATATATATATATATATATATATATATATATATATATATATATATATATATATATACTTCAGAATAGTTTTTATTTAACAATCAGTTGTTATGGAAACGTGAGATTGTAGGTTTACAGAATATTACTGGCAGTAATATTCTATAATTTATCCCATCTAAACAAGAATTGCTCGATATGCAAGATAGAGCATCTGATGAGATGGTAGACATCGAAACCCTATAGGTTAAGGAGATTAACTTTCTAAAGAATTCTTTGTCTTGCTTAGAATAATACAAATTCTTTGATATGAAACTCAACCACTTCATTTCATTTCAATGAGAGTTTTTTGAAATTCATTGAATTACAATTTATATATATTTACAATATATATATATACTAGCAAAAGTATCCGTCATTAACTGGGTTCAAAACAGCCTACAGAAAATGGACTCTGATTTATGAAAGTATGATATGTTATGAAAAGGAACGGTTGTAAGAGATAGCTTTGAATTTGGGGGTATCAAAACCAAAGCAAAATATGATGAAAGTAAAAATAAAATAGATAAAACCCATAATTTATTATACCATACCTGTTCACACCGAAACACTTATCACAATATTCTATGGATCTATATTAAAAAAACCTTGTTAAACTTTGTGACATATTTCCATTCTATGGAGGTCAGGTGCGAACGAACACCCCATAATTTTATTATACCATATTTCTTCAAACTGAAACATACTTATCAAAGTATACTTACGCAGATAGATATGAAAAGTCTTTATTAAAGTTTGTGCCTATTTCCATTCCATGGAGGCCAGGCGCGAACGCAGACCCCACAATTTTATTATACCATCCCTATTTATGTTAAAACATACTTATCAAAGTATTCTTATGTACATCTATATCAAAAACACTTGTAAATGTTTTTTTTTAATTTAAAAAATTTTTTTTCCATACTTTGTGGACCAGGCGCAAACGCACACCCCACAATTTTAATAAACCACCGTTCTGCCAGATCAAACATACCCATTCCTGTGTCTCGATACATCTTCTATCATTATATGCAATCAGTTTTTTTAAATAGTCAACCATATAGGAACCTATTCGCGACCACACACACACACACACACACACACACACACACACACACACACACACACACACACACATTCAGCTTTATATTATATATAGACGGCCAAAAAAACGGCCGAGTAGCTGAAACAATAATGTAACTTAACAGAAAGATACGGTAATAAAAAATAAAACGTATATATATATATATGGTCGTTAGCAGCACTCAGATACGAGTATAGATTTTTGCTCATTAGGGTTGAGCAAGCCCCAGCTACAAACTGTTTTAGGTGATCCCCGAGGTGCAGCTTTGTGCCACACACACTTCAAGAGCAGAGAAAATAACATTTTTATATACCAATCATTGTTTAAGAAGATCAATGTAATTACAGAGCAATATAGTGATTAAATGACAAAAAACTATATTCCAAAGTTCATGATGATGACCATCTTATAATTTATTCCTTTAATTCATTTGACATTTACAATTCTTGACAGTATCTGTTTCATAGCACAAAACCAATGACTTAATTATTATATCAATCAGTGAATCTATTATGCCCTTAACTCATCAGAGGATGTAGCAACAATGTTAAGGGCAGAATAGATTCACTGATTGATATAATAATTATGTCATTGATTTTGTGCTACGAAACAGATACTGTCAAGAATTGTAAATGTCAAATGAATTAAAGGAATAAATTATAAGATGGTCAACATCATGAATTTTGGAATATAGTTTTTTTTGTTTATTTTTTTTATATAGGCATCACCACTTATCAAGGCCAAGAGGCCACTCGAGGATAAGAGTGTACAGTAACAATTGGAGAATATAGTAATCGTTAGTAATGGAAATTCGGTAAATTTGTTAACTTATATGTAACGGCTCATCAAGAACTTGTTTACGTTAGACTTGAAAACAACCATATTGTAGTCAGTTGGAAAGTAGGAAAACGGAAGACAATTCCAAAGGCATTCAGTTCTAAGAAAGAGGCTTTGTTCATGGAATCTACGTTTCGGTTTAGGCACAGATAAAGAGTGGGGAAAATTGTTGATAGTCTTTTCTGCTAGACGGGGGTTTATTGTGAAAGTTTGGCAAGAGGGGATCAACCAAAAGCATAGTTTACCAGGCCACAATATTTGTGAAAGAAAACCCGAATAACAAGAAATATTACGTAGGTATGACTTCCTTAGATTTCAAAACTCGATATTATTACCACAAAAGTACATCCAACAATAAAAAAACACCGTATGAAAACAATGCTAGAAAATAAATACTGGGAACTCAAGGAAAGCGGTCGTTCCCTGGTAGTCGAATGGAAAATAGTAAGACAAGCAAACACCTGTAGAGACCTAGACGACCCATGTAGATTATGCCTTCATGAAATATTTGCTATCCTGTATTTTAAAGAACCCCAACATCTATTAAACTGTAGGAGAGAAATAGCTAACAACTGTGTTCATAGGATAAAATTTACTCTAGGATAGAGATACAAAAAATAAACAAATAAATAAAATAAATAAACATGCATATACAAAAACTATCATACATATATATATATATATATATATATATATATATATATATATATATATATATATAACATAAAAAACCTAACCTAGATTTAAAACAGGTCAAGACACTAGATATCCAGGCTAAATAGAACACACACAAAGAATCGGGTCAACCAGAGGTCAAATGTGCCTTTGTCCTATAAGTGCATGTACATTGGCTGATAGGAAGGGCGCGGTGGATACTAGAAAGCTGATTGGCTAACTAAAATCTCAATAGAGGGTGCATATATAAAAACGACAGACAACCACAAAATTCATGCATAAGCCTGAAGAATCCTAGAGTGGATGAAACATGGAATATTCAGTGTAGCTTAATCGCCGTATATATTTTATAAATTACTATATATATATATATATATATATATATATATATATATATATATAATTATTTTATATATATATATATATATATATATATATATATATATATATATATATATATATATATATATATATTGGATGATTACGTACCCAGGCACTTTAAAATATTATTACTGTTTTCACAATTTACATTGTTAATTTTTGGCTGTTTAGCTCTTATATCCAGTGCTTCCAGTATTTTTAGTCTTTTTACGCTTGGATCCATATGAATAATTTCGTGTTTTCAATTAGGATATTTTTTTTCTCTCAGCGTTTTTGATACTAATATTTGACCATTTATCAAGGCTAGAAACGCTCAAAGATGAGCTTGATGGATATTCGGTTTAATGTCCAATTTACAAGCTGGCATGTGTTGGATGGCTTGTAGAACTTCATTTTCACATTAATCTATCTCTGACCAAATTTTTATTTAGCCTTGTCTTCCAAGTCCATCCTTATCACTCCTCCCACCCTTGGCTTTCTGTTGTGGACTGATCCTTTTTACCTCAATTGCTCTACAACTGACAGGGGATTCCACTGTTTCTTAAGTCTGAACAACAGCATCAACATTGGTTGTGCAATGTGGACACCAATACGTAGCGACAAATTCGGCTGAATGCACAGCATGTATTGTTCCTATTTACTTGCCTCCCCACGAGGGCATAGTTAGACACACGATCGGTTTTTAATGTGGGGAAAATTCAACTCCCCCAAAAGGGGCACTCTGGATAGGAATAAAAATAAAAATTGTCTCGGTCATGAAGGACTTCTCCTCCACTGACCAAGGACAGAAAAGGTGAAGTGTAGCATCAGAACATATACTACACTGTGATCTTGGCCCAAAGGCTAAGTATAGGTGTTGTATTGTTGACAGTGGTTGCAGCTAGACGAATGTTGGTTGTGAATGCTTTATAGGCGGTGGGAAGCCATAGATTAAAGCAGCGTTTTTTCTATGGGAAAAAGGTTGCAAAGAGAAAAGGACATCAAATACTAGATTTTGAAGCCGGCTTTGAACCCTATCAAGGCAGGAAAGAATGTTCTGAGCCATTCCTCCCCAAATGTGACAACAGTACTCCAAAGATCTCATCAAATAAAACCTAAATCCTTATATGTTGTTTCTTTTTTTTTCTCTCTCTCTCTCTCTCTCTTTCCAAAAATATGCAGAGTTTTTTTTTTTCAATATCATCAACCGGTTTTCCATTCTGTCATTAGTAATTTCAGGATACGTTGTGGTTCTCAGCTAAATTGCCTTGGATGCTCAACGATTCGATCAATCTAGTTCGACAGTTTTTAATTATTTTCATTTAAGGACAAATTAGAAATAATTATTATTTGACAAACTCTTTAACGAAATTTTTAAGATTTTTTTTTTTTTCATTTTTAATTGCATTCGTGGAAAAACTGTGGGGAAATATTGGTTATGCTAAAAAGATGTTCTATTGGGATTATTTGGACTACTGATGTTCAATATTATTTTCACGTCGTTTTGCTCAATATACGTCCAACATTCTCCATCTTTTTTTTTTTTTACAAGGTAGTCACCACTTATCAAGGCCCGGAAGCCACTCGGGGATAAGGGTTATTGCGTGTACAGTAATGAATTGGATAGTATCGTAGTAATCGTTAGTATTGGAGATTTGATAAAGTGTCTTACTTAAGGGGGCGGTCCATCAGGAATTTTGTTTATGTTAGACTTGAAGACATCCAGGTTGTAGTCAGGTGGGGAACAGGCAAACGGAACAGAGTTCCACAGGCGTGCACTTGTAAGAAAGAAGCCTGGTTCATGGATCTACGTTTTGGTTTTGGCGCAGATAAAGAGTGGGGAAAATTTTGACAGTGGTTTTAGCTAGATGGGTGTTTATCGTGAAAGATTGGCGAGGGGGGACCAAAGATTGAAGCTCTGTATCTCATATTTTTTGGAGACTTTTGGGAGAAAATATTGCTAGCTATAACACTCTATGTACCTTGTTTTGAATTTAGGATATATCTTAACTCTCAACTTTCATGGCAGCTGCTCGACTGAGCTTCAGTCTATCATTCACAACAAATACTCGTCTATCTACAGCCACTGTAAACAATTTCCCTTATTCTCTATCTGTGTCTAAAACGAAACCTAACAGAAGATTTGAGGAGTAAAGTTTCTCTTTTAGAACTACTCGTCTCTGGAACACAATAACGTGGAACTACTTACCAGCTTACTATAACATGAAGAATGGAAAAAAGAAAGGAAATTAAACGAAGAAAAATATGTTCGAATTCCTGCTTTCCCACAACTTAATTAAACTGTAATAATCTCTCTTTCTCTCTCTCTCTCTCTCTCTGTCTCTGTGTCTCTCTCTCTCTCTCTCAGTTGTCGAAAAACTAACTGCCCTCGTGCTTTCAACTCGTCCTTTTCATAACAGTTTCTGTCCTGTTATGCAAATTAATGCCATACATATATATATATATATATACATATATATATATATATATATATATATATATATATATATTACTGAGCCTTCTTCAAACGAAGCTCTTTTCTTTCTATTTCATTCCCTCATTCCGTCACCAGAGAGGAAAGAGAAAGGTTTACCCATTTGTGTAAGTCACTTTCTTCATTATTTTCACCACGTAATCAATTTCCCTAATGTTCTTGTTCAATTCCGCTTCACATGGTCATTTTCAAGTCAACTGTAAACAAGTTTTAGTTGAGTCGGCTTCATGGTGTTGTCTTACCAGTTACCTGACACTCAGTTAAACTCTATCCCTCAGTAGTCTTACGGCCTTGATAAGTGGTGAATTTCTAGTAAAAAATAAATAGAGGAACGATTCCTGAAAATAGAGGAAAGATTCCTTTCACTCAAAATGCTATTGTTTTTTATCCACGATATAAAATATGTGCAGAAATAGAACAACGCTTACTTGTTAAACTATAGTCGACAGATCGATTTTTTAATATGTTGTTTTAATCCAAAACAATATTACGTACTTAATTTTCATGCCGAAAATAGTAATATATTCACAAATTCCCAAAATTCATCGAGTAGAAATTTATTTCTAGTTAAAAGTAACTTTCATTGCAAATTGGGTAAAATCGCATTTTTCTTAGATGTTATAAAGGAGACCAAAGACAGGGGACATAACCCCGGAATGCATATTTTTGATTACTTGTGTCATGGCGGCAATAGTTGTTGTCTATAGCAATAGACTTTCTTTTTTTTTTTTTACAAAAAAAAACCACAATAGTAGTTGTTCTACTCGATTAATTTTCATAATTTTTAAATATATTATTATTTTCAACATGACAATTAATTACGTATATATATATATATATTTAGTACGTAGATATAGAGGAAGTGACGTCATGAGATAGTCCATTAGTCCCACGGAGGGGTCTCCAATAGATAGAGAGACAGACAGACAGACAGACAGACAGATAAATAGATAGATACATAGATAAATAGAAAACTAAATTTATATATAAATAAAAGCACATTCCTATCCCTAGTTTGTGATCGATACACACCAAAAGACACTTATATAAATCTGTTTAGTAAGTGCTTTCCGGCAAAACTGGTCCATGTTGTTAGAACACAAAATACACATTTTTATATTTGATTTTTTAGTTATGAATAAAAGAGGGGGGATTCTTTACGCCCTATTTTTTTTTTTTTTTTTTTGGTTCGTGTCACTGCACCGTGGAACACGCTGCCAGAAGCCATGATTAGCCAACAGACGTCCAAACGGCTCAAGTCAATGGATGGATGCAATTTTGCCTCTGAACTTTGGATAATAAGCCATCACTTGTGCAGCAAATCAGTTAGAATTTGTAGCTGATCTAGGTTCAGTTGTGGATTGGGTTACAAGATGGCTTGTTTCCTCTGGTCCTGTTAAGACTTTGAGCAGGTATTTCAATCGTAGGCGTATCCCTTTTCTTCCTGAGATTCTCATGGATAGCTCTGCTCTTGAAATGCAATCGACTATGAAAACTTCCAGGTTTTTTCAGAGTCGATTGCACTTCAAGTATATACATATATATATATATATATATATATATATATATATATGTATATATATATATATATATATGCTTGAAGTGCAATATATATATATATATATATATATATATATATATATATATATATATATATACATACTTGAAGTGCAATATATATATATATATATACTTGAAGTGCAATCGATATATATATATCTATATCTATATCTATATATATATATATATATATGTGTGTGTGTGTGTGTGCAATATATATTACGTCAGAGGAAGTAAGCAAAGCCATCAAGCAACTTTCCTCTGGGAAGGCCCCTGACCTCGACTAAATTCCAGCAGAAGTATACAATTCTTGTGGACCTACACTGCTTGTAAGACTGACAGAACTCTTCCAATCCATGTGGGAGAGTGAACTACCCCAAGATTTTCGTGATGCTACTATTGTTCACATTTACACACGCAAGGGAAACCGGCAGTCACGTGACAACCACCGTGGGATATCCCTTCTCTCCATCGCCGGGAAGATCCTGGCCCGCATCCTTCTCAACTGCCTGCTGGTGCACCTTGAAGATGATCGTCTTCTCGAGAGCCAGTGTGGCTTTCGAGCGGGCCACAGGATGACTGATATGATCTTTGCTGCATGCTAACTGCAGGAGAAGTGTGTCGAGCAGCACCAGGGCCTCTACACCACGTTCGTCGACCTGACCAAGGCCTTTGACACTGTCTGCTAAAATGGCCTCTGGCGGATCATGGAAAAATTTGGTTGTCCAGACAGGTTCATCGCCATTGTCAGGCAGTTCCATGAGGACATGATCGCCCGTGTCCTGGATGACGGCAATCCCTTAGAGGCCTTCCCTTTGACCAACGGAGTAAAGCAGGGCTGCGTCTTTGCCCCGACGCTCTTCAGCATGGTTTTCTCTGCCATGCTCCAGGACGATAACAAAGACAGTCACTCTGGCATTGACATCAAGTACAGATGTGACGGGAAATTGTTTAACATCAGGCGAATGCAGGCAGTCACGAGAGTGAGGGAAACCATCATCAGAGACCTTCTCTTTGCCGATGACTGCGCCCTTAACACCCCAAATGAGATAAAGATGCAACGTCAAATGGACGGATTCTCCACCAGTTGTGACAACTTTGGTTTCACCATCAGTACAAAGAAGACAGAAGTTATGTACCAACCTGCCCCAGGAGATGCATACCACGAACCCGGCATCACTGTCAAAGGGCAGAAGATTCATGCTGTGGAGCAATTCACCTATCTTGGCAGCACCCTCTCCCGCACCGCCAACATTAACATTGAGGTTAACCATAGGACCTCCACAGCGAGCAGTGCATTTGGAAAACTTAGAGACAATGTGTGGAAGAGGAGAGGCATTACACTCGCAACCAAACTGAAAGTATACCGAGCAGTCGTCCTGACAACTCTACTCCAGGGCTGTGAAACTTGGACGCCATATAAAAGACATAAAAAAACAGCTGAATGGCTTCCACCTCAGATGGCTCCGTAATCTTCTCAACATCCGCTGGCAAGACAGAATTCCTGACACAGAAGTCTTGAAGCGTGTGGGGCTCCATACAATCACCACCATAATCCGCAAAACCCAGCTCCGGTGGGCAGGCCATGTCTATCGCATGCCTGATGGCCGAATCCTCAAACAACTCTTCTATGGGGAACTCAGCCAGGGAAAGCGGACTGCAGGAGGCCAAAAGAAACGATATAAAGACTGCCTGAGAACATCCCTCAAAGACTTTAACATCAACCCCCAGCCTTGGGAGAGTTGCGCTGTGGAACGTTCTGCCTGGCGCTGCACCATCAGCCTGGGAGTCGACAGGGCAGAGGATCAACACATGACCCATGAACAGCAGAAGCGCAAGAGGAGGAAGGAGAGAGCTGCCAGTTCACAACCTGCCGATACCGCCTTCACGTGTCCAGAGTGTGGAGAGTCTGCCGAGCACGGATTGGCCTCATCAGCCATCTCATGACCCACCGACCCCCGACACCGAACTGATTGATATCTTGGTCATCTTCGACTTCGATGGATGAGCAAGAAGAAGAATATATATATATATATATATATATATATATATATATATATATATATATATATATATATATGTATATATATGTATATATATGTATAGATATATGTATATATAAGTATATATATATGTATATGCATGTGTATATATATATATATATATATATATATATATATATATATTAGATCCTTTGCTCTTTCTGTTTCTCATAAAGTCCTTGGGAACACATTTCTGACATAAAACATCATTAACCAGAATTGAAATATACTTTTCAAGAAGGTTCTTCATCCCAGCCACAAGTTATGGTTTTCGAAGAACCCAACAAAGATGTACCATAGTTGCTTTCGTTTCATTACAATAAAAGCAGCATTCTCTATCCGTCTTTCTGCTTCGTGTAATAGCTTACCACAGGTAGTAATGACGTCCTTCATATCCAGGTTTAAATTCGTTTCATCAACAAAACATTCAGATGATGTATAAATGTACACATATTCTAACAATCCTTTTACATAACTTGCTACATTTTGCTATTATTGCTCGTAAATTTGATTTGATCAAGGATCCATGGCATAGTGGATAAAGAACTTGTTAAAATTCAATTGTAAAATAATCTTCTGGAGGGCTTGTCCCTTTCGTTTACATGGCTTGTTGCACTTTGCACTTTGCACTTTGCTCATCTGAGCTCCAATCTATGTTCCCTCCTGGCTTAACTTTCACAAAAAATACTCGTCTAACTAAAACCACTATCAATAGTTTCCTCCACTCTTTATCTGTGCCTAAGCCTAAGCGTAGATTCCATAAATAAAGCTTCTTTCTTAGAACTGCATACATGTGGAACCCTGTTCCGTTTTCCTGCTTTCCAACTGACTACAATATGGTCGTCTTCAAGTCCAACGTGAAGAAGTTGTCGATGAGCCATCCCCTGGAGTAATGTCCACTACTAACGATTACTACATTTCCCCATTGACTACTGTATACTCATTAACCCTTATCCTCGAGTGGTTTCCGAGCCTTTATAAGTGGTGATTCCTTTGTAAAAAAAAAAAGAAGTCTTTTGCCAATTTGGGTTGAAGTCTGTGTCCATATAATTTTTATTCCTTAAAACAACAAAGCTTATTTGCTTTTTTTATATATATACTTTCGTTAATTCTATACGAAAAAAAAACAAAATAATTTGTTGATAAAAAATTATACTTCCTGCGTATTGCTCGAAAAATTATAGAGCAGAGTACAAGATAAGAATTACCCTCACAGCTGCAAGCAACCGCATAAAAGTTCGGTTTAAGTGACAAAACAAGAGAATTAAAAGGTTGACCAGTTTCTCAAAGATGTCAGTTCTTATCTAGAAACCAGACTGACAGGTTTTATCATTGTGCGGCGGGGGAGGGGGGAGGGGGCGAGGGAAGCGGTTCCACGTGGAGGGAAGGTGATAAAGCAAATATTGGCCCTGGATGGGTTGGGTTGTGAGGGGTGATGGTATGGTGATGTTCAGAATAAGAATTCTTTTTTTCAAAGATAATATGGAATTGTCTTAATTTCTTATTTACTAGTTTGCCTTGTTTAGTGATGTGTTGTACACGGATGTGATAGAACGGTGCATTCTGGGATGGTGATGGTTATCAGAAAAAAGTGAAGAATGCTTAGGAGTAGGGAGACATGGGCTGGGGTAATAATACCATAAACAGAGTAGGGATATATATATATATATATATATATATATATATATATATATATATATATATATATATATATATAATAGCAGGCTGCCCGGCATTGCCCGGTCGTAAAATACACTTAAATATGTTATTTTGATTAATACATATTTCGTATTTACTAGCTGTCATCTTATAATTTTTTTTTTGTGTGTATTGATATTCATATGAAAAATTCTTTTTTCTATTTATTTAGTTATTTATTTGCTTCCCCACTGAGCAAATTAGGCACAGGGCCGTTTTTTAATGTGGAGAGAGAGGGAGGGGGAGCAGTTCCCCCAGGGGAAACTGGATAGTAACAATTGGTATGAAGGGTTTCCCCTACATTGACCAAAACTGATTGCTCAAGAGCAATGGCCTGATATGATGGGTTGCCCCCTCATATGGTCTTTGATTGTAGTATCTGCCGGAACAGATACTACACTTTGATCACAGAAAAAAGAGCTTGGCCCAAAGGCTTAGAAGAAAAAAGGCGAACCTTTTTTTCTGTTTATTTAAAAAGAAAATACAACTTTGTTATATATGGGTCGTTGAATTGCATTCATTTGCAAAAGATTTAGTTAATTTCCATATTCATTTAAACATTCATTTTAATTAATTCCTTATTAGCTTTTTCGGTTTTCTTATGACATGATTATCTGTAGTTAACTATTACGTGTAATTATATTCATGCAAATATTCCACATGATTTATACTTGCATAATATTTGCCTAAAAAGGTTATAGTAAACACAAACTTCTTTCTATATAGATTTATGTATGCGTATATATATTTGTTTAAAAATTTTGCCAACCAAACTTCTAGAGTTTTTGGTCAACAGATATGGAATTTAATATATAGGGTATTTGAACCCATGCAAAACTTTATATTTTGATTTTAACTGGGAAAATCAGTACAAAAGGGTGAAAACTAAAACAACATAATTTTCCAGGTGAAGGTCGAAAGACGGCATTACAAATATGCATGTGTAACGTAATAGCTATTAGTTCATGTTCTAATTTTTAGCCTTGAAGCAAACATGTCAGCTTAGTTAAAAAATGAACCAATTGGAATTTGGTTTCAGCAAGATAAAATAAAAAAAGATTGATTGTAGTAACTAAGACAGAAACGAGTTTATCATTTAGTCACGTAGTCAGTCAGAATATTCTGCAGGCAATCTGCATTGGCCAGTGGACACAGAAGGAGATTTTGTCTCTGCGGTTCATGGAAGCATTTATGGACCAACTAGAGACAATGTAGAACCTAAACAGAAATATATGCAACTCCGTGGGAAGTCACAGATATTAAATAAAGCCATATGAAAATATAAGTTGACCTCATGGAGTTTCCATATGGTTGATTTTAATTACAAAACTCATGTCAAGACGACAACAGGGAAAGAAGAACAAATTAGAAGGTATATTTCCATTTTCCCAGGGTCAAGCAGACACAGATGTTATTCATCGTTGTTAAAAGAAGTGTCTCTCGTACATTATTGTCCCGTTTGGTGAACTGTACCTATATGTCTACACACCCACACACACAGGCACACAAAAAACAACAGACGTATATGTTACAGAACACGGACATACGTATAGCAGTAGAAGCAACAGCTGTATGCATATGACAGAGCCGTGTGCAAGGTGACGTCATAGGGAGGAAGAAGAAAATAAAATAAAAAAATTATAAAAATATGGCCACAAGACAGACAGAGATAGATGTATTACACATGTGGCCCAAGTGTGACAGGCAAAGATGTGTTCTAAACATGGCCGAAATAAGACAGAATGCCACGTGTTTGACCCAGCAGAGTCTTGTTAAGCATATTTAAGTACGAGAGGACTTTTGAACAAGAGACAAAGCGTTATTCTGAAAGTACCTGTAAATAAATGTCTGTTGTTTCAACTAAAAAATGTGAGTTGAATTCTTTTCTTGTTGTTTCATTGCGACTGTCTGCATACAATGTGTGGGTCTCGAGTGTGGACATCTAATGACTACGCTACGTAAATTAACAATGCAGAAAAGGGAACATTGCACACATATTAAAATAAACACGTTATATACATGTCTTGGCAGCCGTGTGACAAGCATATCTCATTTTTCTTTTATTAATATTATTGGAATTTTCCCCCTTTTCCTTGTATATATTTGTGAATTATTCCATGGATTTCGGCCTTTTGGATTATTTTGGACCATCTTCCAATTACGTGATTTCCTTGGATTTTACTTGTGCAAATGGAAATTCAATTAACTTTCTTGGAGTTATATTTTTGGATTTTACCGTCATTGGATTATTTACCTTTCACCAGACTATCCATTCACGTGTAATCACCCTTTTCTTCCCCGTATTCCCTCTGCTTCACTCTTTGTTATCAAGTAAGATCTTTGACTTACTTGCAGTTTCATCAAATACTTTTGTATGCAAAATCCGATCCCGCATTTTGCTAATTCCTACCCTCTGATAAGAAGGAAAGTATTTCTTCGAAACTCCGTGGATTAAGGACTATCCACTTATCAAGTGTTTCCTTGTCAGATTAAATATGTTTTTAACTTTTTTTCAAAGTGTTTTTTAACATGTTTTATTAACTCTTTGCTCTTATATATATAAATATATATATATATATATATATATATATATATATATATATATATATATATATATATATACTAGTGATGGGACGATTCCAATATTTTTCCCGATTTTGTTACAATTACTGATTCCATACTAATTTCCCGATTCCGATACAATTACCGATTCCAGTTCCGATTCTTTATAAATCTCTAAATATTTAACTATAAAAGTGATATTTTATCCCGATTACCATAAAAACACATCTTAAATGTGCTTATATTTTCTCAAATGTAAAAACACACCTGTGAAGGGGTGATCTAGAGATTGAAGTCTTACTGGAAGTTTAAATCAATAAACATTTATTATTTTATTATTACTACAAACAGTAGAAGATGGTTCTTAGACCAAAATCAAATAAAAAATGTAATTTAAGGAGTTTTGGCATCGGAAAACAGGCTCAAATTTTACCGATTCTGATACCCGAAAAAGCTCTGATTTTTCCGATTCTCGATTCCGCTTCCGATTAATCGTCCTAACACTAATATATACACACACTAAACAATCTACTAGATGACGCAATCAGCCACACACACACATATATATATATATAATTCATTTCAATTCGTCCGTGTTTATACAGAGTCACGGAAAAGAATTATTTGAGTGCTTCTAAAATGATCTTATGTTATATGGCAGTGTGTGTATATATATATATATATATATATATATATATATATATATATATATATACACACATACACACACTGTTGTTTGGCTGTGGAATTTATTATACAATCTCTCACATTCTGAAAATCCTATTATATGTTGCTCGTTGGGTTAAAGCACTGCTGGATGGCGTCGTCCCTTCGAGTTAAAACTCCTACTTGTGAGACATCGGCAAGGGTTATTGATTGGTTGGACGGCCGCGTCCCTTGTCGAAACGAAGTGGGTTCATTTCACAGTCGGATTTCGTCGCGGTTTGCTTTATCTGTGTTGGTTAATAGAAATTCTTGTGTGCGGGGCGTTTGCTCAGTTGGTAGAGTGCTTGCCTCGTATGCAAGAGGCTCGGGTTTCGAACCCCGAGCTCGGATGTGTCTAACTGATGAGCCCAAATGAGGGCGAAACTCGAGTCTTGGACTTCCGGTTCGTTGACTGTCATGGCTCTTGTGAGCTGCGACGTTGTTTGGCTGTGGAATTTATTATACAATCTCTCACATTCTGAAAATCCTAATATATATATATATATATATATATATATATATATACACACACACTACCATATAACATAAGATCATTTTAGAAGCACTCAAATAATTCTTTTCCGTGACTCTGTATACACACGGACGAATTGAAATGAATTTGAATTGGAGGAGATAGGTAAACAGAAATATGACCAGTGGATTTGAATATATATGCAATGACTAGCAAGCAGATACGATCAGAGATAAATAAATCGATATTAATCGATTAATACAGAAAAGGACATAATTTCTATCATAGAAAATTAGTTGGGGCTTATTTAAGACACTAAGTTGTGCGTGTCGGCGATCGATCACCAATCGCGTTTGGTGATGTTGACTTTAATTCTTTGAAAGAACAAACAGTATTCTCGTGTGGGTTCTTCTTCATAGAATTTCAGTAGAAGAAAAGACCATTTAAACATGTCAGAGGAGATCGGAGACATTCTTTTTAAATATGGTTTGTTGACGGAATCGAATTTCTAAAAATTAAAGATCTTGTCAAATATTAGTTTGGTTGTCATTTCAAAAACCGAAAAATCTATAACTTCTACTAAAGCCGACATTATGCTGTCGCATTTTTGGCCTGGAAACGTACACATACCCACATATATATTTATCTAACATATAAAGTTGTCTTGTCGAAATTGTGAAAGTCAAATTTTGTCATTATTTACCGTTTTATGATTGTAAGAATTCGGTGTGGATTGTGGAGGATAGGATGGCCTGTTTATGTAATTGACGATCCCATCCTCGTGTATTAATGAATGGTAAGTGATTGAGAAGCCATGGTCGCATAATGAAGAAACGAAACCTACCGATATATGATAACAATTAAATGTAGATTTATCTACATAAAAATGCATGAGAGAGAATGAAGATAGAGAAGGTAAGAGTTCATGAGAAGAGAGTAATGTTACTTGCAATTAGTATTTTGATGAGAGGCTAGGCGGATTAGTCAGGAAGGCTGGTTGGCTGGCCATGCCAGCCGGAGCACGTTTTGTCACATCTTGACTTGTCAAGAGTCTAGCAAAAAAGAGAAAGAAGTTTATAAAACAGAAAGTGACATTTGCATTGCCTTCTAGTGGCCAGGCATGTGACACCAGAGTTAAAAGGCGAGAGTGGTGTTTAGCTTAAGAATACCGTTTTGTGTCTGTGTGTACGTTTGCTTGGAATTTCAATTCCTCCTGAGTAAGTGCCATTACTAACCAGTAGATCACTCTTAATCAAGGGAAGAGTCTGTCTGACATATTTTTTTAATTCAATTTTCACCCCAAACAAGGCGCAGTGCCACTTGTAAATAGGGGCTACTATTGGGGACATAAGTTGCAGTGATATTATGAAGGGAGATGTGTAGCAAGATGCCTGTTCACATTAAATTTGAACTTCTGCATGTCAGTGCAGTTGGGAAAGCAGAATCCCGGAAGCGAGTTCCAAAGTTTAGCAGTTCTGGGGAAGAAACTATTGGAGTAGAAGGCTTTCTTACACCTAGGGATCTCTACTGTGAAGGGGTGGGATTTAGCTGCTTGCTGGGGTTTTCGGGGGTGTTCACGTCGAGGGGATACAAGTGCATGTAGTTCGTCAGAGCATTCAACATTAAAGTACTTGTAGAACAGGCAGAGGGATGCAATATTTCATCGGTGGGACAGTGAAAGTGAAACCTAGCTAGATGGTTGCGGACCTGCATTGTATAGAAATAAATAAAGAAGTGATGTGTGTATGATATGAGTGTTAAACATATGTTCAGATCTGATGACCTCAGAGGAAGATTAAATCTAGACAGTAGAGAAAAACAGGTACTTGTGAAGAATTTGAACCAGACGTAACGAACTGACTGCTCGGTTTTGCTCGGAACATGCCGGCTTTTGCTGAGTGTCGCCGATTATCAAAGCGTAACAATGCTATGTAAGAAAAATACTGAAGAAAACATTAAAAAATAATAAAATCAATAATGAATCAATAAATAAAATTAACGAAAATAAATTTTTTGTTTTATTTTTGTAACAAATGTTTTTTTAGTGAAAAAAAAAATAAATAAATAAGTTGTATCTTTCATTTTTTCAACCATTTTTTTATTTCGTTAAACAAAATGGAACAAAATTAATAAGAAAACCATTTTTTGTATGTTTTTCATAGTTTTTAAAGCACGCCTGTTATTTTTTCTTGAATATTTTTAAAAAATATTTTCTATATATTTTTGTTTAAATATTTTTTATTGAATAATTTTTCTTGAATATTTTTTTTGAATATTTTTTTTTCTTCAATATTTTTTTGAATATTTTTTCTTGAATTTTTTCTTAGAATACTTTTTTTCTTTAATATTTTTTTATGAATATTTTTGTTTCTTGAATATTTTTTCTTGAATATTTTAAAAAATATTTTTTTAATATTTTTTTCTTGAATATTTTTTTTAATATTTTTTTTCTTGAATATTTTTTAAAATATTTTTTTAATATTTTTTTCTTGAATATTTTTAAAAAATATTTTCTATATATTTTTGTTTAAATATTTTTTATTGAATAATTTTTCTTGAATATTTTTTTTGAATATTTTTTTTTCTTCAATATTTTTTTGAATATTTTTTCTTGAATTTTTTCTTAGAATACTTTTTTTCTTTAATATTTTTTTATGAATATTTTTGTTTCTTGAATATTTTTTCTTGAATATTTTAAAAAATATTTTTTTAATATTTTTTTCTTGAATATTTTTTTTAATATTTTTTTTCTTGAATATTTTTTAAAATATTTTTTTAATATTTTTTTCTTGAATATTTTTAAAAAATATTTTCTATATATTTTTGTTTAAATATTTTTTATTGAATAATTTTTCTTGAATATTTTTTTTGAATATTTTTTTTTCTTCAATATTTTTTTGAATATTTTTTCTTGAATTTTTTCTTAGAATACTTTTTTTCTTTAATATTTTTTTATGAATATTTTTGTTTCTTGAATATTTTTTCTTGAATATTTTAAAAAATATTTTTTTAATATTTTTTTCTTGAATATTTTTTTTAATATTTTTTTTCTTGAATATTTTTTAAAATATTTTTTTAATATTTTTCTTGAATATTTTTAAAAAATATTTTCTATATATTTTTGTTTAAATATTTTTTATTGAATAATTTTTCTTGAATATTTTTTTTGAATATTTTTTTTTCTTCAATATTTTTTTGAATATTTTTTCTTGAATTTTTTCTTAGAATACTTTTTTTCTTTAATATTTTTTTATGAATATTTTTGTTTCTTGAATATTTTTTCTTGAATATTTTAAAAAATATTTTTTTAATATTTTTTTCTTGAATATTTTTTTTAATATTTTTTTTCTTGAATATTTTTTAAAATATTTTTTTAATATTTTTTTCTTGAATATTTTTTTAAATATTTTTTTGAATACATTTTTTCTTGAATACTTTTTTTCTTGAATATTTTTTGCTTGAATATTTTTTTTGAATATTTTTTTTGAATATTTTTTTTCCTTTTCTTGAATATTTTTTTTTGAATATTTTTTTTTCTTGAATATTTTTTGTTTTCCTAAAGGTGAGGCCAGGAAACGTTTTTTTTTTGTTTTTGTTTTAATCAAATTAAGACTTTGGGGATATTCCCTTAGGATTAGGTAAACTTTTCTATGGTCGCATACATAGATGATGTTAAAGTAGTGTGAGAAAAGACAGCGGATGTGGAAAAAAGTAAAAAAAGTAAACCAAACGGGTAGTTTTCCGATATATGGTTTAAGATGGAGACAAAAGGATCGTTACCAAATTTCTGTCTCAACATAAGCTCGAAAAGATAACTATTGAGAAGCTCTCGACTGGTTCCGTTGATTTAAAAAATTTTTTTTTTTTTACTCCAAATATTTTCTCCAAAGAACGTCTGCTCCTTTGCCGCGCATTGAACCTCAGATTACAATAAAACCCAAACGCATTACGTCATGTTCCGAGCAAAGGCGAGCAGACGGTGAGTTACGTCTGGTTCAAATTCTGCACAAGTACTGAAAAATATATGTAAAACAGGAGACTTTGATGATAGAACCACATTGAAAGAATGGATAAGAGCTCTTTGAGTTAGTTAATGTAGAACAGTGTAGGTAGCAGGTTTAGTTGAGAGGAAAAGGCGAAGAGAAATATAGTATAAAGATAAAATATGTGGCATTTTAAAGCTAAATGCATTAAGTTTTTTAAGGGTTTACTTTCAGCAGTCTCGTAACTTGCTTCCTTATTTTTGCCCTTGGTCCTCACATTCCATGAGCGATGTTTCTGACAAAAGAGAAAGAATTGCTGTTTTCTGGGCCAGAATCTATTCTGTCTAACACTCACCATTGGCAAATTTTTTACCTTGAAGTAGCAGTTTTTTTTTTTTAACCTCCTTACATTAAGTGGCTTCATGCCTTGTCTGGAGCGATTTAAAAAAATTATTATTAGCAGTAAATCATGCAGGTTGGTGTGGAAAACACTCGAATCTTTATAAGGTTCCATTAGTTGAAAGAAGACTATCACATTTTTAATGGAAATTGCTCCAAACAAGACATAAAGTCACTTGATATAAGGAGGTAAAAATAAATACTACTTCAAGATAAAAAAAAAAAAGGTAACTAGCCAACGATAAGTGTCAGATGGATAGATTCTGATGCAGAAAACAGCAATTCTTCCCCCTTTGTCAGAAGCATTGCTCATGGAATGTGAGGGCTAGAAGACGAAATTAAGGAAAGTAAGGATTACGAGGTTGCCAATAGTAAACCTAAGGTCTACTTTCTATTCTCCAATTTGTAATTTGTATTCGCAAAAGATGCTTGTTGATGTTGGTTTTATAGCTCGCAGTTCATCACCACCACCACCACCACCATCATCATCATCATCATCATCATCATCATCATCATCATCATCATATTCGGTTTAACATCCGTTTTATTTGCTGGTATGTGTTAAACATCTTTTTAAAAATTGTCCAGATTTCTATTTATTCCTCTTGTAACGTAGTACACGTTTATGCACGTAGATCCAACGCATAGTATCAGAGTACGTCGCAAAGAACATAGGACAAGTAATAACTCGACTCCTTTTTTCTTCTTTTTTAGTAACGACATTTATTTCCTCATTCTCCTGCAGCGTATAACTTCTTATGACAGCTGTGACGTCACTCACGTTTCAAATGTGCTCCTCTTCTCTGACACTTGTCGTCTTGAACGTGCTGCACATGCTCTTTTTATAGTCTTTTTCTTTGCGCACGGCTCAGCATTTGCATGCGTGCATCTGAACTCTCTTACACTCTTTCTCTAAAGTCCATCTTCATCACTTCCTCCGATGTTTTCTTTGAACTTTCCCTGCAAACTAACCCTGCTTCCTCAACTGTTCCACATCTACTGATCCAAGTACTCTTATCCATTCTCTGGTCATCATATACAGTTTAATGGCAGTTTTATATGCTGGCATGCGTTGGACGACTTTTAGAAATTGTCTTCTAAACAAACTCATTTTTGCTCAAGTCTTTCTTTCTGAAGTTCGTCTTTATCACTTCCTTATGCAATGTTGTTCTGGAACCAACACCTTGTAGCCTCAGTCACAAAAGAGACAAAGAACTTTAACTCGCTTGTTTTGTTGTGCAGCAATATTTATTTCCTCATTCTTTCATACTGCTGTGACGTCCCTCACGTGATTGTCTTCTCAAACGTCATCCATGCCTCTAATGTGATCTTGAACGTTATTCCTATCTCTAACGTGATCATTATCTTCCTTTTTTATAGTCTTTTTTTCTTTATCAGTGACGTCATTTCACGTGAATTTGCATATGTGCATCTGTGCTATGTTTCATGTTTTCCTTGTCCTTCCCTTGTGAACTGAACTTGCTACCTCAACTGTTCTACATCTATTAATCCAAGCACTTTCATCCATTTTTTTTTTTTTTTTTTGTTTTTTCATAATCATATTCGATTTAACGTCAAAAGTGAAAATATTTTCAAGCTTTCATCGTTACGGAATTTGCGTTTCTTTCGCCTTACTCATTTTTTAAGAAGAATTATTTAAGGATTTGGATTTCGTTTCGATACAACCATAACTACAATGAGTATCCCCGTTATTTTCAAATTTTCACTGTTATGGAATTTGCGTTTCATTTGCTTGACTCTTTAAAAAAAGAAGAATCACTGATGGATTTCGTTTTTACTTTGATTTCTTTCTCAGAACTGCTCACCTTTGGAACACTGTTCCACTGGCATGCTTCCCAGCTAAATACAACATGGTAGCCTTCAAATCTAATGTACACAAGATTCTGTTAAGTCGTCCCCATAAATAATCAAATTCAACTCAATTTTCACCATTAACGATTACTTCACTACCACCCTACATTCATTAACCCTTATCCTTGAGTGGCCTTCTGGCCGTGATAAGTGATGACCGTCAAGTAAAAAAAAAAATAAATAACCATAACTATGATAAGGATCTCTGTTATTTTTGTCAAGATTGGAACTATTTTCAAATTTTTACTAGTTATGGGCAAATATCTCCACTGCCTTGTGGATGCCTTGGAGAAGCGAAGGGTTAAAGGAGTAAACCCTGACAAAAAATCCAGTTTGAAGTCCCGATAGGCAAACGATGAAGCACTGCAACACCTTCCTGGCAACTCCTGTAGTTGCACTTGCTGTGACCGTTTTGGTTTGTCTTTCTGTCAGACTTTATCTGCAATGTTGAGACGGAGGACCTCGGTAACTGGGCAAACCTAGATCTCCTTATCACCTACGCAGGCCTGCATCCAGAGAGGCAACTCCAGCTTTAGCTTTATAGCTTAAATGTCAAATCCTTCTTTAACACTTCCTTGCATGTTTTCCTTGGCTTTAAGGCCCTGTCGGTGGGGCGTTAGGATACGCTGACTGCCCCCCCCCCTGTAGAGAGTAAAAGTCCCTCAATGGGGATCCTGGATATGATCTTAAACTATATCCAGTGGTGAGGCCCCAGTTTGTGGGCTTTGGGGAGTGTGGAGCCACCCTTTAATTACCATTACTCCCAGGTTCACTCTGACCTGGAGTGGTAGTACCTGTTAGGGTCCCAACTATGGGTTAAATAGAAACCGACGTGAAAACAACAAATATATTCTATTAAAAAAATTTTTCTTCAAAATCTTTGGATTCGGCATTAAATAACCCGAAAAGGGTTGATATGCCATAAAACAAAAACAACCAACCAACCAACCTTGGCTTTAACTTGTAAACTGTCCTTTCTTGCTCAACTGTTCTATATCCAACTAAATGAAGGAACAGTATAGTAAGCATCAGCAGCAGGAAGGTGACGGTGACAAAGTGGTTAACAACACGAACTGACAAGGTGAGCATGCCAAGTTCGAATCCAGTTTGTTTCTCTGCAACCTCTCTCCCACAGAAAAGACGTCGCAAGCCTATCTTTGTTTTATCTTTGTTTTATCATTATTTCAATGGCAGGTGCTCGTCTGAACTCCAATCTCTGGTCCCCCTTCGCCAATCTTTTCCAAAAAACACCCGTCTAGCTGAATCCACTGTCAAAAATTTTCCCCACTCTTTATCTGTGCCTAAATCAAAACGTAGATTCCATGAACAAAGCTTCTTTCTTTGCACGCCTGTGGAACTCTGTTCCGTCTGCCTGCTTCCCACCTGACTACGACCTGGATGTCTTCAAGTCCAACGTAAACAAATTCCTGATGAACCGCCCCCTTAAGTAGACACTTCATTAAATCTCTACACTAACATACTGTAGTTGCAATAACCCTTAACCCTGAGTGGTTTCCGGGCCTTGATAAGTGGTGACCACCGTGTAAAAAAAAAATAAAAAATAGAAACACTTTCTTTTAGGGGTGTAGGAAACCTTCACATGGTTCCTCTGATATCTTTCTTGAGGGAATTCTAACTAGAAAGATATTGGAGAAACAAATGCCAAGGATACTTATCTGATTAATACGAAATAAATGAATGATTCTTGACAATAACACAGGCTCCTTCAGTCTTTGACAGACTATGGATACCCACGAAGGGATGACTGCACGTGAAATTTGTGTGGCAGGAGTTGCGCAATCTCCAACCACACCTCTCCTAAGTCGACATTGTTAAAAACCAGTGGCAAGTGACGTGTATGTATGGAACGACTGAAAACAAATGCTGAGATAAGCGGAGAGCACATACAGCGCCTAGAATTCCCAAATGGTCACCCATCTGGTACTAGCCAGGCTCAACGTTGCTTAACTTCGATGATTTGACAAGAACTGGTGTATCAACACGATTATGCCGTATAGACTCAACAACAACGAACAATAAAAACACCAGTATCAGCCCACTTGAAGTATCAGTTCTTCAACAACACAACAACTGTTTGTGACTTTAATTACAAATATTGTAAGTAATTTGAAAAAATATGACTACAGTTTTTGACGGGATGAGTAAGAATGAAAAGACTTGAAAAAACATTTTGCCTGCTTTTAAATTATATAATTTTCCATGGATGAGTATTTCTTCCACAAAAACACTTTTAGTTAGAGATATTGGCAACCTTTACATGGGCCTTCCCATGAGTATCTGGTATCTTTGTTGAAAGAATTAAAAAAAAAAAAAATATCGGAGAAACAACCGCCAGGAATAATCATCCGGTTCACACGAAATGAATGACTGATGCTCAGCAATAAGCAGCAGCTCACTTGAAGTATTAGTATTGTTTGTAAACAAGTTTGACAGCTATTTGTGACTTTAATTATAAAAGTTATTGGTAAGCTGGAAAGTAATAGAAAAAGTGTGCTGTCATCTTTTTTTTTTTTTTTTTTTTTTTTTTTGGTGGCATCAGCACGGCAAACCAATAATAGAAATAATGAAGATTTGAAAGAACATTTTGTCGTCGTTTTTTTTTTTTTTTTTTTTTTTTTTTTTTTTTTTTGTTGGCAGACAAATGTAAACAGTGTTTATACCGGCTGAAATATTTATTCTGTCCTTTGGCCGGGCACAATCCGGGCGATCAGATGTGTCCGTGCTGAGTGAATCAGCCAACCCAGCCATCCATCTCGGACGTGAAGATTTACGATTGGCAATTGATGAATGAAATGGTACACTCCAACGCCAACTGATCGATTTCCGCCGACTGTGAAGACATCATAGATTTTGGCTCGACTCATAAAGCGATGATTTGTGGGGAAACAAGTCCAATCTATCATCAATCAGGTGAAACATCTCTACACGATGCCTGTAGACCACCTACCCAAATAATTCTTTAAATAAAAAAACCGTCCTCTCTCTCCCCCTCTACCCCCTTTCCCTCTCTTTGATTGAAGTAAATACTCTTTTTATCATTTTATTTCTGCGTTTCCGATTAGATAATGGTATTTTAATATTGCGATTGTCATTAGTTCATTTTCTGTTAAACTAGCTCCAACCACTATAAACGATTTTCCCCACTCTCTATCTGTGCCTAAATCTAAAGACAGATTCCATGAACAAAGTTTCTTTCCCAGAACTGCCCACCAGTGGAACATTGTTCCGCCGGTCTGCTTCCCGGTTGAATTCACCATAGTAGACTACAAATCCAATGTAAACACGTTCCTGTTAAACTGTTTGCATAAACAATCAAATTCTACCTAATTTACACAATTAATGATTACGTTCATTAACCCTTATCCTTGAGTGGCCTTTGAGCTTTTACAAGTGGTGACTCCGAAGAAAAAAAAGATTTTGTCACTTAAGGTTATCCATATTAATAGAGTAATGTTGTCAGATCTGGGAGGAAGGGGACCTGCTCAGAACACACTTTCCTGCTTTAAAGGGTTGAAAACTGGTTTCGAAATCTAGTCGGCGATGTTATTTTCTCCTCCTTGCAAACTTTTTCTCACAGAAGAGACGTTGCTAGTCTATCTTTGTTCTATAATTATTTTCATGGCAAGTGCTCGACTGAGCTTCAATCTATGGTGCCCCCCTCCTTGCAAAACATTCACAACAAACACTCATCTAGCTGAATCAATTAAGTCCTAATATTATTTCGGGGATCATCAGTATATATATATATATATATATATATATATATATATATATATATATATATATATATATATATATATATATATATAAGAGACACTTTCTGTGTGTGTGTGTGCGTGTGGGTGAGATCCTTCCTACTAGGTGCCGAAACGGCTGAACCTATCTTTTGCAAATTTCACATAAAACTAGCAGTATTCTTAGATATGTTTTGTACAGAAATTCATTCGATAGGTATCGAAAAGCGAAAAAATCCAATCTGAAAAAGTCTTTATTTCTTATAAATAAAAACGAATTTTTACAGATTAATATTTTAACATTACACCAGCCAAGGGAGATAATTCGTCAAACCCAAATATCAAGAAACACTCGTCTAGCTGAATACACTATCAATAATTCCCCCCACTCTTTATCTCTGCCTAAACTTAAACGTAGATTCCATGAACAAAGCTTCTTTCTTAGAACTGCACACCTGTGGAACTGTCTTCCGCTTTCCTGCTTTCCAGCATGTATGTAAATTTATGTAAAAAAAAAAATATATCAGTTGACGTGATATTGTAAACCAACACAGACGGAATTTGATGAACGACATTATCATTATTATTTTTTGTATTTTTTATTTTTATTTTTTTGCGAATTAGTCCAAGAGCAAATTATTCCTCATAGTATATAATATTTAATAGAGGATTGGTTCTAAAGTAATACGTACACAATTTGCATAAATTAAAATATCATGTTTAAGCATATTGTACAACCAGGCAATTCCGGGCGTCCAGCTAATATATATATATATATATTGTTTCCCTAGTATTGCTGTTACATAATGAGGCTTGCGTTTGTATTAAAAAGTTCGAGTGATACTTTAAATGTCAGAGGGGACCCTATACGGAAGTCACAGAAATAGCCCAAAAGAGTTGCCAGAAATATATAAAGAACTTCCATTGAAAAAAAAAAAGAAAAAATGGAAGAATGGGCCAACCAACAGCGTGCCAAATATTTTCTGGATAAATTCACCCAGAACTATATAGATAAAAAAATGGCTGCATAGACTGGCTGTGAAAAGAGTACAAGGAGAGAATTATAATGGCTGCCCAAGATCAAGACTTGATGATTAGTGCTGTTAATAAAATGAATGGTTTAAGCAATGACAGCCTTTGCAGGTTCTGCCACACAGAAGTAGAGAGTGTGAGCCACGTGACATCTAGCTGTAAGGTTCTGCTGGGGGGATGGCTGTTGTATGACCCAACACAGTGGAGTGTGTAAATATTTATACTAGACGATCTACAAAAAGCTGAATATCAAATGCACCAACAAGTCCTGGGAACATGTTTACCAGAAAAAACAGTCGAGAATAAGTCATACACCATCCACTATGCCTATGCAATTCTTACAGCCACGTACCTAGAAAACGGAGCCATAAAACCTGGCATAGTGATATGGGACAAGAAAGAGTAAGAAGCAACCTTAGTAGAAGTTAGTGCCTTCAATGATGCTGGAGTTAAACAGAACTGAGAGGGAAAAGATAACGAAATATCAAGAACTGATATATGACATGAAAAGAAACTGGAATCTTAGAAAGATCTCTATCATCCCAGTAATTATAGGAGCACCTGGACTCATGAAAAAGAATTTCAAAAAACTACCTGGCAAATATACCTGGTAGAACCAAGTGCAAGAGAGATTCAAACAAGTGCACTTAAAGGGAAAGTCAGAATCTAAAAAAGATCTCTCAGTTGGAATATTTTAGTTAGCGGGTGAATGTTTGGCATCTGGTAGGATGCCCCATCCCTAGCTTGAACAAAATGATAAGAAAATAAAAAAAAAAAAGCATAAAACCACGTGATTTCTAGGGGGGGTGTATTTTCTGTCTCCTTGTTCGCACGATTTCAAGCAGAAAAGACGTTTCTAGGTTCTGTCACTAATAAAAAACGCCAGAGTGTACAGTATGGCTGGGTGTAGCGAAACGAGCTATCCGTGTCTCTGTATTTTTGCCTCACCCCACCCCCTTATTCACATGTACAAAAGTAGCATATCACTCTGATATTTTCTATGACCATCTTATAACATAGCATTACTTTCGACCAAGAGAAGAAAGTAACAGGCATTTGTATTCAGTGAAAGTATGTATAGAAGTGAAACCTGGTCAGTTAGGGTTGAGGATATGCGTTGCTGGAGGAGAAACAATATGAGAATTATATGATGGATGCGTAATGTGAGTCACTAAGACAGGTTTAGTTTTGATGGCTTTAGATTAAATCGGGACAGTAGAGGGAGATGTGTGCAGAACAGGAGACTTCGATGGTATGGTCACATTGAAAGAATGAATGAGAGTTCTTGGGCTAGTAGATGTAGGACAGTTGAAGTAGCATGATCTGTTTACAACAGAGGAAGGTCAAGAAAGACATGGGAGGAAGTTATGAAGGTAGACGAGGAAAAGAAAGGCAAACATAGACCTGGCCAGAGATAGGTTAGTTTTGAAGTCAGTTTCTTAAAGATTTCCAACACATACCAGCATGTGAAATGGATGTGGCTATTTGGTTGTTTTGTTTTACGGCATGTCAACCCTTTTTGCGCTACTTAATACCGAATCCAGTAATTTTGGGAAAAGTTTTTATGCTTCAAGCTCTTTATATTTCAGATATTCAGTCATGAAGTTTAATTTTGTAGAGGAAAAATTCTGTTTTTGTTTGTTTGTGCAGAACATGATTGAGTTTCGCACAGGGAAAAGAAAAAAAATACTGATATCCATGATTGGTGCATTTAAAGTCAGGAGGAAAATGGATGATGATGATGATGATGATGATGATGATGGTGATGATGATGGTGATGATGATGATGATGATGATGATGATGATGATGTGACGTAATGAGCTTAAGGTTTCATTGCATTCGTTAATCAACTTCTTAGTTTCTGTTATAAAAATAAACAAACTGAAAAAAAAAAAAATGTTCGTTGCTTTTTCTTAAGAAAAATAAACAAAAAAAATCATAAAAAAACACAAAAAGGAAAAGAACAACTGGTTATCTGCTTAGCAATTCACTTAAAAGGATTGAAACGAAGAGGAAGAAAAAAAGTCGTTTTTATTTGTTTTTATTCAAATTACTAAAAGCTTTCTCAGAAGAAGAAAAAAAAAACTATAAGTACATTTTAAGGTTAGAATTCGCAACGAACTTTCATTGCATTTAATTTCTTTATCCACTCTTTTTGTGAATTAAATGACTCTTCTGCCGAATTTCCATTTGGATAAAGATTTGTCAGGATTTTCTGCATTTTAAAAAAAAATCTTTTTCTTCATATTTTTAATCTTTTGATGCATGGAAATTATTAAATCGTAAACCGTGTACACAAGCGTTGAAATTTAAGATTTTTTTTTTTTTTAGATATGGCTTGATCATTCGGAAAATTTGAATTGTTCGGACTACTGTTCTCTTCTTCGTTGTTATTCTCACAACATTTCAACTAATATAACCTCTGCCCCCCCCCCTTAAGACGCATCTTGTCGAATTACGGAATTTGTACGGGATTTCGAGTTGAGCATTTTATTTATTATTTTAATTTCTGTGGACGTCCAACACGAACGCAGACACCAAGATATTATTGTTCTATCTTAGAACAAAGCACATACTACACTTTGATCCTAAACTCAAAACCAAGAAAGTGCATTTTGGTTCAAATTTTATATGCCATACGAAAGCAATATAAAATAAAAATTTTAAGAAAGTGTTTTTTGCATTTGCCTCTTCAGTAATCGGATGATATTTTTACAAGGGAGTCACCACTTATCAAGGCCTAAAGTTCACTCAAGGTTAATGAGTGTATCGTGGTCTCCAGGACAACAGTGTAGTAATCGTTAGTGACGGAAATTGTATAGAATTTGATTATTTAAGGGGACGGCTCAACAAGAACTTGTTTACATTGGACTTGAAGACGAGCATAATGTAGTCATCTGGAAAGCTGGCCTATGGAATAGAGTTCCACAGGCGGGTAATTCTAGGAAAGAAACTTTGTTCATGAAATTTGCATTTAGATTTAGGCACAGATAGAGAGTGAGAGAAATTGGTGATAGTTGTTGTTGCTAGACAACGATTTGGCAAGGGAGCACCATAGATTGAAGCTCAGACGACCACTTGAAAATAATGGAAAAGGAAAAAACCGTATCCGTTAAAAACGAACATTAGCATAAAAATAACCCCATTTATATTTTTTGTATAAAAGTAACCCCATTTATATTATTTATAAATAATGATAGAAAAGAAGAGTGACAATTTATAACATATGTAAAAAAAATATTTCTATTATTTTTAAAACAACTTTAATAGTTTATTTTGGAAGTATAATCCACAAAGAAAATAAATAACCCACTTTTAACAGAGAAATTACGAGATGTACCTCTGATGATAGATAGATAGATAGGTAGATAGATAGATAGATAGCTGGATAGATAGATAGATAGATGGATAGATAGATAATTAGGTAGATAGATAATTAGATAGATAGATAGATAGATAGATAGATAGATAGATAGATAGATAGAGGTTTCATATCTCATCATACTGCACATACATAAATTATTTCTTTAGCCAACAGTGGTAATGCTCTGCTAGTTAGTAATGGCGAAATTTCCCTTAATTTACAAATCACATCCTAAGATCATTCATAGATATTTATGCGGACGACAGTACCATCTATGGCAACACTTTAAAGCCCGTAAATGACCAAGTTCTCTCTGATTGTCTCTCCTCTGATCTTGAGCATGTGGTTCAATGGAGAAAGAGGTGGTTGGTTAATTTTTAATGCATCTAAAACCAAGTTTCTATCTTTATATCTTCAACGCTCTGATCCCCGTGTGAAATTTTTTTTTTTTTTTTTTTTACATGGAGGTCACCACTTGGGGACAAGGGTTATTGTGTGTACAGTAATCGACGGGACAGTATAATAGTAATCGTTAGTATTGGAGTTTTGATAAAGTGTCTTACTTAAGGGGGTGGTCATCAGGAATTTGTTTATGTTGAACTTGAAGACATCCAAGTTGTAGTCAGGTGGGAAACAGGCAAACGGAACAGAGTTCCACAGGCGTGCACTTCTAAGAAAGAAGCTTTGTTCATGGAATCTACGTTTTGATTTAGAGATAAAGAGTGGGGAAAATTATTGACAGTGGTTTCAGGTAGACGGGTGTTTATCATGAAAGATTGGCGAGGGCGACCAGAGATTGAAGCTCAGACGAGCACTTGCAATGGAAGTAACGATAAAACAAAGACAGGCTCGCAACATCTATTCTGTGGGAGAGAGGTTGCAGGAAAGAGAAAAGGGCATCCCCCACTAAGCCACAAAGTCTATTTTGTACTCTGTCAAGGCAGGGTAGGCTGGTTTTAGCAGCACCTGCCCAGATATGGCAGCAGTACTCCATCTTTGGACGTACTTGGCTTTTATATAGATATTGAAATGAATGGCTCACGTCTTGGGAAGGCTCCATGTTTTGACAAACTCCTGGGTTTGACCTTTACTTCTGATCTGAAATGGAACATGTACATCAAATCTCTTGCTAAGGTTACTGGAAAAATGGCGGGATCATTGTACCACTTCAGTAGATATCTCACTGCCGATGCACTTCTCTACCTGTACAAGAACCAATACGTCCTAGGATGGAGTACTGTGTTATATCTGGGTAGGAGCTACAAGAAAGGACTTATCCTGCCTTGACAGAGTTCAAAATAGACGATGTAGCCTTGTAGGGTATGCCTTTTTCTCTTCTCTGCAACCTCTTTCTCACAGAAGAGACGGTGCGAGCCTATTTCTGCTTTATTGTTATTTTCATGTCAAATGCTTGTCTGAGCTGTAATCTATGGTCTCTCTTTGCCAAACTTTACCAAAACTAACTGTCTAACTGAAAACACTATCAATAATTTCTCATACTCTTTATCTGTGTCTTAATGTGATTACTACACTATTGTTCCAGTGACCACTATATACTCATTAACTCTTATACTCGAGTGGCTTCCTGGCTTTGATAAGTGGTGACTCCTTTGTAAAAAAAAAACAAACAATAAAACCTATCTCTTTCTAACTTTTGTAGCCATAACAGTACCAACTCCCCCACCCTGATCCAATCGTATCATCACGGTAATAAAACTTCTGAACCATTTCAATAGTTTCGTCATTCAAATATACTAGAATGCCACCTATAAATCTGGTCCTTATAAATCTGGCCCCTAATCACAGCAGCCCCTTATGTCTCTATGATAATTTGCCTTCTTTAGGATGAATTAAAGTAAAATATTTTTTCTATATAAATAAAACAGTAGATGCATATATATATATACGTGTGTTTGTCTGACCGTCTGTGTAAATATTTAACCGATAAACACTTAAACTACTGGTTACATCTACTAATGTACTATTAATACATCTATCAATGTAGTACATTAATATTAACAGTATTGTATTGCCTCGCCAAACATTCACAATGGAAAACTTGTCTAGCTACAACCGCTATTAATAATTTCACCTACTCTCTATCTGTGACTATCCATGGATTCCGTGAACAAAACTTCTTTTCTAGAACTGCATACCAGCTGACTACAATAGGGTCTTCTTCAAGTACAATGTAAACAAGTTCTTATTAAACCGTCTCCTTAAATAATAAAACAGTACGAAATTTCCACTACTAACGATTACAACACCATTGTCCCAATGGCTATGCTACACTCCTTGAGTGACCCCCGGGCTTTGCTAATAGCTGACCCATTTGTAAAAAAAAAAAATTAAAAAAAAAAAATGAGAAATAAAAAATATGCGCACGTACATGAGTTTAGGGTGTCAAACCTAACCAAAAAGAAATAAAATACACCCAAAACAAGATGAGGAACAAAGTTACAGAAACAAATAAAGTTCCAGGAAGTTGGAAAAAAAATCGATGAAGTCATCGATGCTCCTGGAATCGCTTTCCCTAAATCATACATGTATTGATCAAGTGTATTGATAAAAGACAGAAAACGCCTGTGCTCTCTTTCTCTGATTTTACTATCCAATGTGGACGTTACAAGTCATACCAATTATAAACTATTGTGACCCAACCTGATATGGATCGATGTTCAATCTGTAAGCTGATCCCTGATTTTATAATATATCAAATAAGAAAGATATTTCGTTTCTTATATTAATACACACAAAAAAAAACGCTGTTATTTTGTAAACAGATATTTTATCTTTTTCTTTTCAGGCTGTAAAACCTATTATTATCAAATATCTTGCATCACAGAGCTGCTTCTCAGCTAACTACAACAATGTCGTTGTCAAGTTCAATATAAACAAATTCTTGTTGAGCCGTCCTCTTAAATAATTATATTTTGTCAAGATTCAATCCATCGTCTGAAATTATCATTGTGCGTGTTACTATCTACTTGACACAGGAAATAAACAAAAAGTAAATATTTTAGATCTTTGACCAATTTCCTAATGTAAATTTAACATGAAATAAAACCCGCTTCATTTCCAGCAAATTGGGAGAGACGACTAAATGGTTATTCAGTTTTGGGACAGGAAAATTGGGATGTCATTGTATTTGTTTTTACCAACTCAAATGATTTTTTCTGTTTTAAATATACTTTTATACAAAAAAATGTAAATTGGGTTCATTTTTATGCATATAATATAAATGGGGTTATTTTTATATAAAAAATAAAAATGAGGTTATTTTTATAAAAAAATGTAAATGTAGTTAATTTTTATATAAATAATATTATTGTTTTTTTTTATAGAAAAAAATGTAAATGGGGTTATTTATATGAAAAAATATAAATGGGGTTATTTTTATAAAAAATGTAAATGGGGTTAATTTTAATACAAATAATATAAATGCCGTTATTTTTATATAAAAGATAAAAATGGGGTTATTTTTATAAAAAAATGTAAATGTAGTTAATTTTTATATAAATAATATAAATGGGGTTATTTTTATACGAATGATATAAATGGGGTTAATTTTTATACAAAAAGTATAAAAGAGGTTATTTTTATACAAATAATATAAATGTGGTTATTTTTATACAAATAATATAAATGGGGTTATTTTTTACAAATAATATAAATGAGGGTATTTTTATACACAAAATATAAAAGTTTTTTTAATGCAAAAAATGTAAAATGTAAAAAAATATAAATGGGGTTATTTTTATAAAAATGTAAATGGAGTTAATTTTGATACAAATAATATAAATGGGGTTAATTTTATATAAAAAATAAAAATTGGGTTATTTTTATATAAAAAATGTAAATGGGGTTAATTTTTATATAAATAATATAAATGGGGTTATTTTTATACAAATAATAAATATAGGGGTATTTTTATACAAATAATATAAATGGGGGTTGTTTCTACAATTAATATAAATGGGGTTATTTTAACACAAATAATATAAATGGGGTTATTTTTATACGAATAATATAAATGTGGGTATTTTTTTACAAATAATATAAATGCGGCTATTTTTATACAAATGATATAAATGGGGTTATTTTTATACAAGTAATATAATTAGGGTTATTTTTATACAAATAATATAAATGGGGGCATTTTTATACAAATAATATAAATGGGGGTTGTTTCTACAATTAATATAAATGGGGTTATTTTAATACAAATAATATAAATGGGGATATTTTTATACGAATAATATAAATGTGGGTATTTTATACAAATAATATAAATGCAGCTATTTTTATACAAATGATATAAATGGGGTTATTTTTATACAAGTAATATAATTAGGGTTATTTTTATACAAATAATATAAATGGGGGTATTTTTATACAAATAATATAAATGGGGGATTTTTATACAAATATTATAAATGGGGTTATTTTTATAAAAAAATGTAAATGGGGTTAATTTTTATATAAATAATATAAATGGGGTTATTTTTATACAAATAATATAAATGGGGTTATTTTATACATATAATATAAATGGGGGCATTTTAATACAAATAATATAAATGGGGTTATTTTTATACCAATAATATATACGTGGGTATTTTATACAAATAGTATAAATGGGGCTATTTTTATACAAATGATATAAATGGGGTTATTTTTATACTAGTAATATACATGGGATTATTTTTATAAAATAATATAAATGGGGTATTTTTATACAAATGATATAAATGGGGGATTTTTATACAAATATTATAAATGGGGTTATTTTTATACATTAATATAAATGGGGCTATTTTTATACAAATAATATAAATGGGGTTATTTTTATACAAGTAATATAATTAGGGTTATTTTTATCCAAATAATATAAATGGGGTTATTTTATGTAAATAATATAAATGGTGTTATTTTTATACAAATAGTATAAATGGGGTTATTTTATACTAATATTTAAATGGGATTACTTTTATACAGAATATATAATAGGGATTGTTTATATACAAATAATATAAATTGTGTTATAGTTATACAAAAATATAAATGGGGTTATTTTATACAAATAATATAAATGGGGTTATTTTTATTCAACTAATATAAATGGGGTTATTTTTATACAAATAATATAATTGGGATTACTTTTATACAAAATATAATTGGGATTGTTTTTATTCAAATAATAAATGGGGTTATTTTTATCCAAATAATATAAATTGGGTTATTATTATTATACAAATAATATAAATGGGGCTATTTTATACAAATAATATAAATGAGGTTATTTTTATCCAAATAATATAAATGGGGGCATTTTCATACAAATAATATAAATGGGGTAATTTTTGTACAGATAAAAATAACCCCATTTATATTATTTGTATAAAATAAACCCATTTATATTTTTTGTATAACTATAACACAATTTATATTATTTGTATATAAACAATCCCTATTATATATTTTGTATAAAAGTAATCCCATTTAAATATTAGTATAAAATAACCCCACTTATACTATTTGTATAAAAATAACACCATTTATATTATTTGCATTAAATAACCCCATTTATATTATTTGGATAAAAATAACCCTAATTATATTACTTGTATAAAAATAACCCCATTTATATTATTTGTATAAAAATAGCCCCATTTATATTAATGTATAAAAATAACCCCATTTATAATATTTGTATAAAAATCCCCCATTTATATCATTTGTATAAAAATACCCCATAAATGGGGTAATTTTTGTACAGATAATATAAATGGGATTACTTTTATACAAATAATATAAATGGGATCGTTTTTATACAAATAATATAAATGGGGTTATAGTTATACAAAAAATATGAATGGGGAGTTTTTTATACAAATAATATAAATGAGGTTACTTTTATGGTTTGGTTGTTTTTGTTTTACCGCATATCAACCCTTTTCAGGTTATTTAATGCCGAATCTAGTGATTTTCAAGAAAAATATTTTAATAGAATATATATATATATTTTTAAATCGGTTTCTATTTAACCCGTAGTTGGGACCCTAACAGCTACTACCACTCTGGGTCAGAGTGGACCTGGTGGCAATGGCAATTAAAAGTTGGCTCCACACTCCCCAATACCCACAGCCTTGAGCCTCACCATCGGATATAGTTTAAGGTCATATCCAGGACCGGGGTTACTTTTATACAAAAAATATAAATGGGGTTATTTTTATGCGAATGTTCGTTTTTAACAAATACGCTTTTTTTTCATTTTCTGTTTAACTTGTAGAACTCTATTATATACAGCATACTCACGTTAATATACTGTTTCCGGTTAGATCACCAAAGATCACCAAAGTTAAGCATTGTTGAGCTTGGTCAGGATTAAAATGGGTGACTATTTGGGAATACCAGAAGCTGTATGTGCTATCCGCTTATCTCGGCATTGTTTCCAGTCGTCCTGGACTTCTACTTGCCACTGAAATCAAGCTGTACCTATTCAGATAAGGAGTGGTTAGATATTGTGGAACCCTTGCTTCACAAATAAGCGCATGTCAGCCATTATTCTTCCAGGATGATAAAATCATCATCGTCGTTTCGATGGACAAACATCTGAAAGAATCTTGACAAACATCTTGCATATATGTTCTTTTTATAAATTGAAATTAATGTTTTATTTCATTCAACTCCAAACACGTGACCAAATTCACCTGACCTGGCAGAGTGTGCAAACATTTCGTGGAGCCTTCTAGTCTGAAGAATTACGATATTTAAGAAAGATCTGCAGTTCTTAATAATTGTATTTTCTTAACACACTAGGAGAAAATCATTTTTTTTTCTAACACGTTATCATAAAAAGATGAAATGAGATAAAAAAAAAAATACATTTAATAAAATTAAAAAAAAAACAAATAATAAATGAAAGCTCAGATTTTTTCCCCGGAATTATGAAAAAATAGGCCATGACAAGAATTAAACAAATATTTTTTTTCATCACGGTTATTGTTATGGTTTAATATCTTTTTTGTAATCGGAGAAAAAAAAAACAATTATGAATTATTGGTAAGCGATGGAGTCATCGTCCAATCAACAGAATATAATGACTCAAACAAACAAATACAATAAGCAACAACTTGTTGGTAATTACTGTTTGCTATCTGTGGGGTGTGATGTGGGAGGGTCTTCCGTGTGAGTGAATCTCCGGTGTGTTGGGGGACTCTTATGCAGGTGCACACTGTGAAAATTAGACAATCTGAACTTGATTGCATGAGGTATTTATTTCTCTCTCACCGCGAGAAATGTGACACAAGGGTCAGAAACTGGGATTGAAAAGTCATCACCCTTGAGGAGAAGCATTCTGACCCGCAAAATAGTGTCTGGGCAGCTCTGTCGGCATTCCCCGGTATCAGGCGATTAGAAATAAAATAACCTCTTCTAAAAGAACGAAAGGCAAAACTTGGGAGGGTGGACCTGCTAGAACTATACAGGACTGGCTTCATATCGCAATCAACAGGGAAAAAGTCATTACAAAAATGATGGTGGAAACTGCGCAAGCCAAACTTCAAGTACAAATGGTATTTATTCTTACCATCTTCATGTACGCTTTCAAGACTTGGACTGTATATGTCATACAGGTCAAGAAACTGAACTATTTCCGCAATCAAGTGGTAAGACAAGATATTAGACACAAAGGTTTTAGTTCAGTCAATTTCCTGTCAGCATACATGCACTATGTTGCAACAGTGTTATGTTTCTTGGGCAGGTCATATATGCCGCATGTCCGATCCAAGGTTCCCACAACAGCTCCTTTGCACTGAGTTGACCAAAGACAAAAGAATCGTAGGATAACGGTGATCTAAAAATAATGATGAAATGAAAAAATAAAAAGCCCCTTACATAGAAAGTCAAGTAGTGATCTTTCTTCCATGTGTTTAGTGCCAAAAT
>NC_136518.1:61964324-61994324 GCF_053919585.1 Euprymna scolopes
TACCTTATAATTTTCTTCAACAATGCTTCAAGCAAACTACAATCTACTTATATATATATATATATATATATATATATATATATATATATATATATATATATGTGTGTGTGTGTGTGTGTGTATGTGTGTGTTTATGGAAAAATATGCTCATTCAATTATACTTCACCCTTTATTCATACCAATCCTTTTATTTATGAAGCTCGATGTATGCTTAATATAACTACAGAACATATATATAAATAAACAAGAAAAAAGTCTACATTCCAAATCCCAAGCTACTGTTTATCTTACCGTTTATTTCTTTCAGCATGTTAAAATGTTAAGTTCTTGACAGCATCTGGTTCGTAGCGCAGAAAAAAATCATATAATAACTATTATGTTAATTTTTTTAATATTTTCCGCCCTGACTCACTGAAAGAATAAGAACTCATTAATTTTAAAAAGAAAATAAGAAAGAATTTAGGCATGATTACATAAAAACGAAAAGAATCAAAGAGTAGTTGTAATTTCATTTTATGATATTATATATATATATATATATATATATATATATATATATATATATATATATATATATAACTACTTAATTTACTCACATAAAGTCAATATACGAAAGTATAGATTTATGCGTAAGCTTTAAGTATTTACTTCAAAAGTGCTTCATACGTAGGTAGAGCTAGTTAGTAAGTTATAAAGTGCATATGGCGATTAAGCTACGCTGAATATTCCGCGTTTCATCCACTCTAGGACTCAGGATTCTTCAGGCTTATGCGAGTGGATGAAATGCGGAATATTCAGTGTAGCTTAATCGCCATGTACACTTTATAACTTACTATATATATATATATATATATATATATATATATATATATATATATATATATATATATATATATATATATTGACGGCAAGTCATTATTCAAGCACGTCTAATTGAACACGACTGAGTTCTTTTTTCCTATTTTGTTGGATAACTTTTCAATTTGCTGGGCGTTTTTTTTTATTCCGGCTGGCATGTTGTATATTATGGCGCCTAAAAGTTGTTCTTCCGCCATATTCTCAAATGCTTTCAATCGGTACATCCGATCGTCGTCAGGAATGATTGCTGTTGTTGTCATTTTCTGTATTGAGGCTTGATGTATTTATAGTTATTTTTTTTATTGGTTTTAAAGGTGGTTGCAGGGTGGGTATGGGGAATTATTTAAATTTTTCATTTTGATTTTCTTATTTTCTTATTATGTATTTAGTTTTTTTTTGTTAGTTATTGAATACAGTTAGTATATATATATATATATATATATATATATATATATATATATATATCATAATTTATTATTTGGGTGTAAACAGTTACATATGGTCGCTACAAATAGCCATCTGTTTCAGTCAAAGAGTCTTCATCAGGCGACCTGGAACCTCTCGACGCCAAAAAGAAAAACCGTTTTTTTCTTTTTGGCGTCGGAGGTTCCAGGTCGCCTGATGAAGTCGCTTTGACTGAAACAGAAGGTTATTTGTAGTGACCATATGTAACTGTTTACCCCCAAATAATAAATAATATTTTGCTCTTTTTATTGAGCACGATTTAACAACCTCGTTGTCTTCATTAGTACTGACTTTTGAACACCTCAAACCTGGATATATATATATATATATATATATATATATATATATATATATATATATATATATATATATATACATACATACATATATCATAAGTTAGGAATTTAAAATTTGTGATTTGAAAAAGTTAAATTTCATATATAGAAATTTTATTGTATGCAAGACAAAATATACAGTATAGTAAAATATATTTCCTTAACCCATGAGTTTTCGATGTTTATACATCTCCTCGGAGGAAAATATTAGCAAATATTATAAAAGGTTTGCCCCTAATCTGCTAAAGGTAATAAACACAGAAAATTAAATTAAATGTTTTTAAAGTTTTTTTTAAATCATTTTAGCTACAAAGAATAAGGGAAATTGGATATTGATGGAGCAAAAAAAAAAAAAAGAAAAAAATTTTTAACCCCTAAATTATGATTTATTTGCTCTATCTAGGATATTGAGCAATTTTATTCAACCTGGAAAAGTAAAGAACAAGATATTCTAGATATTCTAAAATATTGCAGCTAAAAATTAATAATTTTATTATATCATAATTAGGATCATTTAATTCATTTTTATTTAAATTATAAAATTATTAATTCCATCTACTAACTAACTAACTAATGAATTAATTTTATTCAAACAATTTTCACTATATAAATATATGCAAATAATAGGGGGGAAATAAATTCAATCCAGCGACTGACACCCTTTCTAACTAAACAATAAACAACATATGCAAATAATAAATAAAATATTTATCAATATTCAAATTTTATTTTTAGCTGCTGCAATATTTTAAGTCTAAAAAATTCTTATTTTTTACTTTACTAGAATATCTTGTTCTTTACTTTTCCAGGTTGAATTTCTTGTCCTTTACTTTTCCAGGTTTAATAAAATCTTAAGAATATTACTTTTCATGCGCGCATTTTTCCATATAATCCATGATTTTTCCAGGCATTGCTTTTGTATTAATATATAAATTTATAATATTTATTAATGATTGTCAAAAAAAATTAGCTCTCAAACACACATTTATGCAATATTTATCATTCAATCACAGTAGTTCCGAGCCAGGGTCTCTACCGAGACTGCGGTTCATGAATTCGTGATCTGTATAGAGCGTAAACTAACAAAAAAGAAGATGGCACTCGATGTCTTTTTAGATATCGTTGGAGCTTTTGACAACATACCCTTCAGTAGTATGTTCAAGTCGCTACGAGAACTCAATGTGCCACCAGTACTCATCCGATGGATTGAGTATATGGTGAGGCACAGAACAGTTCAAGTAGAACTACTGAGGGCAACTGTTAAAAAGGGAAGTAGTTAAATGAAACCCCCAAAGTGGGATTTTATCACCTTTACTATGGAACTGTATGCTGCATCCTCTTTTAAAGGAGTTTAAAAATAGGAATATTTATGCCCAGGCTGCTGCTGATGACATCGCAGTGCTGATCGCGGGTTCAAAAGCATCATTGGTCAGACGCATTGCCAAAATGGCATTAAATATTCTTAATAAATGGTCTAATCGAAATGGATTAGAATTCAGTAGCCGTAAAACAGAAATGGTCTTGTTTACATATAAAAGCAATTGCCAACTTGGTGACCTTTTTCTGAGTGGACAGAAATTGAAACTTTCGCAGGAGGCAAGGCTGTTAGGGGTAATCCTGGACAGTAAGCTAACCAGGAAAAGCCACATAGAAAAGATTTTCTCCAAGGCGGCTGCAGCCCTTATGCAATGCAAACAAATTGTGGGGAAAACCTGGGCAGTTAACCCGCATGTAATGAGGTGGATATACATTGCTATGGTATGCCCCATTTTGTCCTATGCATGTGTTTCCTGGATCCGCGGGACAGAGAAACTGTACTTGAGGAAGAAACTCCAGAAGGTACAAAGACTTGCTTGTTTAATGACTCTTCAGCATATCCGAGCACACCTACTGGAGCATTAGAGATGCTGTTGAATATCCCTCCGATTAAAGAATTCCTGAAGGCAGAAGCGATACGGGGATCCTATAGAATAGATCTCATGTGTCTGTGGTGGTCAAGATCTGTTGGGACTACTGGAAAAACAAAGAGTCACGTGGATTTGTGTAATGAGGCTAGGAATGAACTACCGCTCTTGCATGTGCCGGGTGACCTTATGACTAAAACCAGATCATTTGAAAAGCATTTCACATGTATAGTTTATGACAGAACAGGCGCAAGAGATTACGAAAAAGAGCTGGAAAGCAACGTAATCAAATGCTAATATGATGGATCTAAAATGAATGATAGGATTGGTGCGAGTGTTTATATAGAATACTCAAACCACCTCACCTGTCAAAAATCTTATTATCTTGGTAAACTGAGGACGGTCTTCCAGGCAGAAGTCTTCACCATACAGGTATCATCGGATACAACACCAAACACCAGTCATGAGCTGGCACCATTGGATGTGGTACCAAACACCACCCCCGCCTTCACCGAAGAGCAGGATCTCAGACCTAAGTCTGACAAGTCAGCTCTAACATTCGGTAAACATCACGACAAAAACCGAAGAAAAAGGAGAGATAGCGCATGTTTAAGGCTTTTGAATCTGAGGTTCTGATCATGGAAGAGGTTCAGCAACAGGAAATAGCTATCCTTTCAGATAGTCAGGCAGCTATTAAAGCATTGGAGAATAGTACGGTAAGATTCCAAACCGTACTGTGCTGCATTGAAAATCTAAACCATCTAGGAAAAGAAAACCGCATATCTATTTCATAAGGAGAGTTAAAAAAAAATTAGTTATTAAAAAAAAGTTCGGTTTTTTAATTATAAAAACAACCGATACACGGGATTGAACCTAAAATCTTTCCACCAACCCCCGGTACTCTAACCGTTACGCTAACATGTCATATTGGCAAAATTGCAGTAAAAAATATTTATATACAAAAAAAAAGTTATGCAAAATAATAAAAAAAAGCGTTAGTCACTTATGTATGTACTTACTCTCCTGTTTGTGAGCCCACATATTTTGTTGTAACTTTTTTTCTACTTAACCAATTTTCGAAATTTCTTTTTCAAAATGTAGCTAATGAGGTGTTCTATCCAACTATATAACCTGTTAAAAATTTGGTTGCGGACGGAATTAGTGGTGGGGGTTTGAATGTGTCTCGATTCATTCAATTTCGGACTTAAGCATATATTCAACCACTACCGTGGTTGAATGATATATAAATATATATATATATATATATATATATATATATATATATATATATATATGTGTGTGTGTGTGTGTGTGTGTGTGTGTGTGTGTGTGTGTGTGTGTGTGTGGTCGTTAGCAGAACTCGGATACGAGTATACATTTTTGCTTATTAAGATTGAGCTAACCTCAGCTACAAATTGTTTTAAGTGATCCACGCGATACAACTTTGTGCCGCACGCACTTTAAGAGCAAAGAAAATAGCATTTTTAGCTAATGTCTAAATAGATGAAACATTGCATAAGTTAGTTTCCTTTTCTATTTTTTTAATTCATATATATATATGATTATGTGTGTGTGCGAGAGAGCGGGAGATAAATAGATATAGAAAGAGAAAGAAAGAGAGAGAGAGAGAGAGAGAGAGAGAGAGAGAGAGAGGAAAGAGATATACATATGACAAGAAATGTAGCTTACTCCCGTTTTCGACTGAAAGATTTCGATAACAACATCCAATGTGAGAATAATAGTTCGACTAAGCCAAACAATACAAATTATCAATCCTCATCTAAAAAAAAAAAAAAAAAAAAATGCTGGAGACTTTGAACTAAACTACTGTCTGATTATTTTCATTTATTTTAAATTTTGACGTTCTCTACTGAAAGAACGCATTAAGTTACTCCTAAATAAGACAGACAACCCAAAATGCAAAAAAGCACGTACGTGAGTTGCAGGAAAATTGAGCTGTTGCCTTTTTATGTTCATTACTGTTAATAATGAAGTTGTAGCAAGGGCCAGCAAGAAGCAATCGTTAACCCCTCGACACTGAAACCATAAATCACTGAAAAACGAAAGCAGATATAAACTTCATCACTTTCCTTCGTTTATGTTCTGCCAAATGCCACCCTCATCAATTAATCAATCCCATAACAGCGGTTCCCGCCGTTGAGTATTAGTGAAGCCTGAATGAGTTGATGTTCGCTTCGAGTCTTGTCACAAGAAAAAAACAAAAAAACAATTTGAAATCATGTACGTTTATCTCCCTTGTTGTTAGGTGATCGATAAGTGGGGTTATTCGATAGATTCTTCTTTGCAGCCAAGCAGACCATACATTCCATAACATCAAATATATTTTCATAATAATAAGAAAAATTCACGTCAGCATAAGCACGCAAACAGAAACAAAACGTATTATAAAACTGAACACACGCAAAAAAAAAGTATTAACTCCAATGTAGTAGTCGTGAATATTTACCCCCTTTTTTTACCCCAAATAAAGCATATGCCACTTGGAACATAAGGGGATACTATTTAGGATCGTGTATTACAGGTGACTGTGGGGAGTTGAGCAAAAAGATCTATGTTCACATTACGTTTAAATGTCTGTAGATTAGTACAGTCAGAGGAGTTGGAAACAGAAGGAATGCCAAATTGTAGACGTCCGAAGGGCGAAGGCTTTCCGGCATCTAGGGACCTTAGCAGTGAAAGGGGGTGGGATTTTGCTGCTTGCCGGGTCCGTACGTCGTGGGAAGCACACGTGCAGCGTGTTCATCAGAACACATTCTATTAAAGTACTTGTAAAACAGGCGTAGAGATGCAACATTGCGGCGATGGGACAGAGGTTGGGACTTGCAGCTTTTACAGTCTGAAAATGAAACTTCGACTGAGGGAATTAGTTTGCTTTTGACGGGACCTCACAACGTGATGCACACTCATGAAAAGGACAACTATTTTCTATAGAAATGTGAACTAAAATCTGTACAATTATATAAACTTCACTTTGTGTGTGTGTGTGTGTGTGTGTGTGTGTGTGCGCGCGCGCGTGTGCTGAGCCTTTACTAGATGTGTGACCATTTGGGAAGGCGAGGCGCTGTATGTACCTTCTGGGAAGGTTGGGCTTGGGCCCAGCATCCTCACCCTGTAAAAAGAACTTCTCGCTACAAAAGCATCTACAAAGTTGTAGATGGCCTATGCCCCCCCCCCCAGAGGCTATGGGTTAGGATGGTTTGTGTGTGTGTGTGTGTGTGTGTGTGTGTGTCTGAGAGAGAGAGAGAGAGAGAGAGAGAGAGAGAGAGAGAGAGAGAGAGAGAGAGAGATCCTGGCTACTGTAATCGAGTAATACAATTTAGAAAGTCGCGCTAATGAACGATGGTTAGTAATTGTAACTGGTAATATTCTTAAGCTTTAAGTTTATGGTTCATCTTTCGACGGTCCGCCAAGGCTGTTAGACCCGTCCGTAATCATATTTTTGTGCGGAGGAACATCAGATGTTTTGTTCAAAATCTCTACTGTTATATATAAGTCACTTTGTGTCTGAGTTCCTTCCTCAGAGGTTCCGAAACGGCTAAGCCTATCTTTTGCAAATTTCACACAAAGCTAATTTATGTGTCTGGCAATGTTCTTAGATATGTTTTTTTTTTTTTTTGTTTTTTTTTTTACAGAAATTCATCCGATAAGTATCGAAAATCGAAAAAATCCGATCTTAAAAACAGTCTTTCTTCTCTTATAGATAAAAAGAATGTTTACAGGGAACATTTAACGTTACGCCGGTGTAACATTAGCTGATGTAACATTAAATATTCCCCTGTAAAAATTCTTCTTTTTGATCTATAAGAGTAAGAAGACTATTGTTAAGATCGTCAAGCCCAAGTATCAGCTAACATGCAAACAAACACAGACGGAATTTGATGAACGACACTATCATTATTTTATTTTGTTTTTATGGTTTTTCTTTTTTTTGCAAATTGGTCTACTAGGAAAATTATTCCTCGTAACATATAATATTCAATAGAGGATTGAGACTCTAATAATGCATACACAATCTGCATAAGTTAAAAATATCATGTTTAAGCGTATTGTACGACGGGGCAACGACAGCAGCCCAGCTAGTTTAGATTGAAAGACAAATAAAATGTGTGTGATTATCTTCACTAATAATAACTAAAACTTAGCATATAGTTTCAAACACTTATCAATATAACATTTCATTTAGAGTACTTTAAATTTAAGACATTAAGATAAGACATTCACAGAAGATTCTGAAGCCATATCCGCAAAAACTTAGTCCGCACCCTGACATCATATGAGATGTATAACATATATATATATATATATATACGTATGTGCGTGTGCATAACATAATATATATATATATATGCATGACATAATATATATATATACGTGTGTGCGTATGCATGACATAATATATATATATATACGTGTGTGCGTGTGCATGACATAATATATATATATGCATGACATTATATATATATATATATATATATATATATATATATATATATATGCCTATCTAGCCGCACGGATGAGCTGTGAAACAGCGAAACAATACTGTATGTGGATGACTATATATATATATATATATATATATATATATATATATATATATATACGTTATGATCTGACAACAATGCTTTTGATAATAATACTAATAAAAAGATTAATTATAGACAAATCAATAAAATAAAATAGATATGTAATTTAATTAATCATATGTTAATGTGTATATATAATTTAATTAATAAATTAAGATGTGCAGGTTTATAGATACACACAACATAATAGAAATCCGAATAGTTTAATACGCTGTTTACATTATTGATTCAAAGCGTCACTCATTTCCGTTTGTAATTTAAATAATTGCTGGTTCGCTATAATTAAAAAAAAAGAAAAGGACCTAAATAATAAATCAACATTTAGATAAAGAGTGAATAAAATATGATTAAATTAAATGATAAATAAGTATATATATATATATATATATATATATATATATATATATATATATATATATATATGTAAATATATATATGTATGTATGTGTGTGTGTGTATATATATCTATATTAAAAACCAAACGTTCCAAACGATGCTCCCATCTTCACCATCAACGGTATACCTCTAAAGAATATCAGCCGTTTCACATACCTTGGCTCCAATTTCTCAATCTCCTACGACCTTGGCGATGAAGTTCAGCGCCTTCTTAATCTCGCCTCTTCCGCTTTTGGCCACCTGAATGACCGAGTGTTCGCCAACCGCAATCTCAAAACGCTTACAAAAGTCGCTGTGTACAACACAGTCGTCATACCCACCCTCCTGTACGCTTCCAAGGCATGGGTTCCGTACTGCCGTCACATCAGGGTACTGATTCACATCGGACGACTACAGCAGATCCTTGGTCTCAATTGTTGGCACAAGGTGGCCCATTCAGGGATTCACAAGAGAGCTGGAGTTGCCTCTCTTGTGTCACTTCTAATCCGTCGTCAACTTCGCTGGTTGGGCCTCGTCATCAGGATACCCCCGAACAGATTACCTCGACGAGCACTGTACGGTCAGCTCACGGTCAGCTCACTCACGGCTGCGCGAAGAAACGCTACAAAGACTGCATCAAGGTCACCCTCAAGCGCTGCAATATCCTCTTCGATCGTTTGGAGACATTGGCATCGGACAGAAACACTTAATGCTCCACATGTGATAGCGGGATGGCCTTCTTCAACAACGAACATGAGCGAGTAGCTACAGAGCGTTGCACACTGAGACACCAACGAGCGACAGTCGATTACCACTAAAATCCAAATCCTGTCTTCTTGTGCTCTATCTGTGCAAATCAGTGTAAATTACGCATCGGGTTTCACATCAACTGAGTCACAGACTCAATTTAAAATTTTAAAAATGATGAAGATGTCGTCATCCAAATAAATGTACTGCCATAACTAACTAGCTAAATAAATAAATAACTAGTTAATAGCGATAATATTAATTAAGAAACTTTACGCGTAAACCCTTTCAGCTTCAAAATTTATTAGATTAAATCAACTTCTTAACGCGTTGGTCCTGGATACGACCATAAACTATATCCGATAGTGAGGCCCCAGCTTGCGGGCTTTGGGGAGTGTGGAGCCACCCTTTAATTGCCATTGCTCCTAGGTCCATTCTGACCCGGAGTGGTAGTACCTGTTAGGATCCCAACTATGGGTTAAATAGAAACCGACTTGGAAAAAAAATATTCTATTGAAAAATTTTTCTTCAAAATCACTGGATTCGGTATTAAATAACCTGAAAAAGGGTGATATACCGTAAAACAAAAAATAACCAACCATCAATCTTAACGTATTGCCATGACAACGCACGTACTATAAATATTGAGTAGCATCTTACAAACAAACACACACACACACACACAGTGTATATATATATATATATATATATATATATATATATATATATATATATATGCAAGGTGTCCACAAAGTCTGGCTACATAATCTACAGGATGCTTCCACAAAGTCTTGCTACATAATGTAGCCAGACTTTGTGGACACCCTGTATATATATATATATATATATATATATATATATATATATGTAATATATATATGTGTATATATATGCATATATATATATATGTGCATATATATATGTATATATATATGTACATATATATATGTATAAATATGTATATATACGTATATATATATATGTACATATATATACGTATATATATATGTATATATATGTATATATATATGTATATATATGTATATATATATATATTCTTTTAACAAAATCAAGACATCAAGCAATAGATTCATAGAAACAAATAGTGTATTTCATCGTTTTTTTTTGTTTTTTTTTACATGGGCATCACCCCTTATCGTTAGTTGCAATTGTTTCAAGACTATTCGGACAAATTCAAAGATTATGTCGTTTGAAAATTTTCACAAGGACAGCCTTTCGTCAGACGTATAGAATAAAAAACACTTTAACAATGGACAAAATGGAGCCCATTTTCCTAATGTGGAAAAAACATGGGAAAATATTTTACCTGCATCTCATTCTTTCAATGTTTTTTTTTTAAGATTTATATTTTCGTATTGCTATTTTAAAAAAAACATCAATCGAATTATCAAACAACGCTACCATTAAAATCTTTAACAAAAACACCTCAGCTACAGCTGTACTGAAAACCTAGAAAGAATCATAAAAAAACACAATAATAAAATATTAAGGAGAAATAATCCAACTACAGACACTAATAATAGTGACAACAGAAAGGTCGGCAATTGCTACAGACTGGCTGAATGTCCACAAACAATAATTGCCTCCCATCTTCGGCGGTATAGCAGGCTAAAATATGCACCGTAGAAACCCCAGAGTTGAACGGTTACAATGTAGTTTCGATGCACAATAAATTAATAACTATACTTATTAAAAACGGACACAACTCTAATTAATAACTATACTCAGTGAAAAGCGTCGAAGAATAGGTTAACATAAATAACAGCTAAATTAAGGAAGGAGCCATCCTCTCGTTACCCCTCAACACTAACTTAAGCGCTATTGAAACACAATATGCCACCGACTGGATAAAGGTGAGTGCACTTTGCATACTTAAACACCCGAAAATGCGTAACTTAAATTATTTATGGGTCTGACACGCTTATAATTGGAACGTTGATGTATACATACGGGGAGTATTATTGTAAAGTAGCGTTACCTAAAGAAACTAACCACATAATTAATCCCAAACAATAACTAAGTACTCTAATTAGAGGGCTTAGGGAACGGAATATTTCACCAATATAGACAAATATATGCTATTATGTTTGCATATATATGGTCTGGAAAGCCTATCTATATAACGAAGCATATAAACCCATAATATATATATATATATATATATATATATATATATATATATATATATATATATATATATATATATATATATATATATATATATACTCTAATATTGAGGAAACGATAAAAAAAACAATGTCTGTGTATACTTATGATCATTTATATGTATATGTGTATATATGGGAATGCATGTATGTACGTTGCATGTAGCTATATATAGATATGTATGCGTATATATGAATGCCATATGGAAATGTATGCATATATATCTGTATACTTATACACACACATTTTTATGTAGGTGTTATGGCGTTATTATTCGTCTGTGTTTTTTTTTTTTTTTTTTTTTTTTACAAAGGCATCACCACATTATCAAGGCCCAGAGGCCACTCAAGGATAAGGGTTAAAGAGTGTACAGTAGAAATTGATCAATATAGTAATCATTAGTAATGAAAATTTGGTAAATTTAATAACTTATATGGAACGGCTCATCAAGAACTTATTTACTTTAGACTTGAACACAACCATATTGTAGTCAGCCGGAAAGCAGGAAAACGGAAGACAATTCCACAGGCGTGCAGTTCTAAGAAAGAAGCTTTGTTCATGGAATCTACGTTTAGGTTTAGGCACAGATAAAGAGTGGGGGAAATTATTGATAGTGTTTACAGCTAGACGAGTGTTTCTTGTGAAAGTTTGGCGAGGGGGGACCATAGATTGAAGCTCAGTTGAACACTTTCCATGAAAATAACGATACATCAGAGACAAACTTGCAACATCTCTTCTGTGAGATAGAGGTTGCAAGGAAGAGAAAAGGGCATCTCCTACGAGGCTACGAAGTCTATTTTGAACTCTATCAAGGCAGGACAAGTCCTTTCTAGCAGCTCCTGCCCAGATGTGGCAACAGTATTCCATCCTTGGACGTACCTGGCTCTTATATAGGTAGAGAATAGCATCAGCAGTGAGATATCTACTGGATCGATAGAAAGATCCCACCATTTTTCCAGCGGCCTTGGCAACAGATTTGATATACGTGTTCCATTTAAGATCAGGAGTAATGGTCAAGCCCAGAAGCTTGTCAAAACTTGAGGCCTCCTGAAGACGAGAGCCATTCATTTCAATTGATGACAAATGTGAATTAGAATGTTGATGATGTAAAGAGAGAAGCTTGGTTTTAGATGCATTAAAAGTAACCAGCCACTCCTTTCCCCATTGTACTACGTGCTCAAGATCAGAGGAGAGAGAATTGGAGAGAACTTGGTCGTTTACTGTCTTAGATGTGGTACCATAAATGGTAGTGTCGTCAGCATAAATGTCTACAAATGATGTAAGGATATGATTTGGAAGATCATTAATGTAGATCAGGAAAAGAGTTGGGCCCAGGATGGATCCCTGAGGGACACCGGCATTAATACTATGAGCTTCTGATTTTTGCCCCTCAACTACTACTCTTTAAATTATTATTAATATTATTATCATTACTACTAATAATATTATTATTATTTATATTATTATTAATATTATTATAATTATTATTATTAATATTATTATTATTATTATTAATATTATTATAATTATTATTATTATTATTATTATTATTATTATTGGTCCCTCGACTATAGGAGGATGGACCTGTAAATTCACCCTTGTCCGTTCGTCCGTTCGTCTGACCACACTTTTCTCAATGAGTACGCCTTGGAATTTTTGGAAATTTTGTACAAACATTAAACATGATATGAGTAAAAAAAGTAATAGAACGGATTTTCCGGGAAAACACCGCCCCCCCCCCAGGATGCCTTTCGGGTTAAAATGGCTAAAGTTGATACTTTTGTGCTTATTAAACTGGCCTTCGAAAATTGTTACAAGAAATAAACGCTATCCAAAATACAAATTTCCAGTTTTTTCCAACGTCTTTCATCTTCATTTCGATACGTTTTTGTGACCAAGAGCGGAGGACCGCTTGAAATATAAAAAATAAAATATTAAATAAAAAAAAAGAAAATTAAAATAAAACTGATTTTTTTTCATATATATATATACATATATATATATATATATATATGTGTGTGTGTGTGTGTGTGTGTAAATGTTGGTTTGTTCTAAACGAATAAAACCATATTTCTACGTTACCAATTTATTTGAAATTTTCAGACAACGCATCTTTAGAATCGAGATATGTTTTTATGTTATTAAAATAAATTTACCTCGCGAATTATTAAAATATTAAAATATTAAATAAAATAAATATATTTTTTAACCGTTACTGCGAATCTGTTCTGTTGATAAAACTGAACTTCCGGTTCGATTCATTTCACAGCCACGAATTGACGAAAGATTTCATTTTCTGTTAACTCGATAAGTAAAAAAAAAACCCAAAAAAAACATAATTCATTTGTTTATCTTCCAAATTTTTTAATTTACACATTTTTTCTTTATTATATAAGGCCAATAAAAAAAAGTTTATCGATTGCTTTTTGAGTTTTTTTTTGTTGCACCGCCAAAAAATGGCCGAAAAATCAAGTTGTTGTTTTTTAAAACGAAATTACATTTATTAAAATCCATTATTTCTGAGTAACTTTTTTTTTCCAGAAACATAAAACCCTTACTTTTATCATATAGAAAACAGAATAATGTAAAACTCTTTCTACTATTTTTAATTAAATTTTAAATGATGTTCATTCCGAAAGCCGTTTTAACATGGGAAGTTAGGGTGTTTATGATATGCTGGGGCGAGTCGTAAAATTAACGAAGTAGCTATCTATTATTTATTGCAAAAATTGCTTGAAATTTATTTATTTGACAAAAAAAATTTACATTTTGGTACTCCTTGGGCGTTGAGTTCCATGGCGACCAGCAGAAAAATAATAGTCGCTCCCTTAGTCCCCCACCTCACCCCGCACGTAACATATTTTATTTACTGACGTTGCCGTAACTAAACGATTATTTGTCACATTTACAAACATTTATTTATTTATTTATTTTGAAAAAAGTTTTACTTTTTATGCAATATTAAAAGAAAAATGGGTACTCATGCAGAGAGTGATCCATGCTGAAATAATAAGGTTATTATTTAAAAAGCCATTCTTAACATGGGGAGGGGAGGGGAGGGTGTTTTGTACCTATTCTGTACTTTAACCTTCCAATTGAATAAAAAAAAACACGATTTAAAAAATAGCGCGGATGACTCTCTGCATTAGCACCGAAAAATGTTACTAAGCATAATTTCTCACTTTTACAAACATTTGATTTTACATTTCTTTTTAAATGAGGAATTTTATCGACTTTTTTTTTTTTTAAATATCCCCCCAAATAGTGTTTATTCCGAAATCCGTTGTTAACATGGAGAGGTTGAGGTTGTTTATTCTGAAAGCCGTTCTTAACATTTGTGGAGGTGGACCTAATGTAAAAAATAAATAAATAAATAAATTAAAAAAAAACTAAATCATTTACTGATAACTTCTCACTTTTACAAATATTTTTTTTAATTTACATGCGCGGATGAACAAATTGTTGAATAGTGCGAAAACAAAACGTTTTTGCAATAAACTTCGGGATAATTTTTTGAGTAAATATTTACATTTAGGCCCACCTCCACAAATTTCTTTTTTAAATGACGACTTTTATTGATAAATAAATTTACTTCTCCGCAACTTTTATTGATAAATAAATCTACTTCTCTGCCACGGGCACTGAACCCCTCCTTTTTTTTAAATAGTATTTTCGGGTGGGTATGCTGACAAAAAATATCAGTTAAATTTTTCAAATAGCTCCCCCCCCTCCAAAAGTGGTGTTTAATCCGGAAGCTGTTCTTAAGATGAGGAGGTTGGGGGGGGGGGTGATTCCAAGGATGACCTAATCTAAAAAAAACAAGCAAAAAAAAACAAGATTTTATGCGCACATAGCAACTATTTTTTTATTAACTTTTTTTTTTACTTTTTTATTTAAAAATTAGTAAATTTCAATGAATAGAATAATAAATCATTTATCATTAATATGTGTTTTTGGTTTTGTGTTTAATGAAACTTTTTTTTTTCATTACAACAATAATAAACCAATTTAAATCTTCCGGCATGCGTTTAAGGGTTACGAAATTATCAATAAATCGTTTAGTTACTAAGCCAACGTCAGTAAATAAAAAAATGTTACGTGCGCATGCATTAGCCTTGACTAGGGGGGGGGGCTAAGGGAGCGACCATGAAATAATTATGCTGGTCGCCATGGACATCAACGCCCAAGGAGTACCTAAAGTGGCACTTATGCACTTATGTTATCGTGCTATTTTTTAAAATAGTATTTTCATGTTAAATTAAAATTTTACAATATGTTTTTCTTTTATTAATTTGTTAAGTGAAAGTACAGATAACCCGGTCGGTTTCTAATGTGAGGAAAATATAGCCCCCCCCCCAAAAAAAAAGGGGTACTCTGGATAATAACAAAACATTAAAATTGCCTCAGTCTCGAAAGATTTCTTCTCTACTGAACGAGGAAAAAAACGGTGAAGTGTAGTTCACCTTCTGTTTCTCTCCCCCTCTCTCTTCCTCTCTTAATATCTCTCTCTGCCCATCTCTCCCTTTCCCTTTCTCAATCTATCTTTCTGTCTATATCACCCTCTCCATCTCTCTTTGAGCCCCTTTCTCTCTCTAACTACCTCTATCTCTCTACTTTCCTCTGTCTCATCCCTCTCTGTTTCTAACTCCCCCCTCTTTCTGTTTATCTATCAATCCCTTTATCTCTCTATCTCCTTCTTTTTATTTTCCTCTCACTGTCTCTTTTCTATCTATATATGTTCCTCTCTATCTGTCCATCCCTAATCCCTCATCCTATTTTAGTCTCCTAAATTAATTACAGTGAATAAGGCATTGTCAAAACATGCAAACTTATTGTTTAGGATGAATGCACAATGGTATGCAAAATTTACTTCTCCGCAACTTTTATTGATAAATAAATCTACTTCTCTGCCACGGGCACTGAACACCTCCTTTTTTTTTTAATAGTATTTTCGGGTGGGTATGCTGACAACAAATATCAGTTAAATTTTGCAAATAGCCCCCCCCTCCAAAAGTGGTGTTTATTCCGGAAGCTGTTCTTAAGATGAGGAGGTTGGGGGGGGGGAGTTGTGATTCCAAGGTGGACCTAATCTAACCCTCCCCCCAAAAAAAGGTTTTTTATGCGCACATAAGCAACTATTTTTTTTATTAACTTTTTTTTTTAACTTTTTTATAAAAAAAATTAGTAAATTTCAATGAATAGAATAATAAATCATTTATCATTAATATGTGTTTTTGGTTTTGTGTTTAATGAATCTTTTTTTTTTTTTCATTACAACAATAATGAACCAATTTAAATCTTTCGGCATGCATTTAAGGGTTACGAAATTATCAATAAATCGTTTAGTTACTAAGCCAACGTCAGTAAATAAAAAAAATGTTACGTGCGCATTAGCCTTGACTAGGGGGGGGGCTAAGGGAGCGACCATGAAATAATTATGCTGGTCGCCATGGAACTCAACGTCCAAGGAGTACCTAAAGTGGCACTTATGCACTTATGTTATCGTGCTATTTTTTTTAAATAGTATTTTCATGTTAAATTCAAATTTTACAATATGTTTTTCTTTTATTAATTTGTTAAGTGAAAGTACAGATAACCCGGTCGGTTTCTAATGTGAGGAAAATATAGCCCCCCCCCCCAAAAAAAAAGGGGTACTCTGGATAATAACAAAACATTAAAATTGCCTCAGTCTCGAAAGATTTCTTCTCTACTGAACGAGGAAAAAAACGGTGAAGTGTAGTTCACCTTCTGTTTCTCTCCCCCTCTCTCTTCCTCTCTTAATATCTCTCTCTATCCATCTCTCCCTTTCCCTCTCTCAATCCATCTTTCCGTCTATATCACCCTCTCCATCTCTCTTTGAGCCCCTTTCTCTCTCTAACTTCCTCTATCTCTCTACTTTCCTCTGTCTCATCCCTCTCTGTTTCTAACTCTCCCCCTCTCTCTGTTTATCAATCCCTTTATCTCTCTATCTCCTTCTCTTTCTCTATTTTCCTCTCACTGTCTCTTTTCTATCTATATATCTTCCTCTCTATCTTTCCATCTCTAATCCCTCATCCTATTTTAGTCTCCTAAATTAATTACAGTGAATAAGGCATTGTCAAAACATGGATAAATCCTATTTTAGTCACCTAATTTACTGACTGTGAGAATAGAAGTTATTTGGAAATTACTGCTACCTAGAACAGCACCAGAAGTAACTGGTAAAACCTTTCTAATTAAATTGATTTTGGCAGCCATTTGGTAACAAAATGATATAGCCTTAGCCCTTGCTGCATGAGGAATACCTGCGACCTTGCTGCCAAGTAGAAGAATTATTTATTCTACTTTAAAACATTCAATTTTTCAAAATTCTCATGTTTGACATCTCCAAAACATCCAATATGGGGAAAAATATTGCAAAAATGCAAACTTATTGCTTAGGATGAATGCACAATGGTACGCAAAAAGTCACTTGAGGCTCTTGGTCGATCCTTGCAAGATTTGTGTGGCAATTTCAGACCATTTGGGAATGCAGTAATATTGCTTGCAGGAGATTTCAGACAAATGTTACCTGTTATTCTTCAATCAACACCAGGTCATCTCGTCAGTATCAGACAAGGCCAGACTATTTGCCAAGAACTTTGCAGCTAATTCTACCCTATGCGACGAAGGCCATCAACTCCCCATATTTCCTCCTATAACACAGAACAAGCTAGGTAATATACAAATATCCGTGCATGAGGTCGCCAAGCTAATAAAAAACCTAGATTCCAGTAAAGCAACTGGCCCTGATGGCATCCCAATTATAGTGTTAAAAAAGCTTCAACCAGAACTTGCTCCCATACTTACGAAACTATTTAAGCGCTGCCTTAAGGAGTAGTGCTTTCCGACCCCCTGGAAGACCTCCTCAGTTTGCCCTGTATTTAAGAATTCAGGTGATAAGTCATCTCCCTCTCAATACAGACCAATAAGTCTTCTCTGTGTTATGAGTAAGTTACTTGAATCAATATTAAATAGAGAAATAGTAAACCACCTCAGCAGGAATAACCTTCTTAGTGACACACAATATGGTTTCCGCTCTGCAAGATCTACCGCAGATGTGCTGACGGTTATATCCCACAGGATTAGTGAATCTCTTGACAAAGGCTTCCTTTCTAGGGCAATTGCTCTCGACATATCAAAGGCCTTTGACAAAGTATGGCATAAGGGTCTACTTCACAAGATTTCCAGCTACGGTATAACTGGAAATGTTTTCTCAATCATTAAATCATTTCTCTCTGATAGGCTCATAAGAGTAGTGGTAGATGGACAAAAATCGGAGGCCTGCAATATAAATGCTGGAGTCCCTCAGGGGTCAATCCTGGGCCCAACTCTCTTCCTGATCTACATCAATGACCTCCCTAAACACATACTTAAATCATTCGTTGACATCTATGCTGATGACACGACCATCTACGGCAACACATCAAAGGCTGTAAATGACGAAGTTCTCTCGGATTCTCTCTCCTCTGATCTCGAGCGCGTGGTTCAGTGGGGGAAGATGTGGCTGGTTACCTTTAATGCATCCAAAACCAAACTCCTATCCTTACATCATCAACGCTCTGATCCCCAGCTGGCATCAATTGTGATGGATGGCTCTCGTCTGGGTGAGGCCCCGTGTTTTGACAAGCTCTTGGGTTTTACCTTTACTCCTGATCTGAAATGGAACACGTACATCAAGTCTGTGGCCAAGGTCGCAGGAAAGATGTTGGGATCCTTCTACCGCTCCAGAAGATATCTCACTACTGATGCAATTCTCTATCTATATAAAAGCCAAGTACGGCCAAGGATGGAATACTGTTGCCATATCTGGGCAGGAGCTGCCAAAAACAGCCTATCATGCCTTGACAGAGTACAAAATAGACTTCATGGTTTAGTGGGGGATGCCCTTTTCTCTACCCTGCAACCCCTCTCCCACAGAAGAGACGTTGCGAGCCTATCCTTGTTTTATCGTTATTTTCATGGCAGGTGCTCGTCTGAACTCCAATCCCTGGTCCCCCCTCGCCAATCTTTCACGAAAAACACCCGTCTAGCTGAATCCACTGTGAAAAATTTCCCCCACTCTATATCTGTGCCTAAATCAAAACGCGGATTTCATGAGCAAAGCTTCTTTCTTAGAACTGCACGCCTGTGGAACTCTGTTCCGTCTGCCTGCTTCCCTCCGGACTACAACTTGGATGTCTTCAAGTCTAATGTTAACAAATTCCTAATGAACCGCCCCCCTAATTAAACACTTCATAAAATCTCCTCACTAACGTGATGTACTTACAATAACCCTTATCCCTGAGTGGCTTCCGGGCCTTGATAAGTGGTGATCACTGTGTAAAAAAAAAAAAAAAAAAAAAAAAAAACACCAGCAGATGAAATAAATGCTTGCCTCAAATACTCTACTTTTTTGTTCCATGTGAAGACATTAAACTTAACTCAAAATATGCGTGTCCAGTTGCAGACTGTTCGATGCACGCAAAATCTTTTGCATCACTTGTGGGAAATTGGGTACGAAAAAGTGCCAGCTGATCAGAGTTAAGGGCAAAATTCTTTGACTTTTAACTCCTGTAATTTCTGTAATTTTATTTCATCAAAAGAATAGTTAGTTTAAAAGATTTTTGCAGATATTCAAATTATAAGAATTCCATTTGACTGAGTGAATGAGCTATTCTTGCAGGTCAATACAAAGATTCCCATGAACTTAACGCTATTATTCAATGTAAAATTCCAAATGAAGTAGTCAAATACAAATCCATCGACACTGTTGTGAAAGCAGATAAAGTGGTTAATTATCCAACAGCTATATTTGCCAGGGATGCCACCACATGTATTGCAACTGAAATTTGGTGTACTAATTATCATGTTGTGAAATATAAACCAATCCAAGATTTGCAATGGCACATAGCTTGCAGTAAAAAAAAATTAACAAACAATATCATAGAAACAACTATCTTAACAGGACCTTTCACAGATGAATATATCTTCATTCCATGCATTCCTATGATTCCACCGGATACATCATTACACTTAAGGAAATTGCACTTTCCAATTTTATTGTCATTTGCAATAACCATCAACAAAGCACAGGGAACAATCTTTACAATTGTGGGCCTTACAGTTACACACTGACTGTTTTTTCACATGGACAATTTATATTACGTATTCAAGAGTCACCAAACCGGAAAATCTCTATATCAGCTAAGAAAATGGAACAACAAAAACTGTGTACCCATGCAAACTGGAAAATTAAACCTATAAGAAACATGCTTTTTTCTCATTTTGGAACTTTTTCCATTACGCCAATTTGAGCCACAGCAACGCGTGGCAGGGCACAGCTAGTATAATATATATAATGACAAAAAAAGTCCAGGCTTTTTTAAGACTGATTAGTTGATTTTTTTGTTTTCGTTTGATTCCTACGTCCATTTATTTGTAAAGTTGCACAAACGCTTCAACGAGTGACTGACTCTTCTACAAATTGTTTGTATTGGACTGTTTTTCTTTTTTTTATTCATGTCAAACTCATTTATTCGTACCCATCACCATCATCGTCGCCCTGATCATTAAGGATTTATGATTTTTGAAACGCTCCTTCGTGTGTATTTTACATGTATGTGTATGTGTACGTGTGTATATGCATATGTATGTATATGCGTTTATGTGTGCCTCTATGTGTATATGGTTGCATGTGTGTGTGCATGCATATGTATGTTTGCGTACATCTGTATGTATGCGTGTATGTGTACATGCATGTGTTTATTTCCATGTGTATGTGGGGTGTAGAGGGCTCCCGTAAGCCGTGGTGAAGGCAACCCCTCTAGAAGAAGCAAATCTCCGATTTAAAAACCATAAAGCGGGAGATCAATACCTGCATTAAGCTGGTCTGCAGTTTGACTTGTTGCTGGCTGTCTTGCTCTTGCTTGTTGCTGGGTTTCAACATTTTGAACAGAGAGAGAGAGAAAGAGAGAGAGAGAGAGAGAGAGAGAGAGAGATTTAGCTGTTGTACAAAGCTAAAACTGTGTAATATCATCTTTGTATAGATACTCCCTCAGGTATTTGTCTATAAAAATAGTCCTATGGCGATGGAAAAATTGTGACGCGTGTACGCCTGAAATGATGGAAGCATGTAATAATTGATATGCCATCATTATATGTATCAATGTATGTATGTATGTATGTATGTATGCATATGTATATGTATATGTTTATATATACATGTGTATGTATATGTATATATATATATTTATGTGTATATGTATGTGTATGTATATGTTTATGTGTGTATTTATGTATATATGTATATATGTTTGTGTGTGTATATATGTATATATATATGTATATATATATATATATGTATACCAATGATCGTCTTCAGTGTTATGTCTGTTTGATTGTGTGGATTCGCTGGCAGAACTGAAAACAAAAAGTCATTTTCGGGCTCATAGACTTTCAGTGTCTGAGGGAGTACCACTCGTCTGACACGACGTTGCAATCATCATTATATATATATATATACAGAGAGAGAGAGAGAGAGAGAGAGAGAGAGAGAGAAAGAGAGAGAGAGAGAGAGAGAGAGAGAGGGGGGTTAAATTGCAAGATGCATTGTGAAGTTAGTGGGAATTAAAGACGATCGTTTTAATTAGACTGTGTAATATAAACACGTGAATTGGATTAACAATGTCGTTTTTTGATCTGTCAAAAACATCTTTGTGGTCGGATTTGTCTTGTCGTCGCTTGGTTGGTTGTTTTGTTGGTTGGTTGGTTGGTTGGTTCGTCTGTCACGCTTTATATTGTCGTAGTATTTTCAGTGTTAAACTCGCAGATTGAATGAGCGCTTTTCGGAAATATCTAGTCTCGTTTTAATGCGAAAAAAAATCTCGTTGTATCATCGAAAGTGAGACTGAAGAAAGTAAAAAGCAATTATCATTGACAGATGGATTAAAAATTCTGGTCTCCTCATCGATTGACACCTTCGCCTTTTTTTTTTCTATTTTAGCATTCAGACTATCATCATCACCTCGTCTCCCACTCAAAACGAAGAACTTAACATCTTTTAAGTCGACTCTTTACCGACCCTCCCCCCACCTCTTTTCTAGTGTCTATTATAACACAATGGCTGTTGCACCATCGCTTTTTGATTAGGGTACTAAGAAATATATGTACTAGTAAAACTAAGCTGCTCTCCTTTAACAATTACAAGACGCATCTCCAACCTCCTACATCCATGACAAATAACACCCTACCTGAGAATTCTACTTTCAAATTCCTCAGCCTAACATTTGCGGGCAATATGAACTGAAACAAATACAAAGAGGACATTGCAAAGGCTGCTGCGAAAAAGGTGGGTTCCCTCTATTGAGCTAGAAGACTACTCACGCCTAAGAGTATCATGTACCTTTACAAGGCCACCATTCGCCCATGCATGGAGTATTGTTGCCAAATCTGGGCTGGTGCATCTACCGCTAGTCTCTCCCTCTTAGATAAAATCCAAAAAAGAGTTGTCAATTTAATCGGTCCCACTTTATCAACTAAGCTCCAGCCCCTGTCTCATCGCCGCAATGTTGCATCACTGTGCCTGTTTTACAAATATTTTAATGGAATGTGTTTTTGTGAATTTGTTTCACTTGTACCCCCTCGACGTACATATTCCCGACAAACCCGCTTAGCAACAAAATCTCACCCCTTCACTGTTGTTGTCCCTAAATGCCAGAAAACTTTCTATTCTAACAGTTTCTTTCCTCGAACAGCTAGACTTTGGAATTCCCTTTCTGCTGCCTGCTTCACTGGCTTTACTGATATGCAGAAGTTTAAATGTAACATAAAAAAATATCTTGTTAATCTTTCCCAGACATGGCCCCAAATAGTAACCCCTTACGTCCAAGTGGTGGTATGCTTTGTAAGGGTGAACATGAGTAAAAAGAACAAACAAAAAACAAACAAAAAAACTTGAGTATCTATCTATCTATCTATCTATCATCATAATAACTTGTATATCTATAAAAGTGAAAACGTGTGTGAGGACACTTCTCAACCTATATACTCAACAAATTTTTCTATCTACAGACTTGAAATTTGGTATATTGGTTATTTGGTATATTGGTTATTTAGACATATGGAAAACTTAAATCGGTTTTCCTCTGGAAAAAAGCATTTATAAGGACTCAAGATTGAAAAAAAAAATGGTACTTTAGAGTCATCGGATTTTTTCTGTTTATCATCTGTTTCACAGATGCGCATGTGCAGCCGTGAAACATGACCGCTTATTTGTCTTAAAAATAACAAGGTTTGAAAACACTTTTTAAAAATCATATCAAGCTGGCCTAATGGTTATCGTACTTGACTTACTTTTGGTTTCGATCTTAGCTCGAGTATTTTTTTTTTTTACTTACAAGACGTGAACTATTTAGAAAAACCATAGTACTCGCATGCACATGTCTCAGTTTATGTATGAATTAAAATATAATATTTATGCGTATTAGTAATCTATATATCTATAAAGATGAGAATGCGTGTGAGGACACTTGTCAACCTATATACTCAATGAATTTTTTATCTGCAGACTTGAAATTTGGTATATAGGATATCCAGACACGTGTAAAACCTTTTAATCCGTTTTCATCCTAAAAAGGGGCTGCTAAGGGGTCAAAATTGAAAAATTGGTGCGTGGGAATCATCGAATTTTTATCTGTTTGCCGACTGTTTTATGAATGCGCATGCGTGAATAGTTCACAATACAGATTACTTATGTTATGAATAAGTAGTTTGAAAACACATTTTAAAGGCATGTCACACTGATCTAATGGTTATCGTACTTGACTCACCGTCTTTTAGTTTTGGTTTAGAAAAAACATAATACTCGCATACTCAGTTTCTTTCCGTTTTTTTTTTTTACTTCATTTTTTAAAGGAATTTAACGTTACGTTTAATACCGGGCAACCCGAATACATCTTCTAGTAATATAATATAATAGCTATCATAATATAACAATATATTTCCTAATAATAATAATAATAATAATAATATATATATATATATTTGTAGGCATCGACATACAGTCCTGTTTCGTTGTATCACAACTCATCAGTGCCGCTAGACTAGCATTTCTCCCAAGCAAAGGATTGAACCTAGAACTGTTGCGTTGACAGTCAGCAGTTCTCCCACTCGACCATGGAATCGACGCCCGTAAATAACTCGTCGGAATTAAAGTAGCGGGTGAGATTATTTACGAGAGTGCTCTACCCAAAGAGGGAGGGCTTAAAATATATTTGTAGTCATCGACATAAGTCCTGTTTCGTTGTATCACAACTCATCAGTGCCGCTAGACTAGCATCTCTCCCAAGCCAAGGATTGAGCCTAGAACCGTCGTATATATATATATATATATATATATATATATATATATATATATATATATATATATATATATATACATATATATATATATATATATACATATATATATATACATATATATATATACATATATATATACATATATATATATATATATATATATATATACATATATATATATACATATATATATACATATATATATATATATATATATATATATATACATATATATATATACATATATATATATACATATATATATATATATATATATATATATATATATACATATATATATATATACATATATATATACATATATATATATATATATATATATATATATATATATGTATGAGGCTTCCTCCAGTCTTCACAGACTATGGATACCCGCTGTAACGGTGCTTACGCGTGAAATTTGTGTACCAAGAGTTGCGCAGTCTCCAACCACTCCTCTCCTGAGTCAACCTTGTTGCATACCAGTGATAAGTTAAGGTACAGGACGACTGGAAACAATGTCGAGATGAGTGGAGAGCACATACAGCGCCTAGAATTTTCAAATGGTCACTCATCTGGTACTAACCAGACTCAACGTTGCTTAACTTCGGTGACCTGGAGAGAATCGATGTATCAAGATTATGCCGTGTGTATATTTCTGTAGAAACATATTTTCTTATAATATATATCAATCCTTATTTAAGAAGCTCAATGTAATTACAGAGCAATATAAATAAAAAATATTCAGTGTAGCTTAATCGCCATATATATATTTTATATATTACTAACTAGCTCTACCTATGTATTGAGCAATTTTGAAGTAAATACTTAAAGTTTACGAATAAAGCTATACTTTGGTATATTAATTTTATGTGAGTAAATTAAGTAGTTATATATATATATATATATATATATATATATATATATATATATTTAACCGATGTGAATTTTACGAGGTTATTAATAATGCCCAATGGAAAGAACAAGATATACTTTTATTTAATTTCAATTAAATACTTTCCATGGTTACGACACAGACAATGCAACTGTTTCGGTCAGCTAATGACCTCATCAGATAACTTAAAGTTCCTTTCCCCTGGCCGAAATATTGTCCGTGTTGTGACCATGTAAACGTGTTAACATGTAGACAATCGGGACCCAACACGTCGTAGGCTCCATTACAAAGTAGACAATGACAAGGAATCGGAAAGAAATTAAACTCAGTTTCAGGTTTTAAGAAAATAGCTTTACTCCCCATTCTCTGATCATGCGTGACTTTACCCACATCTCTAAAGTGATTGTCATCCTTATCCTCGGTCTGTGAACACGTTCTTCGTTTTTCTTTTCTTCCTCGCCGTGACGTCACTTCGCACACGGTTCGGCATTTGCATACATCTGCCATATGTGCGAATGAGCTCTGTTATGCACACCTACCCACACACACACACACACACACACACACACACACACACACACACACACACACACACACACACGCATACACACACATATATATTATTAAATATTATTACATGCATAAAATGTTTCTAGCTTTCAGCTAGGATCGAACTCAAGGCACTGGCATGGTGTTCTACTAAAGCTACGATGATTCACCACTCGCACGCACGGTTTTTTATCCGTTTATATTTAAGATTTATTGTTGGTGTTTTTTTTTGTTTTGCTTTTTGCGATATTAACAACATCGAAACGCTGTTATTATTACATGAGTTAGAAATATTTCTATAATCAATTAAAAATAGCCAATGTATAGGGTGCAGATCGATTCGATGAAGAATCGATTTCCAAAGGTAAAAATGAAGTAGAATATTTAAAATCTTAAGTCAAACATAAGTATTAAAAGTAGCTTATTCTAGAATTCTCGTTTTCAGAAAAAAAAAATCAAATGGAACACATGTCCAAAGATAATCCCAGAGAGAATATAATAAAAATGGCGAATAAATGATCAAAGATTTCAAATCGTTGGACATACATGTCGCACACCGAAGAAAAATTGTGCATCAGTCAAATCTGGTTACAAAAACAAAAGAAAAAATACAATTTATTCATATAAAAAGCAGTTTTGTGTATGTCCAGCTAAAAATAAAACTACAAAACCAACAGCCACAAAGTTGGTATTTTCCTGATCCGTGCTACTCTGGACAAATAATATCGAAAATGAAATAGAAATATTTATTATTCTTGTAGGTCATAATACTGACGTATCTCAACTGACTAAAGCATGGTCGTGCTTAAGTCCAATGTGAACAACTTCTTACTATCCTGCCCCCTTAAATAATCCAATTCTGTTCAATTCCCACCAAAAACTATCACTGAGCTGTTGTCGCATCGACTACCTTACAATTATTAACGCCTATCCTCGAATGGCTTCCAGTCCTTGATATGTGGCGACTCTGTAAAAATATCACAGAAACTACATCTACTCCAACACCGTTTGCTGCTGACTTAGTCCTAAACCAAATCATCCATTCTTCTCTATCGCTAAGCACATATTTGATACATAAGTATTATATATTTATGCTGGACATTTCTACTTTCTGTTATAATTCAGAAATTTGAAATCCGGGCAGACCTTATGGCATAATATACAAAATCTATTGTAATAGAAAGTTGAAACTTGATTGAAACAAGAGACATTAAAGTTGGCATATAAAATATAAATAAAATAAATAATGGTTTTATTTATTTTATTTATTTGCGGACTCTTATCCTCATCTTCATAGTTCTTGTTTCGCCACGTTTCAGCCAACTAATCCTCTGGCCTTCTTTAAATGATTAATCACGTCGGGAAAGGATTGCTGAGTCTTGTAACTGTATCCCCAGTAATTACTGCCTTCCATAGTTGTTGTCGTCTCATCACGTTTTGGTCAACTAATCCTCTGGCTTGCTTTGAGTAGAAACTGCTATCTTTAAAACACCTGGAACCATAGAGACTCAACACCTCCATCCATAGTGCCATGGGCCCCGAAGGGTGATAGAGGTTGAAAGTTTTAGTCTTATAAATTCACGTTTTTGTTCTTATCTGGTATTCCACTGTCAGTTCCGTACAGAATGGTATTATATATATTTTTATTGGAATCTTTTGAGATTTTTTATTGGAATCTTTTGGAATTTTGAAGATTTTTATTGGAATCTTTTGAGATGAGTAATTTGCATATTTATTTATTTACAGATGGTTATCCTCATCTTCGTAGTTGTTGTTGAAAGCCAGAGGATGAGTTGGCCGAAACGTGGTGAAACAACAACTATAAAGATGAGGATAACAGTCCGCAAATAAATAAATAAAATATGTAATTTGCTCATCTCAAAGGATTCCAATTAAAAAAAAAACTAATATATAAACGGTACATGTCTGTCTCCATATTTTCAAACTCTATCTCCTCCGAAACTAAAAGTCGCAGAGCGGCACTAGGGGCCTCAAATGATTGGATTTTTTACAGTCCATTCTTTTATGGGTCTTTAGCCTGTAAAAATTGTTTTAAGGGGTCTAAAATTGGTCAAAATTGGTTTAAAATTGGTCAAAATTGGTAAAAATTGGTCAAAATTGGTAAAAATTGTAAAATATTTTGTACATTGATCTTTTTTTTTTAATTAAAATTTTTAACCCGTTTATATGCGTGTCACATTGGTACAGTGATAACCTCATCAGCTTTGAATGCTTCGATTTCGATTCTAGCTGATAACATCTAAATACTTTACTTCTTTACTTTTTAATTCACGGCTCTATAATAACATATACAAAATCTGGACAAAATAATATCATATTTTAGCGTATTTTACGCCTGGACAAAGCCAGTCGCCCCCCTCCCGTTATATAACGTATTTATTTATTTAAAAATAAATAAATAAATTCCCATTTGGGTGTCTCTTGCTTTTACGGAATTAAATTTTTTTTTATAACAATGGATTTCATCTACTAAAATTAAATAGGAATATTCATTATTTTAGGTCATAATACTGACATATCACAGAAACTACACCAACTCCAACACCGTTTGCTGCTGTCTTACTTCTAAACCGAGTCGCTTATTCTTCTGCATTGCCATGCACATATATGATACCTAAGTATTATTTATTTCCATTAGACATTTCTATTTGCTATTAAAATTCAAAGAATTAAGATCCGGATAAAACTTATGGGAAGACCTAGTATATAAATCTATAAAATGTTGACAATTAATTAAAAAAAAAAAAAAAAGAGAGACACATATAACAATAAAAAATAAATAAACAATGTCTTTATTGCGTTGGAAAATGTCACTTTCCATAATTACTTTAGGGCCATGTTTTGAGATTACTGATAAGACCTCAATTTTTTTTTCATCAAAATTAAAGCCAATTGCTTTAATTAATTTCGAGACCATCACTTTCTGATGATATCTGGATTGATGAGAATGGAATTGATCATCTACACAATAATATGCTTATAGCAATATCTTGTTTGTATGTACGTTGCCACCTTTCACCCCCTTTTTAAAAAATGAGATCGCTCAATCACTAAACACAATGCAAATATAATATATTTTGAATTTCATTAGATGTCAGTGTTGTTGTTGCATACCATTCATTTATCATTCGAGAAAATTTTCATTTTGATATTTGTTTCCGGACGCAAAAAAAAAAGGGCATTTTCATAGCTGAACGTAAGGCTATCACCTTTCAGGCACAATCAAATTTTAACTGAAAGGAATAACCAGGTATTATGATAAATTTGTTAAAAAAATATGTAGTTCGTATTGTTGAATAGTATTCTGGGCAACGCCGGAATTATTGCTGGCTGTGCATACACGCATATGTAGCTGGATGCACACACGCAAATATTGTTGTCAAGTCTTCAAACCAAGAAATGTCGTCAAAAGCCATAACAATTGAAAGAAGTGTGCATAAGCTTTGAAATCAACGTTCTTCAACTGACAAGTTTTGAAAACTGCCGTATTGAAATTTGGCCTTGGACGAATTTAATAAGGGCCAGTGGAATGCGGCATAGAAAAACGAAATTCCTATCTAAAGTTTTTTTTTGTAAATAAAAACAAATGCCAGTTAAGGAAGAAGTCAGTCAGAGAGAAGACGGGTATCGAGGCGACCAGTTGTCATTTTGTGTCACCCACAACATTCCATCACGCCCCCCCCCATCTCCCCCTCTCTCTC